>NC_045788.1:110137540-110485319 GCF_009873245.2 Balaenoptera musculus
TTCTTCCTAAACACCCTTCTGAGGAAGTACTTTTAGTTCTTATCTTGAGTTCTTTTAGCCTTCAAGGCTATTCTTTGGGAGTACAAAGGTACAAAGAAAAATAAAGTTAAAATCATTAAGAAAGATTTCTTCAGAGTCTCCCAACTAAAGCCTTTGATGAAGCTCTTAAATATTATCAATAGATTGCTCAATTGTTAATTCTATAAAAATTATCCAAAATTTTAGTGCTTTTCTAGAGTCTAGTGAATAATTCTAAGTATTTCTATTTGCTACATGAGAAAATGAAGGCAGATGATAAATTTCCCTAGATAGTTCTTTAAAGTGATATAAATAATCGAAATCACCTTTCACTCCCAGCATTCCCTAAGCAAGTTATTGGTTGCAGAGTGTAATTTATGTTTACAATGATTAGCTAATAGTTTGCAATATATTAAGTTCATAATGTAAAGTTGTGAATTTTAGAATGTGTATATAGTTTATTGTACAATGAGTCCTTTTTCATAATTACTGTGTACAGTAAGTATATTAATACCTATATTATATCTTTCTTAAAATAATACTTTAAAATTCTAGAGTTTCATAAGTGTTTCATGTGAATTTTTAACTTACTAAAAAATATTTACTGAGAATCTGGTATATGTCAGGCACCCTCAATATGCCAGTAATATAGCAATGAACAAGCCCTAATTTGAATGCTTATTGTTGGGAAATAATATACATACTGTGTTTGAAATAGTTATTGTTTTCTTTAATATGGTATATTGGAATGCACTGCAATGAAACAGTGACTTTTGTAATTTAATTATGGCAAAGCAATTTTTAAAATAGATAATCCATTACTAATGCTAAACATTCTCATGACCAATTACCTTTATATCATCTTGTCAGTAAGTGGCATTGAAAATCCAGTTTCTTCATTACTAATAATGCTTTGATTTTATTGCTTTCATTTTATGCATGGTGGCAATGGAAAGTTCTACACCAGTCGCTGAATTTTGCGGTTCCACAAGACGGTTCATCGTTCTACTCTACTGTAGCTGGATAATATCCTTTCTGTACATGATGTGCTTGTTCTTTTAGTTCATCTTCTTTCTATTCTATTCTCTCTCTCCTCCCCTTGAGGCTGCTATTATTCTTCTCCACCCTCCATCCCATAACAAACTTTCCCAGCAAACTTGACTCCAGGGCCCCTTTGTGCCATCCTGGAAAAAGAAAACAGTGTGTGAAATATGCTTTAATAGCATGTCTTTGCTGCTTATATAAAGGAACACTGTAGGTAGAATAACACTTCATTTTTCTGTGATATATTGCCATATTGTAACATCATTGCCAAGGGACTTATTTTGTCAATACATTTAACGGTAAATTTCTCTATGAGCATATCAACTGGAAAAAAATGTCTATTATTCCTGATGAACTGGCAAATTTCCTATTATTAAACACTGAGCATTGTATGATCAACTACATTTTTCCTTAACTGACAAGAAACTTGGAGCCAGGAACCAAGCTTTATGGGACCACAGGTCTATATAATTTTGGTAACCCTAAGAAAAGAGAATTCAAAATCATGAACACAAAATTAAGTGCAGGGCTATGGAAGGGGCTCATGTAAGTTCAGAGACTTGAAGCTTAACCTTTATTAGCTACATGGCAAATCCACTTCTGCTTGGAACTAAGATTTATGCCCAGCTGCTACTATTTTCCTCTATCATTGTTTCTTAATGCACTAGCTACCTTGTTATCCTTACACAGTTGGGATCTAATTGGTTGTTTATCTAAAATTTCTGAAAAATATGGAAATTATTAAAAATTACATACACATAAACATATTCTTTAAACCAAAAACACATAAATATTAATTTGTTTGTTAATCTTTTCATTGATATCCAAGGCTTTTTATTTGGGTAAGGAATTAAATGGAGGTTAGTTAACAGAGGTTTTCTTCTGTTTAATTACCCCATCCTCATCTTTATAATTTGAATTTTATATTTTAATTTTGGACTAATGGTTTTATACTTCATGTACCTGTGCTTTTATTATAAGATGCCTCCAAATTATTTCAAAATAGGTGGATTAAAGTTATACTTACGACTACTTGTACATAAATTTTCTAATTTGTAGGTTATCCATGATAATGTTGTCATATATGGCTGATTACCTTGGACTTTCCTGAGTTGCTTCTTTTTGTTATTTTTGGCATATACTATATAAACAAAAGATAATTCATCCCACTCAAAACAAACATATGACAAAGTTTTTGTTGTATGTAATTTAGGACTATGTTGCTTCAACTTTCCAAAATCCTAACTGAGTATACATTAGGTACCATTTCTTATACGCACCAATTATTTAAGTATACTCAAAAATAATAAAGGTGGGTAGATGTGTGTGTGTGTGTGTGTGTGTGTGTGTGTGTGTGTGTTTTAATGAACAGGCAAAAGTAGAAATGAGTCAATGTTTCAACATAGCTTTTGTATTAAAGTTAACATATGCTTTTAAATCTGCCTAGGGACAAACTGTAGAAATATTAGCTATTGCCAATCTGTTTTGTCACACAAGAATGAACAGCAAATGGTCATTGGTATTTTCATCTGACCTTGTGGTGTGGAGTTTTAAGAACCTGCAATAGGGCACAGATGTGTACTATCCTTTAAAATCTGCATCTAATCTTCTGGGCTCAGTTTCAGAATCCAGTGCTATCATTTAAAACAAATATAGTTTGTTCTTTCATCTGTGCAGCATAACAGAAGAATTTTAATCAAAGTCAGACACATATTCTGAAAGAAATCACTGTCTACCCTTCCATGAAAGAACTAAATTTCAGTACCTTACTTCAAATTTTACTTGTTCAATAAATTAATTTCACACGTCTTATTTTGAGTCATCCAAGATGGAGTGATTTCATTTCTTAACAAACGATGGTTTGTTTCATAGTGTGTACCTTGCTATGAGCTTTAGTAAATTCTGAAATCCATTAATACAGGAAATTTGATTTTACACCATTTTGCAGACTAAAATAGCATGTTATTGTATGGATGAAAAAGAACAATTAAAAACTTTTAAAATATTTTCTGAGGGAAAGTTAAGTTTAGGTTATTATGAAAATACTGCTTAAATCAATAGGCCTTATAAAACTGTAAGATTAACAAATATGAGTTCTTTTAGAATTAACAATCTAGGTCTTTATTCTCAGTGTAACATAATCATGCATCATTGTAAGTTGCAGTTTCTGGAACATGGTCATTGTTTACATTTTGAATGTGTGACAGCACAATGTTGGAGAAGTACCTAAGATGGATACTGAAAATAATGGGGGATTAAAAGTGATACCATAATAGAATGGACTAAAATTACTGGTGTGGTTACACCTGGGAAGACTGAAAAAAAGAGAAAATAAGATTGAAACACATTAAAACAGGGGAATTTTAATAGGCTGAACTGTGATGTTTCCACTAACTTTAATGTTGTAAGACATTTAGAAAAGGAAATTTAAGAAACTTTTTTAAGCACTGATTTTCATAGTGAGCTCTAAACATAGGCAATTTGTCACCCTTAGGAGGTAGTGTACAGTAAAAATACAAAATAATTCATGCAAGATTTAGATATGTGATGAATGATGATATACAATTGACTTATTACAGGAAATAAAGAAGTTTGAGAAAAGTACTTCTGATCAAAGCAAGGAGAGCAACCAAAGTTTGGTGCCCCTGTGCAATAGAATACTGCAGAGATGAGAAATTTGTCTCTAATTATTATGTTTCATTTTCCCACTTTGAGAATATAATACATTTTTACAATGTAGCCTATCATGAAAAATGATCTAAAGTAATAATATTTTAAATGAACATAAGTAATAACTGATTTATGAGACAATTACTCTAGTTCTTCACTCTAAGCAGATATATATATACATATACATGTTATAATCACATGTATATTTAAAATAAAATTTAAGATATTACAAAAATTCATAGTGAGTATTTGCTTCATGATGACTACTTAGGTATTCGGTATTGACTTCAGAAATCACAGCTCCAGTTTTAGGATCTAACTTCCCATGAAACAAATTTGCCTGCCTGTTGCAACAAGTATAAGTATGTCATTAAAGACTGTAAAAGTAACTTGCTAAAAATGCCAGCTTGCCTCTTCCAGTTTGCTCTTTGAATGGCCACAAATTTTTGTTTGTAATTCTTATTGCATGAATCCCTCAGGATACGCTTGGTTATGCTGTGGTAACAAACAACCCTAAATGTCTCAGTGGCTAACACAACAAATGTTTATTGTTTTGCTCACTCTGTACATCTGGTGCAGATCATTTGAGGGTATCGCTCTTCATTGTCTTTCAGAGACCAGACTGATGGATGTTGCAACCACTATCTGGAATGCTTCCAATCACTGTGACAGCAGGAAAGACAGTTCATGAAGGTCTCACTCTGTCAGTTAAACGTTTTGGCCCAGAAGTGACCCATGTTGCTTCTGTTCATGACTCCTTTGGCCAGAACTAGTCACATGGACTCACCTGAGGAAGCCAAGTAAAGAGGAAATCAGAAAAGAAAATCCTACCAGGTAGCCAAAGATCAGAAACAGTTGGTGAACTGCACTAATGATTTCCACACTGTACATACAGCACCAACCTGTTTTAAAGGCAACTATTATTGATTGAATAACTCATTTGAAACACAACCATGACTAAAAAGTAATATTAAAGGGCCATTTTTGTTGGCCTAGAAGAGTGAAAGAAGCCTTCTTAAGAGCCAGCTTCTGCTGGGATTCCTTGCTATCGTTTCAGTGTACTTCAAAAGCCTTCTACTAATTGTAAGCTTGGGTAAAACTGCTATTTTGTTGAGTGATGTCAGTTACAAAAAACACTTCAGCAAGAGTGGAGAGCTCTTGGCAAGCTATCTGTCTCACTGGGAAACAAATTTCTGGAGAAGGGAATAACTGTACATGCTGTTATCACTGTCTTAAACTGAGAATGATCTCAGCCTTAAAAGTTGTTTCATCAAGGCCCTGCTGAAAACTTAGCCATTTTAAGGACAGATGTCCTGCCAGAATGCTTATTGACTGGCTGTCACTAGATAATGTATTACTAAATAAACTGAGAAACAAACTGAAGTCTCAAATGCAGGAAAAATTTTCCCAGTCCATTAAGGATAAGAAAGAAAAGGATTTTAGGGCTGTTTCAAAAATACAGCAGTGTCTGAACCTTGGAACATTATCTGTGTGGTGGGAACGACCAAAAACAAAGTTAGTTTCACACAATGCTTTATATTCAATTTCCCATTTTCTCTAGGATGAACATTTTGAAAATGAAACAGTGGTTGAGGATCAAATATTAAAGCTTTTAGTAAATGTTGGCTTTGAAATATCCTTATCTTTGACATGCTGATTTTACAAAATAGGTCATAGATCCCAGAAATATTTAATTAAATAATACTTTGCATAAATATTTCAAACTTTGCCATTTTAATGTACTGGGAAGATAGAATTAAAGGAGAATGTTTATAGATAGATTTTTTTAGTGTTTTGTATTGTATTGCAATAATAAAATAAGATATATGAAGAAAAGATTGCTGTCTTTTGGAATATAACAACCTAATAATTATTTTTATTATTAAACAGAAGTATTAACAGCTAATGTTTCTTAAATATTTACCATGTGCCATGCACAATTATTATGAAAACTTTATATGTATTCACTAATTGTATTCTCACAACAATCCTCTGGTGTAGGTATTATTATTATTATCAGCAATGCATGAATGAAAAACATTAAGACATTCTGAATCCCAAACTTTTGCATTCACATTTTTTTTAGAATATGGGCTTTGAAGACAAAGAAAATTGAGTTCCAAATCTTACTTTACATTTAGTAAAAGTGGCAGCCACTTTCAACAAATTATGGAACCTCTGTAAACACCAATTTCTTCATTTGCAAAATTCACAATCTTTTGATGGGAAAAAGTATGAGTAAGAATGGAAATTATCAATACTTAGCACACTTAGGTCCAAAAAACATCAGGTAATATCATCATCATCACCATCATCATTATTATCAGATGTAAAGGAAAGCATTGTGCATAATCTCAGTAATATAGTGGATACTTAACATATATTAGTTACCTTTCTTGTATTTCTTCAAAAGTCATAACAGGCTGAAAGGACAAAAGACTACTCCACATGTGAAATGGAATCTAACCTGTATGGAATTCCACAGGACTATGAGAACTGTGTCTGTGAATGACCTTGAAATGAAAACCCAGGGACTATTTTTAATCCTATTTCTAAATTTAACTGTGTCGTAGTCTTATATTAGTCCTCTCATTGTCAGGGAGTTTGGTGTTCATTTAACATATACTGAGTACATTTTTCAGTGTATCAGCTTTCAAATCCTGGCTTAGAACGAGTTTCAATGACTATTCACATTTCCTGCAGAGGCATGGTGGAATTTAATAAAAGATCTGTGGATTGAAGGGGGAGTAGGATATCAGGGTATGAAAGATTTGTGACAGCTCTGATATATTTCTTTCCTCTGCTCAAAAGCAAAAACCACAAAGCACTTTAAAATTACTGAGAAAATTACAACTGAATGTTAGTACTTTTTAAATCCATGCATCACCTCTGACTATTAAAATGAATGTAAAGTTAAAGTGTATTTGAGGTTCAGTGATTTAAGTAAAAGTTCTCTGGGACCGAAGGTACCTCCTATACTGTCTGATTAAGGATACCCATCTGCAAAACTAAATGATGCACCAACATTGCAGGCTCAAATCAGTTTAATTGATTTGTGTGTATCATTATCCTCTCTGTTATGCTTATGTTTTCAATTGTCAAAAGCAGACTTTGCCGATTAAGAGCTATGTTACATATACAGCAGTCAGAGGATGGAGAGTCCTATCATTCGTCTATATCATACAGTGCTGGCCAAGAACATTACTTTTCAAAAATGGAAAACATACAGCTTGAGAAATAGGTGCAATGACACATTAATTCATGCAAATCCAGGAGACTAATGTGGAGGTGGTGCTATACTTAAGAACTAGTTTGGGTTCCAGGATGGCCAAGTAAAAGATCCAAAAGCTGACTGAAGGTAACCTTAGCCCTATTATGTTAGCCTAGCAAATTGAAAGAGATGTCACAAGAAATTTTTCTGAAGTAGGTAAGAATCTTGACTAATAATTGCCATTAAAATGAATTTTTCAGGGATTTCACTGGTGGCGCAGTGGTTAAGAATCCTCCTGCCAATGCAGGGGACATGGGTTCTATCCCTGGTCTGGGAAGATCCCACATGCGGCAGAGCAACTAAGCCTGTGTGCCACAACTACTGAGCCTGCGCTCTGGAGCCTGTGAGCCACAACTACTGAGCCCGCATGCTGCAACTACTGAAGCCCGAGCGCCTAGAGCCCGTGCTCTGCAACAGGAGAAGCCACCACAATGAGAAGCCTGCGCAACGCAACGAAGAGTAGCCCCTGCTCACTGCAACTAGAGAAAGTCCGCACGCAGAAACAAAGACCCAACACAGCCAAAAATAAATAAATAATTTATTTTTTAAAAAACTTATTTTTTAAAAAAACCTGAAAGTATGTATCACCTTGCTTATTTCTAATAAAAATTAGCCACACATTAAATCATTTTTTGTTTAACATTCCTACTAAGTTTTTGCTAGAATAAAAATATCAAGCTACAAAATTTAATGACAATATTTAACATCTTTGTTGATGCTAACAGATTTGAAATTTAAAATTTCCATTTGTCCAAGGGATTTAAAAACTTCTTTTTTGTTATTATTTCATTGATGGAGATGAGAAAAAGAGAATATATATGTACACTAAGTTGTTATGGATGAAGAGCACTTTGATTTAAAAAAACAAAAAGATAAGCTAACACCCTTGTATGGGTTGGCTAGTACTAATTACAAAGAAAATTGCTAAACTTTGCTTCACTGGCTAAAATACATCAGTTGAGGCAACAAATAAAATTTAAGGCTCCATGTTCAGGAAAGGCTACTTAGGAGTAAAGAAGTCAATGAGAATAAATTCTCTCCCCTCTCATTTCTCATTAAAACATTCTGGGAGTTGCATCTGTGAGGAGCAACTCACTCTGCCAACCAGAAAAGTTAGAGTTAAAACTATATACAAAAATTGAATACTGCTATCCCAGTCATGAAGTGGTATCCCTGCAGGGTGATCCTACTCTTCTGGAAAAGAGTTAGAAAAAGGCAAATAAACTGCAGGCAAGCAGCAGATCCAAGGTCCAAGAATCATGATCAGCAAAGCAATCAATCACCAGACAAATCCACCATGAGGCAGAGGAAAACACCTTGAGAATATCATGCTTTGGAACCAATTATGGAACATTACAGATAATGGACAGTGTACACCATCACTTTCTTCTTGATGTCCTGCAGCCCTAACATAGAGTCTCTTTTGAAAGCTTATGCTCAATGCTTAATCTGATGTGGTTGGGAAGAAGAACAAGCTGTTTTCTACCTCTCTCAATTCTTCTGACTTACTCTGGAGCTTTCTGAAACATGCAAGAACAAATATTTTTAAAATCTTGCTATTTTTTCAGGAAAAAAATATACAAATAAGCCTTTGTCAGTCACAGCCATACCTTACTGAAAGTGACTTTTGATTGATGGTGACTTGTAAAATAATGTATTACCTTGTAAGGAACATTTGTGGGAATGCAATATACAGGTGTCTTTGTGATTAGTTCTTGTTTGTGTGTGTGTGTGCTCTAAGGGATTAGTTTTTTCTTTTTTAAAATTTTTAACATAAAACTCTTCTTTCTTCCTCTGCAATTCTTGAGTACCACTGAGCATATTTTGATTATTTTTGGTGCCACTGTTTGATAGTCTTCTTTCTTTAGGTACAATTCTCTGACATACACTGCTTGACAGAAAAACGTATCTACAAGAATTTCCTGAGAAGACATTCATATGTAGCATGTGTTAGATTTTTCATTTTCATTTGGCATTTTCCAACTCAACTAATTATGTTATCACTCAATGTACACATTAAAAAAGAAAGTTCTAAGTAAGAAAAAAACACAAGAAACCTTGAAGTCCTGCTGCCTAACTTTAGAGATATTCCTGACATCTTTAAATAGAAGAAAATTATATTGGTGCTTTTACATATCTGCATATTGTGTGCTTCTCTGTCTCTCTCCACCTCCACCCTCTTTCTTTCTATATCTATGTCTCTAAAGACTTCTTTCTCGAGAATACAGGGTCTTTACTGATCCATTCAATGGTAATGGTTGCTACAGAGTTTATTGGCCTTTTCTGGGTTGTTGCTAGCTGTGGAGGTTTTGACACATTATATCTCTCCATCAAATATATCTATTACTTACATTTCTCATTCTCCTTCTTAGGCTATAAAGTATGCAGAAATTCTGCCAAACGTAAAAATGAATGGTCAATTGTGACATGAATTGAAAATGTGGCAATGAACATATACTACCAGTACATATTTACAAGCAAATACAGTGCTCCCCTTCCCGTATCCACGAGGGGGTTGGTTCCAGGACAACTACCTCCTCACCCTTGATAGCAAAGTCCACGGATTCTCAAGTCCCTTATATAAAATGGTGTACTACAGTTGGCTCCCTATATTGTGGGTTCTGCATCTGCAGATCAAAAATCGAAAATCGAAAATCAATGGGAGGTTGGTTGAGTCTGTGGATGAGGAGCAAGCGAATAGGGAAGGCCGATTGTAACTGTATTTCATTATCTATTCCAATCGACTGTATTTTAATCAGTCAATCAGCCATTGATTATAAGGCACATCATTATATGCATTACATGCATCACTAGGAAAGAGAACATATTTCCATTTAAATTTGACACATCATCACTTGTAAGATGAACCTCCATTTCATAGATGAAAGACATGGAGAAGGAGGGCACCACAGATTGATGAAATGTAGTAAACGTATGTATGTTGATGTGCCTTTTCCTCTTGTACTTCTAGTGTCAACTACCAAGCATATTACATTGATATTTTACTTATCTGCCTTCTTTCACTCTTCTTTTTTCAAATCAAATTTATGTGCAGGTAATTTTGCTGATTTGGCCTTGATTTTAGGATGCAGTTTAAGGCCTGTGCTTGGGTTCTCTCCAATGTATGTCATGGATCTTGGCACCATTTACTCCTGCAGAGTTAATTTCATTTATTCTGCCTTCAGTTGGCCAGTGACACAGATATCAGAGAGAGCTGGCACATGAGTCCACTACTTGGGAACCACTTTGTTATCCCAGATTAAAAGAATTATTCAAAAATACATATCAATTTTATGGAGTAGTATGCCATTCGTTATGTTAGTTTCTGTAATTCTTGATGATTTTGAAATATTTTAAAATTAAATATTTAAAGGTTTAAATAAGAAAAATAATACATATCAATTTTAAAAGCATTTGGGCTAAGATCTACAAAATTGTGAGGGAGGAAAAGTTATTCAGTGTCACCCTTGTTCCTGATGGCTAATTTTCTTACTTAGTATTCCAAAACAAAAAGGTCAGAGGGTGCCCTATTATTCTGGGTAAAGCCCACAGCTCCTACTAAAAGCTGTGTGTTCTTTCTCTTATATTCTTAGGGATAGCATTTTAGCAATAAGCAAATATGATAATATTATCCTCCCAATTGGACAAAGAGAGGGAAGTGAGACTCTGCCCCCAGAAAAAAAATGATATGCATTTAACACTGACCTTTAGGAAAGCAATTAATATTTTTTTAATCCTATAATTAGGGACTTTAAGTGAGTTAGGTAGAGGCAGGGCAGTTTTAGAACAAATAACAAAGGAGAGAAATTATGACAGGTTACCAGGTAAGATATTTTGGGGAAGGTGGACCTTCCATCTATCCACAGTGTATAGTTAGAACTTAAAGTCATTAATGCCAAGGACCAGCCTAGATTTAGGGAAAGCACTTGCTTCGTCTCAAAGAAAACTTTATAATAGTCACACAGTAGATTCTAGAAAAAAAGCCATTCATTTACTCATTCATCTAATCTTTTTTAGCATCTGTTATCAGCCTGGCCTGGGCTTGGTGTTAGGGAGATAGCAATAAAATAGATTTAGGTTTTGCTCTCATGGAGTTTATAATACAGCAGAGAGTATAGGCATTAAATAAGTAATTTTATGTGTAGTAGGCATTATAAAAGAGATATGCAGGATGTTATGGGATCCAATCTAGTGTTTGACAACCTAGGGCTGGGTCAAGGAGATGACATCTTATTTGAGACCTCAAAGATGGGTGCATAGTAACTTGGTGAAAGTAGGGAATGGGGCAAGACTTCCAGGCTCAGGGAAAAGTCAGTCTTTTTGAGGGCCCAGAGGCCAGAGTGTTAACAGTACCTCACTAAAGCTAAAAGAAACTAACTGTGAAAGAAATATAAGAAGGTATGTAAGAGACAAGATTGAGATGATAGGTGAGCACCACCCACATTGTGGAAGGCCCTGTAAGCCATTTAAGTAGCTTGGATTTTATTGTAAAAGACATTGAAATATATTAAATGGTCTTAGGCAAGACTTAACCCATTTTATGCTTTTACTTTTTACTTTTTTAATATTCTAGCTGAGAGTAAAGAATAGATTAAAGAAGGGATTGACTGAATGCAAGAGACCACTGAGAAAGCCATTGGAGTAGACCAGTTGGGACCACCATGCTGGGAATAGAGAAGGGTGGTTGGCACCCACAGGAAAGCAGGGGAAAAGTGGATAAATCTGAGAGCAATTTGGAGGTTGATTCTTTAAGATTTATGTGCTCCATGAAGAAAAAGAAGCCATCAAGGATGACTGCATGAACGTCAGTTTTCCCTCTTGAGCAACTGGGTAGGTAATGATACCATTTCTGAAAACAACAACAAAAACCAAACCAAACAAATAAAAAGAGGGGGAAAACAACAAAAATGGGGAAAATTCCAGAGGAACTCTGACATTAAGGATCAAGTAATAAAGAGAGAGGTGACAGAGGAGATCAAAAAGGTACAGACAATCAGTAGAAGGAAAATCTAAAAAAAAGAAAGAAAAATTGTTAAAGAAACCAAAGAAAGCATTTCCAGAGTGAAAATCAACAATGTCAAATGCTACTGAAAAATCAAGCTACATAAAAACTAGAATTGTTCTACTGGAGTTATTGACATGGTACTCACTGGCAGCCATGGAAAGACTAGTTTTGACAGTGTAGTACAGGTAGAAAGCACCAGGAATAACTGAGAAGGGAGGTAATGGGATTATAGAATATAAACTCATTTGAGAAGTTTGACAGTTAAAGGGAAGATGTTTACATGCATATGGAAAGCAGCCATATGTGAGAGTGTGTGATAGTCAAGGGTTTTTTTGAAAGCAAGTAATAAAAACTAACCTTAAACTAGTTTAAATAAAAAGAGAGGAAATTTCTTACAAGGATACAAAGGAATCTCAACGAACCCAAGGGCAGGCAGAGAACACAATTGGCCAGAATCCAATTTACTAACTGATTAATTTACCAGGTTTGCTTGTTTGAAGAGCTTTAGTTGACCAGATTTTATTGTGATTACATAAATATTTGCGGGAATGTTTATTTTTGTGTCTTCCCTACTCTCTGTTGCTAGAGTGGAAGACCAAGGTGAAGGTAAAGAAGATTGAAGGGAATAAGATAGTATAATCACAAGAATGTACATAATTTTTTGTGGATATATTCTTCTTATGACTATATTTTTAATAAGTATTATAATAAACATATTCTTCTGTGGATAATGCTTATTATAATATATATTCATAAGAATATATTCAAAATTATGTTCTTATTAATATAGCCTTCTCAAACCCTTCATTTGCATGCCCTTATCTTAGTGGTCAGCAATTAAGAGAATAGGTGGCATCCATGTGGCAGAAGAAATGGTATAGGGTTGGGCACACCCGGAACAGCAACTGGGAGAAGCACCTAGGAATCCTGGAAAAGGGGGCTACTGAGAAATCTCTGTTGATTTAGGAATCAGGGACAGAAAGAAAAGAAAGCAGATGGAGTTTAAATCTCAATAAAAAAATCCATTTCTGATTTCAATAAAAAAATAATTTCTGACTGTATTATTACAGTAATGTAGGGCCTTAATCCATAACTGGTGTGAAAAGAAAAAGGAGGGATATGGCTAGTTTTCTTCTTTCATAGCCAGACTTCTGAAATGAATGCATGATCTTAATAATACCTAATATTTTTGAACACTTACTATGTGACAAGGTTTTATTTTGTCTTTATAACAACTTATGGTGTACTTATTATTATATTATCCTTATTTGATTGAGTCAGAAGGAGATTAAACAATTTGCCCAAAGTTGCAGTGTTTTTTTTGTTTTTTTGTTTGTTTTTAATTTATTTATCTTTATTTATTTATTTTTGGCTGTGTTGGGTCTTCGTTTCTGTGCGAGGGCTTTCTCTAGTTGCGGTGAGCGGGGACCACTCTTCATCGTGGTGCGCGGGCCTCTCACTGTCGCGGCCTCTCTTGTTGAGGAGCACAGGCTCCAGACACGCAGGCTCAGTAGTTGTGGCTCACAGGCCCAGTTGCCCTGTGGCATGTGGGATCTTCCCAGACCAGGGCTCGAACCCGAGTCCCCTGCATTGGCAGGCAGATTCTCAACGACTGCGCCACCAGGGAAGCCCAGTTGCAATGTTTTTAAAGGATGTAATCAGTATTCAGACCTGGAAGATCTGCTTCTGGAGCTCTGGTTCTCATAAACACTAAACAACTAGTGCTGCATTGCTATCACTTTGTCTGGTTTGTCTCTATAACAGCCAATTCCTATCCCACCACACTACCAGTACTGCATTCTTACAGTCGTAAATAATCGTCTAATCATCAATTCCTAACGACACTTCTTGACCGCTCTTTAACTTTTAATGAAGCCTGTTTTGAAGCATTCTCTTCTCTTGATATCTGTAAATATTCTTCTTTTTCTTCTGCCTTTTTCAACACTTCTATCTCCTCTGTCTCCTTTTTTGGCTCTTCTGCACTTGCCCTCTAAGGGAGGGTTTGTCTCAAGTCTTCAAACCTGAGCCCAAATCTGCATATAGTACTTTAGTCTCCTTTAGGAATAAGACCCTTAAAGGAAATTCTCTCAGCAAAAACCTTTTTACTCCAGTAGAGCTACATACTGTAACTTCCACAGCCTGGGGTTGCATGATGAATACACAGATCCCCACAACCATGATGTATCTCTGATTGACTCTTTATTGACACTCTCTATGTGAAGCCTCTCACTGTCCACTGAATGGCACCATTCCTCACACACACCAGGACTAAAATATGTGCTGCAACCTGTAGACCCTGTACCTTGAACAGCCTTGCTAGACTGGTCAAGCTATTTGCACAATCTAACTAGATCAATTTCCCTTGTCCCATCTGATCCTGGATCACTTTTCTCCACCATTTTCAGTGTTACTTCCTGGTTCCAGCATGCCTTATGCTTTAATTAGATGTTGCAGCCTAGTTTCCCTAAATAAACTTATCACTGCAGCTTAGTTGGTGTACTTGATGACTCCAAAACACACTTTGTACTGTCCAGGAGAGCAGACAGTGGGCTCCGAAGTCAAACTATCTTATAATTGAGTTTTGAAAGTTCTTTATATATTCTGGATGAAGTCCTTTAGCAGATAAATGCTTTGCAAATATTTTCTCCCAGCCTGTGTCTTGTCATTTCATTCTTTTAAGAATGTCTTTCAAAGAGGAACCAAGATGGCAGAGTAGAAGGACGTGCTCTCACTCCCTCTTGCGAGAACACCAGAATAACAACTAGCTGCTGGACAATCATCAACAGGAAGACACTGGAACTCACCAAAAAAGATACCCCACATGCAAAGGCAAAAGAGAAGCCACAATGATACGGTAGGAGGGGCGCAATCACAGTAAAATCAAATCCCATAACTGCTGGGTGGGAGACTCACAGACTAGAGAACACTTATATCACAGAAGTCCACCCACTGGAGTGAAGGTTCTGAGCTCCACGTCAGGCTTCCCAACCTGGGGGTCCAGCAATGGAAGGAGGAATTTCTAGAGAATCAGACTTTGAAGCCTAGTGGGAATTGATTGCAGGACTTTGACAGGACTAGGGGAAACATAGATTCCAATCTTGCAGGGCACACACAAAGTAGTGTGTGCATCGGGACCCAGGGGAAGGAGCAGTGACCCCAGGGGAGACTGAACCAGACCTATCTGCTAGTGTTGGAGGGTCTCCTGTGGCTCACCGTGGGGACAAGGACATTGACAGCAGAAGTTCTGGGAAGTACTTCTTGGTCTGAGCCCTCCCAGAGTCTGTCATTAGCCGAACCAAAGAGCCCAGGTAGGCTCCAGTGTTGGGTTGCTTCAGGATAAAAAACCAACAGGGAGGGAACCCAGCCCCACCCATCAACAGTCAAGTGGATTAAAGTTTTACTGAGCTCTGCCCACCAGAGCAACAGTCAGCTCTACCCACCACCAGTCCCTCCCAACAAGCCTCTTAGATAGCCTTATCCATGAGAGGGCTGACAGCAGAAGCAAGAAGAACTACAATCCTGCAGCCTATGGAAGAAAAACCACATTCAAAGAAACATAGACAAGATGAAAAGGCAGAGGACTATATACCAGATGAAGGAACAAGATAAAACCTCAGAAAAACAGCTAAATGAAGTGGAGATAGGCAACCTTCCAGAAAAAAATTCAGAATAATGATAGTGAAGATGATCCAGGACCTCGGAATAAGAATGGAGGCAAAGATTGAGAAGATGCAAGAAATGTTTAACAAAGACCTAGAAGAATTAAAGAACAAACAAACAGAGATGAACAATACAATAACTGAAATGAAAGCTACACTACAAGGAATCAATAGCAGAATAACTGAGGCAGAAGAACGGATAAGTGACCTGGAAGACAGAAAGGTGCAATTCACTGCTGCAGAAAAGAATAAACAAAAAGAATGAAAAGAAATGAAGACAGCCTAAGAGACCTCTGGGACAACATTAAACACAACAACATTCACATTATAGGGGTCCCAGAAGGAGAAGAGAAAGAGAAAGGACCAGAGAAAATATTTGAAGAGATTATAGTCAAAAACTTCCCTAACATGGGAAAGGAAAGAGCCACCCAAGTCCAGAAAGTGCAGCAAGTCCCATATAGGATAAACCCAAGGAGAAACACGCCGAGACACATAGTAATCAAATTGGCAAAAATTAAAGACAAAGAAAAATTATTGAAAGCAGCAAGGGAAAAATGACAAATAACATACAAGGGAACTCCCATAAGGTTAACAGCTGATTTCCCAGCAGAAACTCTACAAGCCAGAAGGGAGTGGCATGATATACCTAAAGTGATGAAAGGGAAGAACCTACAACAAAGATTACTCTACCTGGCAAGGATCTCATTCAGATTCGATGGAGAAATCAAAAGATTTACAGACAAGCAAAGGCTAAGAGAATTCAGCACCACCAAACCAGCTCTACAGCAAATGCTAAAGGAACTTCTCTAACTGGGAAACATAAGAGAAGAAAAGGATCTACTAAAAACAAACCCAAAACAATTAAGAAAATGGTCACAGGAACATACATATCGATAATTACCTTAAACGTGAATGGATTAAATGTTCCAAACAAAAGACACAGGCTTGCTGAATGGATACAAAAACAAGATCCATATATATGCTGTCTACAAGAGACCCACTTCAGACCTAGGGACACATACAGACTGAAAATGAGGGGATGGAAAAAGATACCCCATGCAAATGGAAATCAAAAGAAAGCTGGAGTAGCTATACTCATATGAGATAAAATAGACTTTAAAATAAAGAATGTTACAAGAGACAAGGAAGGACACTACATAATGATCAAGGGATCAATCCAAGAAGAAGATATAACAATTATAAATATATATGCTCCCAACATAGGAGCACCTCAATACATAAGGCAACTGCTAACAGCTATAAAAGAGGAAATCGACAGTAACACAATAATAGTGGGGGACTTTACCACCTCACTTACACCAATGGACAGATCATCCAAACAGAAAATTAATAAGGGAACACAAGCTTTAAATGACACAATAGACCAGATAGATTTAATTGATACTTATAGGACATTCCATCCAAAAACATCAGATTACACTTTCTTCTCAAGTGCACACGGAACATTCTCCAGGATAGATCACATCTTGGGTCACAAATCAAGCCTCAGTAAATTTAAAAAAACTGAAATCATATCAAGCATCTTTTCTGACCACAACGCTATGAGATTAGAAATGAATTACAGGAAAAAAACCGTAAAAAACACAAACACATGGAGGCTAAACAATACGTTACTAAATAACCAAGAGATCACTGAAGAAATCAAAGAGGAAATCAAAAAATACCTAGAGACAAATGACAATGAAAACATGATGATCCAAAACTTATGGGATGCAGCAATAGCAGTTCTAAGAGGGAAGTTTATAGGTATACAAGCCTACCTCAAGCAACAAGAAATATCTCAAATAAACAATCTAACCTTACACCTAAAGGAACTAGAGAAAGAAGAACAAACAAAACCCAAAGTTAGCAAAAGGAAAGAAATCATAAAGATCAGAGCAGAAATAAATGAAATAGAAACAAAGAAAACAATAGCAAAGATCAATAAAACTAAAAGTTGGTTCTTTGAGAAGATAAACAAAATTGATAAACCATTAGCCAGACTCATCAAGAAGAAAAGGGAGAGGACTCAAATCAATAAAATTAGAAATGAGAAAGGAGAAGTTACAACAGACACCACAGAAATACAAAGCATCCTAAGAGACTACTACAAGCAACTCTATGCCAATAAAATGGACAACCTGGAAGAAATGGACAAATTCTTAGAAAGGTATAACTTTCCAGGACTGAACCAGGAAGAAGTAGAAAATATGAACAGACCAATCACAAGTAATGAAGTTGAAACTGTGATTAAAAATCTTCCAACAAACAAAAGTCCAGGACCAGATGGCTTCACAGGTGAATTCTGTCAAACATTTAGAGAAGAGGCAACACCTATCCTTCTCAAACTCTTCCAAAAAATTGCAGAGGAAGGAACACTCCCAAACTCATTCTATGAGGCCACCATCACCCTGATACCAAAACCAGACAAAGATACTACAAAAAAAGAAAATTACAGACCAATATCACTGATGAATATAGATGCAAAAATTCTCAACAAAATACTAGCAAACAGAATCCAACAACACATTAAAAGGATCATACACCATGATCAAGTGGGATTTATCCCAGGGATGCAAGGATTCTTCAATATACGCAAATCAATCAATGTGATACACCATATTAACAAATTGAAGAATAAAAACCATATGATCATCTCAATAGATGCAGAAAAGGCTTTTGACAAAATTCAACACCCATTTATGATAAAAACTCTCCAGAAAGTGGGCATAGAGGGAACCTACCTCAACATAATGAAGGCCATATATGAGAAATCCCCAGCAAACATCATTCTGAATGATGAAAACCTGAAAGCATTTCCTCTAAGATCAGGAATGAGACAAGGATGTCCACTCTCACCACTATTATTCAACATAGTTTTGGAAGTCCTAGCCACAGCAATCAGAGAGGAAAAAGAAGTAAAAGGAATCCAAATCGGAAAAGAAGAAGTAAAACTGTCACTGTTTGCAGATGACATAATAAGATACATAGAGAATCCTAAAGATGCCACCAGAAAACTGCTAGAGCTAATGAATGAATTTGGTAAAGTTGCAGGATACAAAATTAATGCGCAGAAATCTCTTGCATTTCTATACACTAATGATGAAAAATCTGAAAGAGAAATTAAGGAAACACTCCCATTTACCATTGCAACAAAAAGAAGAAAACACCTAGGAATAAACCTACCTAGGGAGACAAAAGACCTGTATGCAGAAAACTATAAGACACTGATGAAAGAAATTAAAGATGATACCAACAGATGGAGAGATATACCATGTTCTTGGATTGAAAGAATCAGTATTGTGAAAATGACTATACTACCCAAAGCAATTTACAGATTCAGTGCAATCCCTATCAAATTACCAATGGCATTTTTTACGGAACTAGAACAAATCATCTCAAAATTTGTATGGAGACACAAAAGACCCTGAATAGCCAAAGCAGTCTTGAAGGAAAAAAACGGAGCTGTAGGAATCAGACTTCCTGACTTCAGACTATACTACAAAGCTACAGTAATCAAGACAATATGGTACTGGCACAAAAACAGAAATTAAGATCAATGGAAGAGGACAGAAAGCCCAGAGATAAACCCACGTACCTATGGTCAACGAATCTTTGACAAAGATGACAAAGGTATACAATGGAGAAAAGACAGTCTCTTCAGTAAGTGGTGCTGGGAAAACTGGACAGCTACATGTAAAAGAATGAAATTAGAACACTCCCTAACACCATACACAAAAATAAACTCAAAATGATTTCGAGACCTAAATGTAAGACCGGACACTATAAAACTCTTAGAGGAAAACATAGGAAGAACACTCTTTGACATAAATCACAGCAAGATCTTTTTTGATCCACCTCCTAGAGTAATGGAAATAAAAACAAAAATAAACAAATGGGACCTAATGAAAGTTCAAAGCTTTTGCACAGCAAAGGAAACCATAAATGAGACGAAAAGACAACTCTCCGAATGGGAGAAAATATTCACAAACGAATCAACAGACAAAGGATTAATCTCCAAAATATATAAACAGCTCATGCAGCTCAATATTAAAAAAAAACCCAATCCAAAAATGGGCAGAAGACCTAAATAGACATTTCTCCAAAGAAGACATACATATGGCCAAGAAGCACATGAAAAGCTGCACAACATCACTAATTATTAGAGAAATGCAAATCAAAACTACAGTGAGTTATCACCTCACACCAGTTAGAATGGGCATCATCAGAAAATCCAGAAACAACAAACGCTGGAGAGTGTGTGGAGTAAAGGGAACACTCTTGCACTGTTGGCGGGAATGTAAATTGATACAGCCACTATGGAGAACAATATGGAGGTTCCTTAAAAAACTAAAAATAGAATTACCATATGATCCAGCAATCCCACTACTGGGCATATACCCAGAGAAAACCATAATTCAAAAAGACACATGCACCCCAATGTTCACTGCAGCACTATATACAATAGCCAGGTCATGGAAGCAACCTAAATGCCCATCGACAGACAAATGGATAAAGAAGTTGTGGTACATATGTACAATGGAATATTACTCAGCCATAAAAAGGAACGAAATTGAGTCATTTGTTGAGATGTGGATGGATCTAGAGACTGTCATACAGAGTGAAGTAAGTCAGAAAGAGAAAAACAAATATCATATATTAATGCATGTATGTGGAACCTAGAAAAATGGTACAGATGAACCAGTTTGCAGGGCAGATGTTGAGACACAGATGTAGAGAACAAACGTATGGACACCAAGGTGGGAAAACTGCGGTGGGGTGGGGATGGTGGTGTGCTGAATTGGGTGATTGGGATTGACATGTATACACTGATGTGTATAAAATTGATGACTAATAAGAACCTGCAGTGTAAAAAACTAAACAAACAAACAAACAAAAAACAACTAATACTAAACTTTCTTTGGGTTATTTGTATGGAACTATGTTAATATAAATGATTCAGACATTACATGAAATTTCTAAAAATCTTATATGTTCTGGTATAATTTTATAAGTCATAATTCTAGTTATTACTTTAAAATGTATATCTCAGAAATAACTAAATTTCCTTGTCAATTGCATTATTATGAACGTTCATCAAATCTTTTACCGTGGTCACTTTAAGTCTTTTTTCATTTACAGACAGTTCGGGGTGCACTCTGATGCTTTCGCAAAAATGTTCCTATAAAAGGGTTTCATCTTCAAGGAGTTCATGGAAAAGACTCTGACAAGTACAGGTTTCTGGTAACTGACTATACTGCTGAACTGAATGAATAAGCATTTTCAGAACTCTAATGGGAAACTGATGAATTCATAAAAGTGCTAACAAAAGATCAAGATAAAAAAAATTAATTACATGGAACTGAGTGAACTGATGAGGATGATTATAATTTTTGTGACTTTCTGTTTGAATAAAAAAAAGAAAAAAAAAGAAGCAATGACAAGGAAGGTAAAGGACTATATTTCAAATGTTATATAAAATAAATAAATATGCTGAATAGTTATGCTCTAAAAAAAAAAGGAATGTCTTTCAAAGAACAGACGTTTTTAATTGTATTACGTTAAATTTATCAATATGTTTATCTGTGGGCAATGCTTTTTTTTTTTTTTTTTAAAGATTTATTTATTTGATTGATTGATTGCTATGTTGGGTCTTCGTTTCTGTGCTAGGGCTTTCTCTAGATGCGGCAAGTGGGGACCACTCTTCATCGCGGTGTGCGGGCCTCTCACCATTGTGGCCTCTCCTGCCGCGGAGCACAGGCTCCAGACACGCAGGCTCAGCAGCTGTGGCTCACGGGCCCAGTTGCTCCGCAGCATGTGGGATCTTCCCAGACCAGGGCTCGAACCAGTGTCCCCTGCACCAGCAGGCAGATTCCCAACCACTGCGCCACCAGGGAAGCCCTGTGGGCAATGCTTTTACCTTTGAATCAAGTATTTGCCTAACCCAAGTCAGAAGGGTTTCTCCTATGTTTTCTTCTACAATTCATATAGTTTTAGGTTTAACAGTTTTTTTATCCTATTTGACTATTTTTGTATTTGGTGAGAGGTATAGATCAAAGTTCATTTCCTTTGCATATAGAAATCCAACTGTTCAGGTATCATTTATTGAAAGATTATTCTTTCCTCACTGAATTGTCTTTGGACCTTTGTCAAAAATCAATTGACCATAGGTATTAGTCTATTACTAGACTGTCAATTCTGTTCCTATAGTCTATATTTCTCTTTTGGCCCCATTACTACATTGTCTTTATAACTATAGCTTTATAATAAGTATTGTAAATCAGGGAGTATTAGTCCTACATGTTTTGTCTTCTTTTTAAAGCTTGCTTTGGTTCTTCCAAGTCCTTTGAATCTCCATATGAATTTTTAGGATCAATTTTTCAATTTCTGAAAAAAAAGTCTGCTGAGATTTTAATTGGGATTGCATTGATTCTATAGATTAGTATGGGAGAACTGACATCTTAACAATATTGATTCTTCCTATCATTGAACATGATATGTCTCTACATTTAGGTGTTCTGTAATTTGTTAAAGCAATATTTTGCAGTTTTCAGTATACAGACCTTGTACAACTTTTGCCAAATTTTCCCTAATTCATATTTTTTGATGCTATTGTAGTTGCAATTTAGAAAAATTTAATTCTCTCTCATGAGTTGCTAGTGTCCAGAAATGCAATTAATTTTTGTGATTTGATCTGATATTCTGTAATTTCACTAAACTCACTTATTAGTTCTAGTAGCTTTCTTGAAGTTTCCACTAAATTATCTACATAGACAATCACATCATTTTTGAATAAGAACAGACTTTCTTCTTCCTTTCCAGTTTGGAAGGATTATTTATGTATTTATATTCCCTGATAGAACTGTCCAGAATTTTTGGTACAATATTGAATGAAAGTGGTGAGAGTGGACATCCTTGTGTTTGTTGTTGCTGATTTTAAAGGGAAACATTTAGTCTTTCACCACTAAGTATGTTAGCTGAAGGATTTTTATAGATGGTATTTATCAGGTTGAGGAAGGTCCCTCCTCTTTATACTTGGCTGAGAATTATTATCAGTAATGGATGTTGGATTTTGTCAAATTCTTTTTCTGTGTTTATGGAGAATAATCACATGATTTTTCATTTTAGATTTTCAGTATGATAAATTATATATTAATTTATAAATGTTAAACCATCCTTTCATTCCTTAAATAACCCTATTTGCTCATGATGTACAATCCTTATTATATATTGTTGGAATGAATTTGCTAATTTTCTAAAAATTACCAATTTTATCAATCTTTTCAATAAATTAGGTTTTGGTGTCTTTGGTTTTCTCCATTAATTTTGTTTTCTATTTCTTCGACTTCTGTTCTGATCTTTTAATTTCTTCTACATACTTTGGCTTAGTTAGCTTTTCTTTTTCTAATTTCTTAAAGTGGAAGCTGAGGTTACTGACTTGAGAATTTCTTCTTCTATAATACAGATTTTAAGTGCTATACATTTTCCCCTAATTACTGCTTTAGTGGCATCCCACTAAATTTCTGTCATATTGTGCTTTTATTTTCATTTAGTCTAAAATATTTTCTAATTCTATTTTGATTTCTTTTTTAATCCATGTCTTATTTAGAAGTGTGTTATTTATTATCAACCATTTTGGGATTTTCCAGATATGTTTCTCTTTATTGTTTTCTCATTTAATTCCACTGTGGTCAGAGAGCACATTCTTTATAACTTAATCCATTTAAAGCGATTGAGACTTATTTTATTGTCTATATAAATATATATATATATATATATAGTCTATCCTGGTAAATTTTCCATGTGTACTGAGTGTGCATTCTACTGTTGTTTGATGGAGTGCTTTAGTGGTGTCCACTAAGCTAAGTGTGTTGATAATGTTCAAATATTCTATATTGTTATTGATTTTCTGTCTATTCTATCATATATTGAGAGAAGAGTATTGAAATTTCCAACTATAATAGTGGATTTGTCTATTTCTTCTTGCAGTTCTATCAGTTTTTGCTTTGTGTGTTTTGAACATCTGTTTTTAGATGCACAAAGATTTGGGATTATTATGTCTTCCTGATAGACCCCTTTATCATTATGAAATAATCTTCTCTGTCCCTGTTGATATTATTTGCCTCGAAATCCACTTTGTCTGATATTAGTATGGTTGTTCCAGCTTCCTTTTGAATAGTGTTAGCGTAGCATCTCTTTTGTATATTTATATTTAAATTGAATTTATTATAGGCAGCATTGAGTTGGGTCTTTTTGTTTTATCCAATCTGACAATCCCCTTTTAATTGAAATATCTGGACCTATTATATCTAATATGATTATTGGTATGGTTAGGTTTAAGTCTATTATCTCTTATTTCTTGTTCCTCCTGTTCTTTGTTCAGCTTCCCTCCTTTTTCTGCCCACTTTTGAATTGAGTATTTTTTTAGCAATTCCATTTCATCTCCTTTGTTGGATTATTAGTTATACCTCTTTGCTTTGTTATTTTACTAATTGTATTAAGATTTTTTTGTATACATCTTTAACTTATCACTTTATGACATCAAGTGATTTTATACACCATATGTAATTTGAAGATAGTTTACTTCTGTTTTTACTTCTTAGTCTTTATACTATTTTTAAACTCATTTTACTTGTTATAAAACACACAATACATTGCAACTATTTTGTTTAAACAGTCACATATCTTTTGAATAAAATTTAAATTATAGGAAAAAATTTATATTTTTTACCCATGTAGCTATTTTTACTGATGCTCTTCATTTCTTTAGATGTATATTTTCATCTGGCATCATTTTTCATCTGCCTGGCAAATTTTAAATTTCTTGTAGTGTAGGTCTTCTCAAAATGAATTCTTTCATCTTTTGTATGTATGAACTATCTTTTATTGCTTTCATTTTTGAACATGTTCACTGAATATTAAACTCTAGGTTGTCAATCTTTCTTTCACATCTTTAAAAATATTGCTCTACTTTTTGAGTTTTTCCAATGAGAAATCTGCTGTCTTCCTTATTTTTGTTTGTCTGTACACAATATGCCTTTTTTCCTGTGGCTGCTTTGAAAATTTTTCCCTTTATGACTGGTTTAAAGCAATTTCATTATAAAGTGTGTTGGTGTAGTTTTCTTCACATTTTTTGTTCTTAAGTCTCATTTAGCTTCTTAGAATGTGGGTGTTTACTTTTCATAAAATTCTGAAAATTTTGGTCACTATTTCTTCAAATTTTTTTCTATGCTCCTTCTCTTTTCACTACTTCCGGGATCTAATTACATATATAAAAGTTTGCTTAAAATTGTTCCACAGCTCACTGGTGTTCTTTGCATTCTCTTTTTTAAAATTATTTTTTGTTTTAAATTTTGCATAGTTTCTATTGCTATTTCTTCAATACCTTAAATTTTCATTTTAAACAATGCAGTTTTTATCTCAAGAAGTTTGAGTGGGTCTTTCTCATATCTTCAATATTTCTACCTAACTTTTTAGACATAAGTATTCCAGATATAATAACTGCGATTTTGTCCTTGTGTCTGCTAATTCTAAAACCTGTGTCAGTTTTAAGTCATTTTTGGTTGATTGATTATTCTCCTCAATATGGGTCATGTCTTCCTGCTTCATTGCATGTCTGCAAATCTTTGATTGAATGCCAAAACTTGTAAACTTTACTTGTTGAGAGGATGTTTTCTTATTCCTGTAAATATTCTTAAGCTTCCTTCATACATGCAGTTAAGTTACTTGGAAACAGATCCTTAGGGTCTTGCTTTTAGGAGTTGTTAGTTGGCTTCAGAAAAGCACCCAGCATAGAGTTAATTATCCCCCACTACTGAGATAAGGTTTTCCTGAGTACTCTACACAATGCCACATGAATTATGAGTTTTTCTAGTCTGGCTGAAGGGAACCAGTATTTTTCCTGGCCCTGTGTGAATGTTAAGCACTGTTCTCTTTAATTCTTTTGAATGTTTATTTCACAGTCTCTAGCAGTTTCCTCAAATGAAAAGACTGATCAGTACTCTGTGGAATACTCAGCAGGGACCATGTGAATGACTCTAGGTTATTTCTCTGTGCAGTTCTCTCCTTTATGGTGTTGTCCTATGAACTCTAGCCTTCTTGTTCTCTCTGGACCTCAGCTTCCACTTCCTCAGGACACATTCTGCCTTTGTTCCTCATCCCTGAACTGTGGCTTGGAAATTCTCTTGTGGCAGTAAGCTAGGACATCTATAGGGCTCACCTCATTTGTTTTCCATCTCTCAGGGATCACTTTCTTAGGTTGCCTGATGCCCAGCACCTTGATTTGATATTTTTGTTGTTGTTATTGTTTCATATAGGACAGTAAATCTAGTACTTGTTACTCCATCTGACCTGAAGCTGAAGTCCCAGCTGATCTTAACAATGGAGATGAGTGATAGGAA
This sequence comes from Balaenoptera musculus, assembly GCF_009873245.2. Classification (NCBI taxonomy): domain Eukaryota; kingdom Metazoa; phylum Chordata; class Mammalia; order Artiodactyla; family Balaenopteridae; genus Balaenoptera; species Balaenoptera musculus. The sequence goes on from NC_045788.1 coordinate 110,163,608, forward strand.
GATTAAGAAACTCTATGCATAGTTCTTTTGTAGAAAATTCAGCTTATGGTAAAATATTGAATCAAAGTTTCTTTCTACATACACATACGTATGTATATCTTTTTAATTTAAACTACATTCCCTGTACTCTGGAGAAGTATCGATTTTAATGAGTAAGAAATTCTATTCCAAATACTGTTCACAAAAAAAGAAAAAGAAAAAACAAACCTAGATACTGCACGAGTATCTGTCATTTAATAAGTAGTGATAACTTCACAGAAATGTGTACCTCAAATCCCATCTCTACAATCCTTTTATATTGGAGCTATTCTTAGATTTTCTGACCTCATCCTACTAAGGAAAAGTTTCAACCTTTCTCTGTCAAACAGTTTTTTTAGCTCGGAAGTACAGTATAACTAGTAGAATAGTGAGTCGGGTAAAATGATAAACGCTCTCATGAAATAATTTAATATGGTTGGTCTAGGAAATGTTACCTTCCCACATAACAGTTAATTTAGGAAGTGTTCATAAATGTGGGCAAGCAGGGATATCTGTAAGACTAATTATCTCAAGAAAGTTCTCAAAACAAGTTTTTTTTTTTTTAGAAGTAATTTAGAACTTTTTTTTTTAAATTTTATTTATTTGTTTATTTATTTATGGCTGTGTTGGGTCTTCGTTTCTGTGCGAGGGCTCTCTCCAGCTGCGGCAAGTGGGGGCCACTCCTCATCGCGTTGCGCGGGCCTCTCACCATCGCGGCCTCTCTTGTTGCGGAGCACAGGCTCCAGATGCGCAAGCTCAGTAATTGTGGCTTACGGGCCTAGTTGCTCCGCGGCATGTGGGATCTTCCCAGACCAGGGCTTGAACCCGTGTCCCCTGCATTGGCAGGCAGATTCTCAACCACTGCGCCACCAGGGAAGCCCTCAAAACAAGTTTTGACATTGGTAAGTTTCTACCTAGATTGTTAATTTTATGTAAGGACAGAATCTTTGTTTAAAAAAAAATCCTTTAATACCAATATCAAGTAAATAACCTGTGTTTCACTGCATAATCTTTGAATACTGTGAGTCTTTTCAAGTTTTACAGGCATTACTACAACTGCTAATAAAATGAAAAGAGCATAAAAGAAAAGAAAATCTTGAAAAATAGAAGACATTTCTAGCAAAGATGGAAACATTTGAATGAAAATAGACGGAAGCAAATAGTGGAAGAATTAACAAACTGAAAAGCAATTTCCAAGTATTCACTGGCCTACGTTTCTCAGTGTTGTGTGAAATTTTTGTATTAGCTACTAAAATGAAATAACTAGTTAGAAAGACAAGTAGAATGAGGAGTTGCTATTAAATTATTTTAAAAATCTAATAGTATAGGGAAAATAATCTTAAAAGGAGAAAAATAAATTCTTAAAATCTAGGCCATTTATCTGTGATTTTCCATATTTCCTAAAGTTCTGCACTTTAAACTTTGTGGTACATCACATAAAGACAGTCACTTTTTTTCACTGAAGATCAAGTTATCAGCAAAGTACAAGATGGTAATTAAAAATTTCTAGTTCGGTGACAGGCACACATTGTTCTTTTAATGAATCAGATTATCTCAACTTTGTAAGGATTAATTAGGTACTTGTAGCAGTTCCTTTAAATTTCTCAGAACACTATGCCACCAGATAACTAAGTGGCAGCCTTGTAAACTCAGAGTTAAGCTCAGAAAATCTATTACACTTAATTCCATTAGAAGAGTCAGAAAGTTTTGATTAACTATGATATTACTAAAATATTAACATATATTTTTATTTAACATTAAGGTTTGTGTAAGCACTAAACACCGCTGGGGAAAAAAGGGGGGAAATGTATATTGCAATAATTTTTCTTTCAGAAAAAATTAAAATCATAGAAAAATAGTTTTTGAAACCTGCATGTATTTTCTCTCCAAAATCAACAAATATTAATATTTTATCTTAGTTAACATTATAAACATAAAAACAGTTATTTTCAAATAATTTTAGATTTATAGAAAAGTTGCAAAGACAGCACAAAGAATTCCCATATACCTTTACCCAGCTTCCTCTAATGCTAACATCTTGTATAAGGACATTTATCAATCCTAAGAAATTAACATTGGTATACTACTATTAACTGAACTGGATATTTTATTAATATTTCATCTTGCTTTATTCCAGAATCCATTCTAGGACACCACTTTACTTTTAGTCATCATGTATCCTTCAGTTGGTGACAGTTTCCCAGTCTTTTCTTGTACCTCATGACCTGGACGATTTTTAAGAGTACTTGGTCAGGTATTTTGTAGAGCATCTTTCAATCTGGTTTTGACTGATATTTTCTCATAATTAGGAATTCTCAGTGGATCTTGGGAAAGACTCTCTCAGAGGTGAAGAATGCTTCTTATCAAATCATATCAAGGGGTACCTCATATCAACATGTCTTGTCACTTGTGGTGTTAACTTTGATTGCTTAGTTAAGATGGAGTCTGACAGGTTTCTCCACTATAAATTTCCTATTCTTCTGTTTTCCATATTCTATAATTTGGAAGCAAGTAACTAAATCCAGCTCACATTTCAGTAGAGGAGAATTAAGCCCCACTGCTTAGAGTAGGGAGGCTCTACATAAATTATTTGGAATTTTTCTGAAGGAAGATTTTTCCCTTCTCCCCCGTTTACATATTTGTTCAATCAATTATATACATTTGGGTATACTCATTTTTACTTTGCTCTTTTGGGTTATAAATGCTACTACTACTAAGAGCCCAATACTACTCTTATTTATTTTATTGCTCAAATGATTCCTGCTTTGACCATTTGAGGACTCTTTCTGAGGACCACTTGAGGCTCCTGTGGTCCTTTTGACATGCCCCCATATTCTTTTTTTTAAAAAACATTATTTTACTTTCTTGCACTATAAAATGCTCCAGGCTTATCTTGAATTTCCCCTACCCACTCCTTGAATCAGTCATTTCTTCAAGGAGCCCTGGCTCTTTTTATTGGGGAATGGTGTTTAGAAACTAAGATCTGGGTGCTGGGTATGCTTGTTGTTACTGGGGTGTCACTGCTTCCCTATCCTCTCAGCAGACAGAACTAAGAAATATATGTATTATACAAACCAATGTATACACATTCTTTGGTATTGATATTTCTGTGTGTGCGTGTGTGTGTGTGTACCTGAGTTCATATTCCTATCTCTGACTCTAGCACCACAGGGTCTATGCTATCTTTCCCCCATTGCTTATTTATAACCTCAATCTCTGACAGCCAGAAACCTGGCTTCCATTGTCTACAATTTATTTACTTATTTTTTTCAATTGTGGGACATGCAGAGTAGCCTAGCAGAATTGCAGAATTCCTAGCCCATACCCTTGTGAAAAATAAATTTACCAATTAGATTACAGTGTTTATGTATAGTTCTTTATTTACCCTTACAGTATATAGTCAAAACAGTGTTTTTCAAAGTTAATTTATGTCAGCTTCTTTTTTCTCTGTAATTTAGTTTTAAAGAGAACTTCCTTGAAAAAACCCCCCCACAATTATACACTATATGGAATTTAGAAATGTAATGTTGCAAAGGTTCATTTTGAAGACGATTGTCATTAATTTTTACACAAGCAGTATCCTAAAGCATTTTAATCTATCATAATTATAACTCACTCACCCCAATATTATCAGAGCTCTTTGTCCTTTGGTTGGGGCAATTAGGAGAGTCCTTTTATTGGGCTGAAGGAAGAGTTGGGAAGGCTACCTACTGTAACTTTTATTAGATATAGTCATAATAGCTCAACTCTGCCTCCTCCTAAATTAATTGAGTTGCCTTGGGCCAGTACCCTTCCAGTGATGGTCTTGATATTATCATACTGTAATGTCATATCTTCCCAATGATATGATTTACTACAATCTATACTATAGAAGATGAAACTGAGGTTTTGAGAGTGACTTGCCCAAGGTCATATGGCTCATAAATGACAGAGTTTGAGACTGGAATTCAAATATGTTCAAAGTCCAAAATATGAGAAATTATTATTCTCAGGTTAAAACTTTATGTCCTACAGCATAATATGGTACGACTAGGTTTATGGTTAAAGCACCCAGATTATTTTGCTTTAGTAAATAGGCATTTTATAGTCTTTTGAGCCATCCTTTGCCTGTTTCTTTATTGTCAGTGGGCTCAACCTATTTAACTCCAAAGACATATCTACCTAAAGAATATGTAACAGGGTAGTATCCTAGCCAACTTCCCCACCCTTTACAATTTGTCCTTCAATAACTTGGCATGGTCATCTTACAGTGCAATTTGAATAGATCAGCATCTCTGACAAGGCCCTATGTGAATAATTTAGCTTTGACCTTGAACATGTAAAACATAAATTCTAATTATTTTTAAAATGTTCCAAGTCAGTATAATCCCTTTTTTAAAAAAATGAGAATTTGGGAGTATCTAGTATGTACTCATCAGGGTACTTGCAGATAACAAATTTTCTGAGAAGAGTTCTGGTTCTGTCTAGCACAAAGCTTATCAAACTACAAGTGATGAAGGAAAAGTTATTTCCCCCACAATCAGTCATGGATCATTAGTTTCATAAAATAAAATTAAAATCATTTTTTTAGAGAAATAAAAATTATAAAATGTCACATACAAGCCCACATTTTTAATATTATATTTTTCAGATATAAAATTATTCAAATTGACACTGAAGTTTTTAAGCACTTTCTCTCAATTCCTGTATTTTTCTTTATGGATTGGTAACAAGCATTTGTTTACCAACATTGATCCAAGGAACACATTGGTTCCTGGTTAGAGAGTTTCTTTAGAAAACCTCAGTTCAGTGTTAGTGTCCACCAGAACCTACGTCAGGTTTCATTGACATAATAACACATTTCTTTTTTTCCTGAGGGTGTGCTAACCATCCTCAGGTCTTAACACCTTCTTACTTTTGTACTAATCTAGATTATTGCAAAGTTTGTATATGGAACACATCACTCTCCTTTGCTATTGTTTTGCCTTAGAAGAAATATAAATGCTAGCATTTATTGAATGATTATTATATGCTATGTTCTAAATACCTTATATGTATTGAGCCATTTAATCTTCTCAATATGAAAGCAGACACTATTATCATTCCCATTTTACAGAAATGGAAATTAAGGCACAAAGAGATTAACTTGCCATGGTCACACAGCAAGTGAGTGGCAGATAGAGATCTAAACTCAGGCAGCCTAGTTCCAAGGTCTGTGTTCATTACAACAATAACATACTGCTATCCATAGGAAAAAACTATCTAGGAAAGGCCTTTGTAGTTAATCTAAAATTGTATTCCAAGTATATTATTCAAAATGTTACTCAATACCCATCATTTATAGATTTCTAACTAGGAAAAACAATTCAAACTTTATGGAATTATAAATACCTAATATCTTTCCTTCTTTGCTTTTGCTACTTCTAGGAACCTAAGAACTAAGGTCTGAGCTCAAATGTCATGGATTTTTTCTGTTCTGATTTGTTGTTTTTTGCTTTTGTCAAGTATTGTTTCATTTAACACAAGTATTTTTATTAGCTACCTCAAATCCCATTTTTGAATAGGTGGTATATATATAAGCCAATTAATGTTCTAAAGCAATCCCTCAGCCATGTGATTTGCTTCCCATTTGCAATCATTGAGAACTCATTTTAAAAAAACTGAATAGGTCTATCAGTATCCTAAGGCTGTCAAGACAAATTACCAGAAACTAGGTGAGTTAAAACAACAGAAATTTATTCTCTCACAGTTCTGGAGCCCAGAAGTCTGAAATCAAGGTGTTGGCAAGGTCATATTTCCTCTGAACGCTCTGGGAAGAATCTGTTCTTTGCCTTTTCCACCTTCTGGTGCCTGTTGGTATTCCCTGACTTGTGGCTGTATCACTCAAATCTCTGCCTTCACAGTCACATTGCCTTCTCTTCTCTGTGACTATCTCCTCTGCAGTTCTTCTCTTCTAAGGACACTCTCATTGGACTTAGGACCCATCCAGATTATCCAGGATGATCTCCTCAAGATCCTTAATCTAATTGTATCTGCAAAGACCTTCCCCAAATAAGGTAACATTCACAGGTTCTAAGGATTAGGACATGGGCATATCTTTTGGGGGACCACCATTCAAGCTACTATAATAGGTGATGGGGGTAGGAGGTAACTTCCTATAAGCATATTAGAAGAGGCTTTAACCCATGGGCTTTGTGACAAATTTTATATGATAAAAAAGCCCCCACCCCGCTACCCCCATTTTCTGGCTCTCTGCTTGGTTCCGGACCTTGCCAGAGACCTGAGTTCCATTTAGGTAAAGTTGACAGATACATTGTTTTAAATTTTTTTCATTTAATTTTTAAGTCTTTAAAAAAAAAACTTGCATTTATCCTTCATAGTCACCTTTCTGAAAGGCAGTATAAAATAGTTCTCCTAGACTGTAGAAAGCAGTGTGTTATTATTATTAACTATTATTCTGAAGAATCGCTGCCATCTTTTCAGAGTGACTCCATTACGATAAGCTCAGCTACCTGATTCTTTCTTACAAGATCTTGCACCTGAAAGTTTGCAAAACTTTCAAATAAGAAACAATTGAGAAGTACTGAAAATTTCAGATATAAAATAATCACTAGAGATAACATAAAGGCATAAAGGATGCCTGTACTTTGAGTGAAATAAAAATTACTGTTTTGCTTGGGTAGGTCTGAGATAAAGGGAAATTGCTTAAATTCTAATGGAGAGGACCAGATGCTCAGAGGATTTGTCACAAAAATTAGAGCCTTTCACCTTTATGTCACTGGTTCTCATACAACTTAGGACAAAAGTAATTGAAAATGATTATCACCTTAAAACAATTAAATACCATCTCTGGAAAAGTTGTTTGCCTCACTCTGGTTTCCAGGTGGTAACAATCACCATCACATTGAACACTCACCAGTTGGCCATCTAAGTAGAGAGGTGAGAGGGTGAATGAGTCTGAAGACAGAATGAACTTCTCTTCCTCCAGGGTCCCCTGAGAGGCTTGGCAGGTGGTAGAGGGGACGTTTGGCTGGCCATTGCCTCTGTTGAATTTAATCCAGAAATAAGTGGATGTCAGTTTAGAGACTGGGATACCGATACTTGCCAGCCATTAGATCCACCTTTTCAATGGAGAGTCTTAGTTACAGTCTTATGCAAGATAAACTGTTAAACTACCTTTATGAGGTGTAATTTACACACCATAAAATTCACCTGTTTTAAATGTATAATTCAGTGACATTTTTGTAAATTTATAGAATTGTGTAACCATTGCCTTATCAAGTTTTAGAATATTTCAATGGAGAAATTTCAAGGAATATATATCTAATTAAATTCCATTACTTCAAAGAAGATAACACTTATAGTACTGAGGGGCAGAGGGAGAAAGAGCAAGGAGAAGGAAGATAAATAATAGGATTTTAAAACTTCATTAAATTTTAAAATATGGTATTAATACAACTGTATACTATTTGAGCTGTCATTGTTTAAATTTTCATGTATGAATTGTCTAATATTGTGAATATCTTAATGGATTATATCAAAGTTCTTTACGTGATCATAATGCTTTACTATAATGCCTTAAAAATAGTAGGCATTCAAATATTTAATTTGTAAAATAAATAAAACTACCCATCCTCATGTTTCTTCCATGTTTAAGTATGCCATATCCAGAATCAATGAATAAGTTAAATATTAATATGGAGAAATTGGAATGTGTGTTATGGATATAGGGATGGAAAAGCCACACTTTCCTCCTAAAGTAAGTATATTATCTATTAATAATAATAGTAATAATTATAGCTAACACATATAGTGCTTACTATATGACAGACACTATCCTAAGAACTCATTAAATAATTAACTATTCTTATTTAATCCTCACTCTACTTTGCAATTAAGAAAATGAAGGTATAGGGGATGGACCTAGAGAGGAGGGAAGTCAGATAGAGTAAGACAAAAATCATATGATATCACTCATATGTGGAATCTAATTTTAAAAAATGATACAAATGAACTTATTTACAAAACAGAAACAGACTTAACAGATATCGAAAGCAAACTTATGGTTACCAAAGGGGAAATGTGGAGGGGTGAGGGATAAATCGGGAGCTTGGGATGACTACACACACACTACTATATATAAGATAGATAACCAAGAAGGACCTACTGTATAGCAGAGGGAACTCTACTCAATATTCTGTTATAATCTATACAAAAAAAGAATCTAAAAAAGAATGAATATATGTATGTGTATAACTGGATCACTTTGCTGTACACCTGAAACTAACACAACATTGTAAATCAACTATACTCCAATAAAATTTAGAAAAAAAGAGAAAATGAAGGCATAGAGAGGCAAAGTAATTTGCCAAGTTTTACGCCGGGGAGCTCTGATGAGAACTCAGGCAGTCTGGATAAGTCCAGTCACTGCTCTTATCTAACCACAAACAACTTTCTTTTTGTCAACCACTTTTCTTATCCTTGCTAAATCAGTATTGAGCACTAACAAAGATCTTTTAATTCCCTTATTGTTTTAACCACCCTTACTAAGTGAATTCCATGGCTAAGTATTATGTGACATGGTCACCAGCACAAGTTTCTCAGCCCTACTAATCTTCTACTATTCTCAACCTGTAAATCTCCAACTCTAGCTTCATTCAAATACTTATTTTTTTGAGCTCACACACCCAGCTTACCAAGCAATGAACAAAAACTAATGGTTGGGCCATGTGGCACTATTTCAGGTATCTGATATCCAGCCTCTGCTGTGCTCTCATCATTATTCAGGAATCCTCTTGTCCTCGACTTGTTTTCTTTCTCATATCTCACAGTGGCTAAACATCTTTATTAGCTCAAATTCTGTCACAACTTTCTACCCTTTTCTTTCTCAATAGATGAGAAAAAAATGATCAGCAGTTCCAAATCTTCAGAGATTAAATAGGAAAACTGAAAACTGCCCATTGGGTTTAACAGCTAGGTGATTTTGGGTGTTTTGGAAAGAGGAGTTTCAATACAGTAGAAACATAAGTGAGACCACAGTGTGTTAAACAGTAAATGGGATAGTCTCTCAAGCACTTGGCAATGAAGAAAGAGGAGTGTTATGGTCAAGGGAGAGGAAGAGAATTGAGGGCAGGACTGCCACTCACCTTTGTGATTTAGGAAGAAGTGCCTCCTGTTGGTGGGCACACTCCTAAGGTTTCATAGCTTGAGGAGGGAGAGGCACCTTCATGCAAAGGAAATGGTTCTTCTTCCTCAGGGCAAATGCCTTCATTTGCCCTCTTGGTTGGGCATACCTTATGCAGTGTACGGCCTGTAAAATTGTGATTGCCTTGCATGAGGAAGGGTTTTTGTTTCTACAGTTATGGAGTTTTGTTTGTTTTTTGGTATTCCCCAGAACCAGTCTGGATTTAGGAATGGGGAAGGCAAATTCAACAACTCTAGGTTCAGGTTTTGCCATGTAAGTATGGTAAGGAGACGAGATAGTTAATAACACGGGCAAGTTTCATGGGTAGTGGAATCTAGGATGGGTAGCAAAGGAAAATGTGGCAGACATGATTATCCATTCTGCTTTTCCATGTCAGTTGAATCACCATTTTATCGAGATGTTGGGCAGCAATGCAGTAAGGGAAGGTGGACCCAACTCAAGCAGTGAATCACAATTAATTTAAACCAAGCATGGTAGTCATATTCCTCTATGTCAGTGGTGTAGGGGTGGGTATGTGACCTAGCTCTAGCCAAAGAGCTATGAAGGAGTTTTCCCTTAGGCAAAGATGGACGGTATGAACATTTTTCTTTCCTTTAAATGTGGCCTTATGAAGAAGTGCCGCTTAGAGCTGTGGCAGCCATTTTATAACAATGAGGAGACAAAATTGAGGTCAAAGCCTACATAATGAGGAAATGAAAGAACCAAGGAACCTGGGTTATCAATGACATTATTAAAGATAAAAGGGTTATTATCACTCTCTTCTTTCTGGAATTTCTCCTTTGTCTTCTCAGAAACCACATTCTCCTTTATCATCACTGCTGGTTTTTATTTAAAGTTACTTACTTTCTACTTCTCTCTCTAGAGTTTGGTCACAGATCTCTGTTTTTCTTTTTTTTCTCCTAGTAATTTTCAACAGGGGATATATGTTAGTTTTAAAGAGTATATTTCATATTATTTATACTTTAAAAGTTCTTTTTTGGTATTTTAAAAACACCTTTACTGAGCTATAATCCACATACCATGCACCTACTTAAAGTGTACAATTCCAATAGTTTTGAGTCTAGCCACCGAGCTGTGTGACCATGACCACAATCAATTCTAGAAAATTATCATCACCCTTAAAAGAAACCCTCTCCCCATTAGCAGTCATTCTCTATTTCCTTCAGCCCTGGGAAACCAATACTCTACTTTCTGTCTCTACAGATTTACCTATTCTGTGAGCTTTATGACAACTGGGACTTGTATTATTCATCACTAATCCCCAGTACCTAGGAAACTGGCTGGCACATGGGATTTCAATAAATACTTTTTCAATAGTGAACAAGGTAAAATGGGTCCCTGCTTTCTTGGAGTTTACATTCTAAAGTGGGAGATCAATAAATAAAAGAGAAAAAGATACGCAAATTTTGTTAACTGTTGCATAGGAGAGAAGATATTGAGATATTTAGATAGTGGAATTAGAGGCTTCTCAGAGATGAGTTGACATTTATTGTGAGAACTCAATGAATGCTGGGAAGGAAACAGCTATGGGAAGTGAATTCTCAATACAGAGAAGGGCAAGTAAAGTCTCAGAGGCTACAAAGTGCTCAGTGAGTTTCAGGAAAGTCAGTGTGACTACAGAATAGTAAAGCCAGAGAATGATAAGCAGTGGAAAGGTAGGCAGGGACCAGATTATGGAAGCCTTGTAAGGGAAGAGTAGGGAGTTTATTTTTAACTCCAGGTGAACCAAGCACGTCATTTAGGTTGTACGATTTATTCCTTGCATAGAGCCTTACTATTCAAACTGTGCTTCCAACCTGCAGAGGCAGCATCACCTCTGAGCTTGTTAAAATTACAGAGTATGAGGCACCACTCAGAACTGAAAGTCTGTTCTTTTAACAAGATCCCTAGGTGATTCATATGCACATTAAAGCTCGAGAAACACTAGAGAATGGATTGGAGGTGAGAAAGAGAAAGGGGAAACCCTTAGATATGTTAGTCCAAATGAGAGAGGAAGGCTGCCTGCGTAAGAGTGACAGCAGAAAGAATGAGAAGACTGACTTAGGGTATGTCTTGGAGACACTTGGTTTAGGACTCTTAACCAGCTAAACACAGATTTCAATAGGCAGAATTTATGAGAAAAGTTTAGGATTGGGATACAGGTCTGTGGGTCTATTGGGTATCCTGCTTCTGAGTTTCAAGTGTTGTTTTATAATTTACAAATGTTTGCATGTTGTCATCTTTATGGGATTAATAAGACATGCCTTTCTGAAGGTTTTCCAAGTCCTCCACTCTTTCACTTTCAGGCCCTCTGTTACTAGATATCTTTCACCAAGTCCTTATTAACCCCTTCACAAAAAATGTTTTGAACATTTTAAAATTCAAGGTTCGTGGCTGATCAACACGTCCTTCTCCATAGCCACTTGGATTGTCCACACCTCGAACTTAACTGGGACAGATATACTCCAAGCCTCTCCAGTTTCTAAGTACAAAGTAGCTTGGAAACTCCTGGGTTGGTCGGTCCAACTGTCTCGGTGCACAATTCTGTACTCTTAGAAAAGGATCTGTGAGCTAGAAACCCGTCAGTTAATGGGAATGAAAGAATATAAGTAAGTTCCAAGTGGGGTAGACTACCTAGCGACCCCCATTCTTAGGCCAAGATGAAGCGATTTCTTGCCTTATCACTTCGTTAGTAAGTGGCACAGCTGAATTCTAATGCTCTTCCCTGTACCGTTTGTCTCATTAAGAATAGTTTAATTGTTGAAAAGTTTGCTTACAGCAATTATTTTAAAAGGCAAAGGGCCTTTTTCTTTCTTTGTTTTTGAGGTTATGGGGAATGGTAAAAGTTTTCATAATTCCAATTCTCAGTCCTTGGTAACCCAGAGAATAATACCAGAACACCAGAGTATCTCTGGGACGATTACAGGATTCTCTCAGAACTTAGAGAAGAAAAGTCCCTTCCAAGAAAACCATATATCCATTTGAAAGGCATGCCGCCAGTGAGACTTGTTCAAAGAAAGAAAAGCTGGGGGGTGGGTGGGTGGGTGGGGAGTGGCACGGCGGTTCTCCGCAGCCAAGAATGGGTCAGGGTAAGAAAGGTCAAGGCTGAGCGAGGTCCGCTCGGGACCGCCTCCTGCGGTGGCCTGGGCACCGGGGCAGAGACGCGGGGGGAGGAAGGGGCAGGTCTCCGCGGCCTCCCGCGCGAGCCGCGTGAGTAGGCGGAGAGGCCTGGGCGCCTCCTCCCCTCTCGGGACGTGCGTCCGGGGATCACTCCGGGTCCTGCTCCTCCCTGCCGGCGGGGGGGAGAAGGGGGACAGGCGGCCGTCCTCTCCGCTATAAAGGGAACTGGGCCTCCGCGGCTTGCCTCAGCTCGCCTGGGCGTCCTCCCGGCTAGAGCTCCCGCTCCCGCTCCACTCGACCCTCTCGGGCCTCGGCTACTCGGGCTGCGGCGGAAGATGGCGGCTTCGGCGGGTCACCCGGCTCGGGAGGCTCGGTCCGAATGCTCCGAGGAGGCGCTGGCCGCTGCCTTAGCGGACATGCCCGAACTAGCCCGACTTCTAGAGGCAGACCCGTACCTGAAGCCCTTCGCTCCGGAATTCCAGCGCAGGTACAGCCCCACCTTGGTGCTGTCCCCCGACTCTCCCTCGCCCCCCCATTGCCCCCCCCTCACCCACTCCACAGAACCCAGCAGCCCGCCTTGCAGCCGCGAGCTTGCGGCTAGGGCCGCCCGTTGGCTCTCGTACGTGCGGGCCCCGCCCTTCGCCGGCTCCACCCCCGCCGGCCCCGCCCCCGACCTGGGTGGGTAGCAACTTCCGGGCTTGGGCGACGAGTTGAGTCCGGTAATTGGGTTCAATGGCTTCCGGAGTTGCGGGTTAACAACTCTTGCCGCCGGACTAGAGGCAGAAGCGCTGAATAAACTTTCCTCATCCCTCTCCCCTCCCTTCGAATCGCCAGTTTTGCGCCATTGGGTGTGTGCTTTGGCTGCCAGCACCCGTTTCCTCAGGTGCTGATGCGGAGTTAGGCAACTGCGCTGCAGGTTTTCTGACTCTTCCATGGACTAGAGTGGTCCTGTGAATTAGCGTGTGCATAACACCCGGCCTGTGTAATTGCGCTTTTAAAACCTTTTCGCTTATTTTATAGCAAATACTGTGATTTTATATAGGATTCTTTCAGGCAGCTTTTCTTTCGTTGTTAATATTCCCCCTCTCAGAGAAGATTAAGCTTATCTTGGTCTTTGTTTTTTACCCCTTGGGCCATCATTGACGAGTACTAACCCGTTTTGGGGATTGCCATCCTGAAGCTGGAGAAAGGCGAGGAAAGCCAGACTTCTAGAGGCCCATTTAGTATGCTTTACTTTTAGCTTGTCTCCTATCATGCTGAAGTTGCTAGGATAATAATTCCAGTAGTCAGCTGAACTTAAAAGGTATAATTTTTAAGACTAAAATAGTTGTTATGCTAGTTATAGTAGTTATATTTGTGAGATAAGCACATTGCGATTTAATGGTTTCTGCCCTTTTAGCAGAGCCACTTGAAAATTACCATGGCAACAGAATACCTAGTCACAGTTTCAAGTAATAGAAAACTTCTAGTAGTTACTTGGCAAGAAGCAGCATTGGGGGTAATGAAACACGGTTGATTTGGAGTTTGGGAAAATAAAAGTCTTAGGTTCATGACCTGGCATTGTCACTTATTACCTGTACTCAATTCAGCAACTGTTTATTAAGGGTCCTTTAGGAACAAAGAGTAAGGGACACAAAGTTGAATACAACACTTCATTCCAGAGCTTGTATATCCTAATGCATGGGCCCTCCTCAAAGGAGTCACCTTGAGCTGTTGCTAAGTTAATCAGATGTTGGGCCTTTATATAAGCCATTCGGGGAGCAGCCTTGTGAAATTGCCTTCAGTGTTTACAATATGTGCTTTCAAAGAAATTTAGTGTATGATCTTCATTGTTCAGGATTGGATTTGGTTTAGAAATAGTAAAAAAATTTAGAGCAAAAGATGGTGGTCCGACTCTTTTGATGACACTAATTTACTTGGTTGCTTTGTAAAATGACACGTAAGACATTTCTAAAAGCAGAGTTGTGGAAATGTTTTGTCTCCGTTTCTCCCCTCTCTGTTTTAAAAAAATGATTACAAGTAGACAAACCTCCCTTGTTAAGTGTTTCTTTCATGTAATTCACTTCAGCTCCATTGGGATTGAAGCAGTTTTGATCCTCTTTCATGGTTTGTCAGAACTAATGAGAGGGACAAAGGCCAGAATAAAGAAGTGGGAGCAGTCCAGTGTTCTTGATGAAAAGGCTGGTCCAGTGGGTCCTTGTGCCTCACTCTGACCTGGATTCTACTTCTGGCCTTGGTTCTGAGTAATTGCCATTTTCCAGCACACATGTTCCCTTTAGGCATATCAAATAGTAATTTGGCGTTTGGCAGCAGTAACTTTTACTGTTAGCATTTGAAGAATTAAAGAATTTCTCCTTCGTTAAGTATGGTCCTGATTACTTTTCCTATTTTCCATTCATTTCTAATAACCCACTTAGGCAGTGTGTCTTTGGCCTAACACAAATATACAACCAGTCAAACATAGATGCAAAGTATGCTTACTAAGGAGTGAAGAAAATTTAGGGTACAAATAATAACAGTATAACGGTGATGGGGGAGGCAGTTTCTCATTGATGGACTGTCTTATTCTTTCCCAAACACCATGTCTTCATTAGAAATTCCATTATGTACCTTTGTTCTTGTTTACCTTCTCTGTAACTGTAGGAATGTTGAATCAAGTGTGAGGGTTAGTGAATTACTCCATGCCATAAAATAAAAATTAGACATTAGCGTGGGTGACAGGCCCTGTGATATCTCATTGATTACCTTCTAAGATAGGATTTTCCTCTTGGCTTTCCTGCTTTTTTCACCTGTTATTTGTGCTGCAATTAGTTGCTGTATCATAATTCCAACATCTTAGTGTTTTAAAACAACATTATTTGTCCCCATGCTACATGTCAGCGTGAGTCAGGCTCTCCTCATGGCAATCATTCAAGGATCTAGGCTGATGAAATCTTCATTTTGAAACATGCTTCTACAGTGGCAGGGGCAAGGAACAGAGAACATTTTGAACTATGCACTATTTCTTACAGCTTTTGCCTAGCAATCAGCCACTTCTGCTGATACACATATTGGCCAGTGTAAGTCAAATGTGACTTATCAACCACGTGGGTGGAACAGAAAACTGACATTTGTGAACAGGAGGATGAACAACACAGTTACAGTAACACTTGTCTATACCCTCTGTTTATATAGTAACTTTTACATATGTTATAGTATTTAATTTAACCCTAATAACAAAACTACAAGGTAGGAAGGGTGGATATTTTTGTTTTTCCTGTTTTACAGATGAAGACCCCGAGATTGGGTTGTGGTGAGTTATTGACATGGCTTGCTGCAACTGGGATTAATCTTTCTTTAATAAAACTGTTCCAACAAGTTCACAAAAAATGACTTCTTGGTAATTTAGTGAATACCTCTTTCTTTCTCTTAATTTCTAGCATTGGACGTTTTGGACCACTTATTAGATCCTTGAAGCCATGATGTGTACTCTTGCTTTTCTTCCGTTTTCTCTGGTGGTTTCTCCTCAGCCTCTTTCAGATCATTAATATAAGAGATTCTCAGGGCTCTTCCCTAGGTTCCTTTATGTATTTCTGTTTTATACACATACTTTCCCTAAGCATTCTCATCCATCCCATGAATTCCATCTATGTACTGAGGCTACCCACATCTAGCTTCACCCTAAATCTCCCCTGGTCTTAGTCTCCTGGTCTTATATATCTAATATCTGCATTTTGATGTACTGTAAGTGTAAAACTCAATGTGTATAAAACTGAACTTAGGGTGTTTCATCCCAAGCCTGATTGTCCTTTTATACCTTATCTCAGTGTGTGTTATCCTCCTCTCCCAACTACTCAAGCCTAAAACTTAAGATTTATCCTTAGTTACTCCTCTCCCCTTCTTTTTATCTCTAAGTCTGGTCAGTAGTAGCTCCTAACTACTTTTCAAGTATATGCCACACTGTATTCCTACTGCTCTCCTCCTACTCAAGTTGCTAGCATCTCTAGCCTGTTTTATAAAAACAGCCTCAGAGTTGGTCTCCCTTTTCAAATCTTCTCAACAATTCCATGGCTTTTAAGGTACAGCGTAGTCTCTTTCTCGTGACCTACAAAACTCTGTATTATCTGGTTCCTGTCTACCTTTTTAGCCTCATCTTTGGATCCTCCTTCTCACTCTGTACCACCTAATCAGAAGGGGGCTAAGTGTAAAGAGGTAGCTAGGATGTCTGGAGGCTATTCTATAAGGGGCACTAAAATATCACTAGAATAAATTGGAAACATGATACCTGTTTTACACATGTAGTCCTTTCTTAAATACTGAAGATTTTCATTTTTTATTTTGTGTAGGTTTGTGAGAAGTAAGGAGTCTAGAAGGATCACTGAGTAAAAGGCAGGAGAGGTCAAGAACTGGAAACATTTTCTGATCTTTATCAGAAGAATGATGCTTTTGGCTTAGTAGAAATGAATTAAAAAGGGAACCCATTTCTATATTTAATTTTTATTAATAGAAAATAATTTTTCTCTACCCCATAAAATAGATCTTTACCAAATGTTTAAAGAAGATCAATTTGAAGTGTGCCAGAATATTATCCAGTCTTGGATGCCACCTGTTTTGGTCTAGCCATGGGTCCAGCTATGGCTTTTGTACATGTTATTTCTTCTGCTTGATGCATACTTTGCTTCTGTCTTGTTAGTGCCTGTACGTACTTCAGGACACAGCCTAGAGATATATATTAAATGCCCTCCCTGACTTCTTCCCATCCCCAAACCTTCTTCGCACCTCTTACCTACCACCTTGAAAACCTGTATTGTAAGGGTGATCATCCACTGTAATGAAGTTGTGTTTCTGCTCTTTTGTATCTCCCACTGGGTTATTTGCTCCTATGGGTAGGCACATTGTCTATATTGTTTGCTCACTGTTATATTCTCAGTCTGTAAAACTGTACCTGGCCTACAGGAAACACTATAGTGTTTTGTTTTTCTCTTTTCTACACCAGTAAGTCTCAGGTAAGCTCACCTTAAGCTAAAAATGTTAGGAATGCTAGGATGGACAGAAGGAGAAGAAGCAGTAGTTGTCAGGAGTTAATGTGTGGTAGTCTCGGGTAGGGGAATGTATGTTCAAGGAAAAAGCTAAAAATAACCAGAGAAAATAAAGAAATTTGTTATTAATTAGATATTCCCATATTCCACAGAGACTAAGGGTTTAATCACTGAAGGAATATTCAGTTTGAAGAGAGCCTCAGGTCAAATTGCATGCTCAAGAATAGGAAGAGAGGTTTTTGTGAGCTCAAGTGTGTTAAGTATCACAATTACAGTGAACATCTCTATTTTGTTAGAAATGAAAATAGCTTTTACACTGGTATCTAATCAGAATTAGAATGTAGTTTAGATTTCATGTAATAGCAACCACACCAAAAACTGATTCTCGTGGTGCAGAAATTTTATATTGTAGCTGAATGGTGCACTTTTCTCTCAGTGCCTGGCCAAGTTGCAGGCTCTGAAGAAAGTCAAATGTCAATGATTCTAGAAGGCAAAGAAGAATCCAAAAATTATAAGTCATACCTGTCCTGCTCTTCTGTACTAGTAGTAGATTCCTTTGTGCCTTGCAGCTGAGGTCTGTACTAACTCCAGAGTCACTCCTGAATTCTTTACAGTGATGGGCAAGAGGCTGTGACCTCTTCTTATTTTCAAAGTGCCTTAAAATGACTCCATGGAGCATTTGGTTTAGTTTAGGCTCTGGCGCCTGCTGCACCATCTCCTGAGAAATGACTCTGTGTGGTAACTTCTTAGACGATTCAGTTCAGCTCCCACCAGGCTGGCCCTAGTTAGTCAGTGAGATGATAACACAGACCCTGTGAAATGTGCTATCGTTTTAGATTGATAAGCATATCATGCTGCTGCTATTTAAAAGCATGTGTAAAACTTCAATTATACATTTATAGATATTAAAGGAAAACATGAAAGGGTTTTCAGTGGAGAGAATTGCTGCTCTCAGCTACCTTTCATTCTAAAGTAACTTTACTGTTTTACAGAAGAGTAGATTCTCTTCATGTAGTGATGTCCACTCATCAGTAGATGCTCACTACTGTTTAGAATCCAGGGTTTTTTTTTTTTTTTTTTTTGTGCTTAAGATCCAAGAGCAGCCCCTGTTCTGTTTTGTGTTTAGGGTAACAGGAACCTAGTACATCAACAGAAGGCAAAATTCTGCATTAAACACACGTTGTTATACAATCTACATTCATTAATTTATTATACAATTGACATTAAGTTATGGTGACTTACCTGATTGATTTCTGATGTTTAAAAGATCATAATAGCTGAGATCCTAAGTTTAGCTTCTTCACATGTGAAATGGAAAAAAAATAAACATATGGCTGAGTGTCCATGTTGCAAAGCACAAGAGCAAGATGAAGCTTGAATTTTAGCTGTTGTAAATGCTAAACAGCTTCGAATTCGAGGGCAACTTAGTCAACCTCTGTGAACCTCAGTTTCTTTTTTGGAAGAATATGGATTGGACCCACCTCATAGGGGTTTCTTGAGGATGAGGAATATATGTAAAGATATCGCTTCTTTAATCCTGTGTCCTGAAATCAACCATCAGATAAATAACCTGACCGGAAATTCCCCACAACTCTTCATTTTGCTGCTTAACAGCATCTTTACTTTAAGGGGTTCCTTCTCTTTCCTAGTAGTGCATTTGTGTGAATGAGGTGAGGAGGTGGTAATTTTAATCATAATCTAATGGAGAAAGAAAAGAATATGTTTAAATTTTGATCCTTAATTTGGAGAGGAAATAAGGCAGTTGCCAGTTTGCTACAAGCTGAAGGCAAGATGAATTCTGGGACGTAATGAGCACAAAGCTCCCTTTATTGAGAGAGGTAAATGCTACCCTGCAGAAACCCCAAATCACTCTTCTCTTGATCTTCCGTTTCTGTCTTTTCTCTTCTTTCATCTGACTGCTAAGTGTTCATATTCTTGGACATCAAACAGCTGCAGGGATTTTCTTCCTCCTGAACTCTGGATGCTTGGAGGAATGGTCATACCGAGTTTACTAATAGCAGGAATGACTTTGAAAATAAGAAGAAAAAAATACATAATAGCAACTTAAAAGTTTGCAAATGAAAGAATTATCTAGTGGAATCTGAACTTATGACCTATTAATAAGAAAAAAAATTTAAATCCCATGTCTTGCCTTGTCTGTTTTATCCTCTCTTTTTTTATTTGATGATTTCAGTTCTTTTCAGTATGTTTGAATTTGCAATGAGATACATAAAACAAAGGAATGGAATACTCATGTGTATTTTAATAGATCCATTGAAGGATAAATTACAATTAGACAGTTTCTGGGTATATGCTCTAGGTCTGTAATCTAAAATGTGATAATCAGAAAGCAAGTCTTCAAATATATTTCTTGTATAGATAACCTTGAAGTTTTCCAAATATTTAGCAGTGAGAAATATTTCTTTTACTAATAAAATCGTATGTTACTCAATATCATCAATATAATTTATTTTTATTTTCATAAATGATAAGCAAGTAGCCACAGGTTATATTTAATTATGAATAGCTGCATAACACAGCTACATTCTCTATTACTGAATGTGATAAAATCAGTTACGCGTTTAGGTGTATGTAACAGAAACTGAACGTACCCTCAAAGAACAGAAAATCCCGCAAACTGTGAGTTATGGAAATAGAGGTTTGTATTTCTCACAAAGAAAGTGGGGGTAAGTGGTTTGGGCCTTCGCATTGACTCATCATTTATCTTTTTGGTTCTACTATCCTTAGCATATGGTCTTGATTCTAATGCTTAGAAGATGGCTGGGCATATCTAGGGCCCATATCTGTCTTCCTAGCAGGAGTATAAGCTAACTCACTATGTCCATTTTAGCCAAGCATAAGTTAGTTTACCTGTAAACTCCATCTCATTCTTTCAATTTACAAATTATTCGTCAGAGCTGTCCCATGGCATGGCCATCCTTAGCTGAAAGTGAGCCTGCATAATCAAGGCTTTCAGTTGTACGCATGTCTTCCTGAGAAATGCCTTTTTGTCTCACCTGTCACAACTTGCCTGGGCTCTTTCCTTTGCTCCAATGAGGAGACAATGTCTGGCTAAAGATAAAAAGTCCCAGTGATACCATGTTGTAGTTCCCCAATATCATATCTGTGTACAAATCTTTCTGGGCAGAATCCAGGCATTTCCACTTCTGAGGGAAGTCTGCACCACATCCCTCAGTATCACCAGACTCTGGGGCATGGCTTTCACTTTGCTCTACCTTGTATTTCTGGATTTCTGTATTTCTCTGGATTCTTTTCTTGGGACAAATACAGACACTTTTGCTTGCTCTAGTCCAAAATGAGCCTGTCTGGTTTCACTTCAGCCCCCTGGCCCAACGATTTGGGGAGCACCGCTGTCTTCTCTTTTTAATTTCATAGGTATTTTACTCTTAAAAATAGGATGTTTTGAGAGGAAATGAGTTTGTCAGTTACTACTAATTTTTTCATGTTCTCTTGGGCTCATTCAAAAATGATCTGCTTTATTTTTACGTTATTTGGAGAATATTGTATTTGTGGGGTTAGAAAGAAGAAAGGAACTAAAATAAAGATGACAGTTGATGCTCAGTCTTTAAAACATGAATTGTCTTTTGTTACCTAACTACATGCAAGTTTATGGGCTTTCACATTATACTTTTCTATTCTTTTAAAAGATTAAGATGTGTAAGCTTTGTTCTTCAGAACATACCTGCTACAGACTTACCGTATAAATATAAGATTTTATCATCACAGAGAAGCCCAGTATTTCATCTTTGACAGTAGACCAAAGAACAGTTTGTGGAAGAATGGGATTCCTCTTTTTTTCCTCTTTGGACTGTAAAGACAGCATAATGATTCCTCTTTGATGTCAGAATAGATCAGTAATGTGTGTGGGGTCATATTAGTTTCTTTTTTTCCTAAGAGGTTATAGGTCTATTATCCATGATCATTTTAGGCTACTGTTTGGAGGACATGAGTAACTAATGTGTGAGTTACCATTGCTTTTTCATTGTTTTACAATCTTTTCTCAAGAGGATTGATTATTATTCCAGGATTCTAGAGATTCACAAACAAATTCATATTCGTCATTTCCAAGCATTTTTTCCCCCTCCAGTTCTCATTTTTCAGCATTAACAATCTCTCATATTTTTGTTTGCTTATTTGTGCATTTTTTTGTTTACATGTGGGAGTCTTCCATCCTCTTGACCATTTCAATTGGCAGTGCTCTTTTGGTTGTGTAAGTTGTGCTTGCTAGTGAAGCACAGGAGCGTAGTGAAGCGAATGGGTCTCTTTTTGTTCACTTCCCTAAAATGCCTTTTATTGAAAACTATCTGATATCCATGCAGTATAAGGGAAACCTCTACTCACAAATTCAACACATAAGCAGGAAATACAGAGAAACAAGAGTGTTATCAAAACTGAAGTTTGGTTGTAGCAGGTTTAAGGTACCTTTAGAGGACATTAAAAAATATAGTGAATTTAGAGAATTGCAAATTGTGTTAGACTAGGTTTAAAAAATTATTTTGAAATAATTATAAACCACAGGAAGTTGCAAAAATAGTACAGAGAAGGCCCCTGTACTATTACCAAGCTTGCCCCAGTGGTAATATCTTGCTTAATTGTATGGCAGTTTCAAAACCAGGAAATTGACATTGATACACTCTGCAGTATCAATAATGCACTCTGAATAAGGTTTCTGAAACCTTATTCAGTTTTCAACAGTCTTTGTATGCACTTCTTTGCAGTTTTATCACAAGTATATATTAATGTAACTGCCACTACAGTGAAGATACAGAACCATTCCATCACCACAAGGGAATTCTTCATTCCTTTATACTTATACTATTCCCACTCCCTCTATCCATAAACTCTGGGAATTATTGATCTGTTTTACATTTCTATAATATTTTTCATTTTTTGACTGTTATATAAATTAAATCGGAGAATATGTAATCTTTGAAGATTGGCTTTTTAAAAAAATTTTTATTGGGGTATAGTTGATTTACAATGTTGTGTTAGTTTCAGGTGTACAGCAAAGTGAATCTGTTATACATATACATATATCCACTCTGTTTTAGATTCTTCCCCATATAGGCCATTGCAGAGTACTGAGTAGAGTTCCGTGTGCTATACAGTAGGTCCTTATTAGTTACCTATTTTATATATAGTAGTGTGTTTGTGTCAATCCCAATCTCCCAATTTATCCCTCTCCCCCTTACTACACGCACCCTGCCCCCCCAACCCAGTAACCATAAGTTTATTTTCTACATCTGTCACTCTATTGCTGTTTTGTAGATAAGTTCATGTGTACCCTTTAAGATTCCACATATAAGTGATATCATATGATATTTGTGTTTCTCTTTCTGACTTACTTCACTTAATATGATAATCTCTAGGTCCATCCATGTTGCTGCAAATGGCATTATTTCGTTCTTTTTTTATGACTGAGGAATATTCCATTGTATATATGTGCCACATCTTCTTTATCCATTCCTCTGTTGATGGACATTTAGGTTGCTTCCATGTCCTGGCTATTGTAAATAGTGCTGCAGTGAACATTGGGGTGCATGTATCTTTTCAAATTATGGTTTTCTCTGGTTATATGCCCAGGAGTGGGATTGCTGGATCATATGGTAGCTCTAATTTTAGTTTTTAAAGGAATCTGCATACTGTTCTCCATAGTGGCTGTACCAGTTTACATTCCCACCAACAGTATAGGAGGGTTCCCTTTTCTCTACACCCTCTCCAGCATGGATTGGCTTTTTTTTTCTCACTCAGTATATGTCTTTGAGAGCTATTCAAATTGCATATATCAATAGTTTGTTCCTTTTTGTTACTGAATACTATTCCATTGAATGGATGTGCCACAGTTTATCCATTCACCTGTTGAAGGACATTTGGATTGTTTCCAGTTTTTGGCTATTAAAAATATAGCAGTGAAGCTAAGATATGTTTATTATATATAGGTGTTATTTCTTTGGGAGAAGTTCCCAGAAGTGTAATTTTGGGGTCCTATGGCAAATGTATGTTTAGTTTTGTATGAAATTGCTAAACTGTTTTTCATGATATCTGTACCATTTTGCATTCCCAAATGTATGAGGGATCTAGCTTATCTGCATCCTTCCCAGCATTTGGTAATATGTTTCTTAAAGTGTTAGCTGTTATAATAAGTGTGTAGTGATAAGCCAATGTGGTTTTAATTTGCATTTTTCTAACAGCTCATTATGTTGAAAGTCTTTTACAGTGTTATTTGGCATCTTTATATCCTCTTTGGTGAAATGTTCAGTTCATGTCTTTTGTCCATTTTCTAACTGGATTAATTTTTCTTTTTTTTACCTTTGAGTTTTGAGATTTCTTTACATATTCTAGATACAAGTACTTTGTCAGATATATTTTTAAATTAATTAATTTATTTTATTTTATTTTTTCTTTTTTGGCTGTGTTGGGTCTTCGTTGCTGCGCTTGGGCTTTTCTCTGGTTGTGGCGAGCAGGGGCTACTCTTCATTGCGGTGTGCAGGCTTCTCATTGCGGTGGCTTCTCTTGTTGTGGAGCACAGGCTCTAGGTGTGCGGGCTTCAGTAGTTGTGGCACACGGGCTCAGTAGCTGTGGCTCACGGGCTCTAGAGCTCAGGCTCAGTAGTTGTGGTGCATGGGCTTAGTTGCTCTGGAGCATGTGGGATCTTCCTGGAGCAGGGCTTGAACCCGTATCCCCTTCATTGGCAGGTGGATTCTTAACTACTGCACCAGCAGGGAAGCCCCGCTTTGTCAGATATTTGTTTTGCAAATATTTTATCCTAGTCTGTAGCTTGCCTTTTCATCTTCTTAACAGGGTCTTTCATAGAACAAATGTTTTAAATTTTGATGAAATTTATTGATTTTTTTTGGTTGTATGGTTTATACTTTTGTTGTCATGTATAAGAGCTCTTTGTCTAGCTCTAGGATCTGAAGATTTCCCCTAATGTTTTCTCCTCGAAGTTTTATTGTTTTACATTTTACATATAAGTCTATGATCCATTTTGAGTTAATTTTTGCTTAAGGTTTAAGTTGAAGGTTTTTTTTTTTGTTTCCTAAGGATATTTAATTTTTTTTTAAAGATCATAAACTATGACAGACTTATATTGGGGAGCCACCTGATCAAAATAAAAAATAAGCCTTTAGTCAGGTCTCACTGAAATATATGAACAATGACAATTTTTATAAATACTATAGATTATTGAAAGCAGTGGGAACTAATTAATCTGTCAGTTTTCTTATTTCCAAGATCTTATTTTAACTTTTGGTTATTATCATAAAGCAGCGTGTCAAACTTCAGGAAGCTGGAGAAAAACATTTGTGAAAGATACAATAATTTATTTTCAAGTAGTTACTTGAGAGTTTTTCTGGTTTATAATTTGTATATTTTTATCATGTTATAGCATTATTTTTTTGAGTTATATTCCAAACATATATAGATATTAATCTATACAGATTGAATTTGTAACTTTAATTTGACTTTCCAAGGCTTTTCTTATTTCATGTCTTCTACTTAGAACCTACTCATTTGTTAGTATCATATATTCTTCAGTTCTACATTATTAAAAATATTGCTTTGAAAAATAATATTTTATTCATTCGGTGTGTCTGTTTACTTGACTTAAATGACAGGTAAATCTCCAAAAACTTTTCATGTTATACTCTCATTTGTAGAAATGAGTTTGTTAAATCTTAACAAAGGTAATGCTAATATTTCCCAAGATTAGTTGCTTTTTATCTAACTGAAATTAGCCTTTGGTTTTATTTCAGTCTTAATATTTACTTTGATGTTTGTCAGGATTCATTGTGCTATTAATAAGTAGAAATCCAAGCATGTCAATTTCCAAACAAATTGGTTAGATATTATGAGATGAAAGGTGTTAGTTTACCCACTTTAAACAGAAAAGTAAAGTGGAACTTTTGAGGACTTGTTCATTCTACAATGATTACTAGCTATGATGGGTCTGAGGCACTAAACATCCAAAAGAGACTTCTGACAACTCTACTAATAAATTATCATCATCACCACAATAACAATTTTTATTACAATTTATGTAAACATCATTTTACGTGCATTGGGTCTGAGATTCTGCATTTTTAAGAAGCTCCCAGGTGATGCCGATGCTGCTGTTTCCCAGATGATATTTTGAGGAGCAAGGCATGGCATCGTCCCAACGTCAGTTCAAAATTGAGTTAGTGCATTAATTTTGGCATTCCTATATGGTAACAATGAGAAATCAGAAAGAGAAATTAAGGAAACACTCCATTTACCTTCGGAACAAAAAGAATAAAATACCTAGGGATAAACCTACCTAAGGAGGTGAAAGACTTGTACTCAGAAAACTATAAACACTGATGAAAGAAATCAAAGATGACATAAACAGATGGAGAAATATAATATATTCTTGGATTGGAAGAATCAATATTGTGAAAATGACTATACTACCCAAATCAATCTACAGATTCAATGCAATCCCTATCAAACTACCACTGGCATTCTTCACAGAATTAGAACAAAAAATGTTACAATTCGTATGGAAACACAAAAGACCCCAAACAGCCAAAGCAATCTTGAGAAAGAAAAATGGAGCTGGAGGAATCGGACTCCCCGACTTCAAACTATACTACAAAGCTACAGCAATCAAGACAGTATGGTACTGGCACAAAAGCAGAAATATAGATCAATAATACAGTATAGAAAGCCTAGAGATAAACCCACACACATATGGTCACCTAATTTATGACAAAGGAGGCAAGAACATACAATAGAGAAAAGACAGCATGTTCAATAAGTGGTGCTGGGAAAACTGAACAGCTACATGTAAAAGAATGAAATTAGAACACTCCCTAACACCATACACAAAAATAAACTCAAAATGGATTAAAGACCTAAATGTAAGGCCAGACACTATCAAACTCTTAGAGGAAAACATAGGCAGAACACTCTATGACATAGATCACAGCAAGATCCTTTTTGACCCACCTCCTAGAGAAATGGAAATAAAAACAAAAATAAACAAATGGGACCTAATGAAACTTAAAAGCTTTTGCACAGCAAAGGAAACCATAAACAAGGCAAAAAGACAACCCTCAGAATGGGAGAAAATATTTGCAAATGAAGCAACTAAAAAAGGATTAATCTCCAAGATTTACAAGCAGCTCATGCAGCTCAATAACAAAAAAACAAACAACCCAATCCAAAAATGTGCAGAAGACCTAAATAGACATTTCTCCAAAGAAGAAGTACAGATTGCCAACAAACACATGAAAGGATGCTCAATATCACTAATTATTAGAGAAATGCAAATCAAAACTACAATGAGGTATCACCTCACACCAGTCAGAATGGCCACTATCAAAAAGTCTACAAACAATAAATGCTGGAGAGGGTGTGGAGAAAAGGGAACCCTCTTGCACTGTTGGTGGGAATGTAAATTGATATAGCCACTATGGAGAACAGTATGTTGGTTCCTTAAAAAACTAAAAATAGAACTACCATATGACCTAGCAATCCCACTACGGGACATATACCCTGAGAAAACCATAATTCAAAGAGACATGTACCCCAATGTTCATTGCAGCACTATTTACAATAGCCAGGACATGGAACCAACCTAAATATCCATCGACAGATGAATAGATAGAGCAGTTGTGGCACATATATGCAGTGGAATATTACTCAGCTATAAAAGGAAACAAAATTGAGTTATTTGTAGTGAGGTGAATGGACCTAGAATCTGTCATACAGAGTAAAGTAAGTAAAGTAAGTCAGAAAGAGAAAAGCAAATATGCTAACACATATATATGGAATCTAAAAAAAAAAAAAAAGGTACTGATGAACCTATGCCAGGGCAGGAATGAAGACGTAGACATAGAGAATGGACTTGAGGACATGGGGGATGTGGAGGAGGAAGCTGGGACGAAGTGAGAGTAGCATCGACATATATACACCACCGAATGTAAAATAGGTAGTAGAAAGCAGCAGCATAGCATAGGGAGATCAGCTTGGTGCTTTGCGATGACCTAGAGTGGTGGGATAGGGAGGGTGGGAGGGAGGCTCAAGAGGGAGGGGATATGGGGATATATGTATGCATATGGCTGATTCACTTTGTTGTATAGCAGAAAGTAACACAGTATTGTGAAGCAATTATATTCCAATAAAGATCTATAAAAAAAAAAATGAGTTAGTAATGGGCCAAATTAGTTATAAGTAAATATTCTAATTTTTTAAGAATGATTAATCCATATGTACCAGTATAGTTAACCATATCATTTAAGTTTTTAATGGTCACATGATTTTCTAACTTTTTTTAGATAAAAGCGGTTTTCTTTTAATATCAAAGTTACTTTTCTTACATCTTCACTGTGAGTTTCACTGTTGCATATGGGTCTTTAGGATAATATATAGAAGGTGATCACATAGAAAAAATTATTCTCCACATATGTTGTTCCAGGGTATATATGGGCATATGAGTTACAGGCTGTCAGCCTAATTTGCTATTTAACAAACCAATTTTTGACATCCTCTTTGTCCCAGGCATTTTTCTATATGATAGCAGAACAAATATAAGATAGGCTTCCTACTCTATGGGAGCTCTAATTGGGGAGATTACAAGTAAACACAATTATAGTAGATATTTGTGCATAAAATTCATTGTAAGACAGATAAAAGCATGTCCTATTCTGTTAAGGAAGGGGAGTATATAGCACAAAGGAGTTCATTTGAATTGCCTTAAATTCTTAAAATTATTTCTTTATAAAGGGAAGACTGAGTCTTGAAGAATGTGGACAAAGTCTATGAGACTCTTTTTTGGAAAGAGTCAAAGGATATGATAGCTGAGATATTAATCTTTATTAAAACTACAGGGCTTCCCTGGTGGCGCAGTGGTTGGGAGTCCGCTTGCCAATGCAGGGGACACAGGTTCGAGCCCTGGTCCGGGAAGATCCCACATGCCACGGAACAACTAAGCCCGTGGGCCGCAACGACTGAGCCTGCACTCTAGAGCCCATGAGCCACAACTACTGAGCCCACGTGCCTAGAGCCCATGCTCCACAACAAGAGAAGTCACCACAGTGAGAAGCCCCCACAGTGAGAAGCCCACGCACCGCAACAAAGAGTAGCCCCTGCTCGCCGCAACTAGAGAAAGCATGAGCGCAGCAATGAAGACCCAATGCAGCCAAAAATTAAAAAATTAAAAAAAAACAACAAAAAACTACAGTTGGCCTTCCGATTCTCGGGTTCCACTTCTGAGGATTCAACCAACCATAGCTGGAAAATATTCGGGAATAAAAAATTCCAGAAAGTTCCAGAAAGCAAAACTTAAACTTGCCTTGCACTAGCAACTATTTACATAACATTTACATTGTATTTACAACTATTTACATAACATTTACATTGTATTAGGTATTATAAGTAATCTAGAGATGATTTAAAGTATATGGGAGGTTGTGGGGTGGTGGTGGGATGAATTGGGAGATTGGGATTGACATATATACACTAATATGTATAAAACAGATAACTAATAAGAACCTGCTATATAAAAAAATAAATAAAATTTAAATAAAAAAATAAAGTATACAGGAGGATGTGTGTAGGTGGTATGCAAATATTACATGCTACGCCATTTTATATAAAGGACCTGAGCATCCATGGGCTTAAATATCTGCATCAGTCCTGGAACCAATCCCCCATGGATACTGAGGGATGGCTGCATAATAAGTTATAATTTGATTTGACACGTTTTTTGTTGCTTTTAAGTGGAAGTTTATTTGCAAAAATTGTTCATTTGCAAAATGTTCTTGTGTAAGAATTGCCACATTGTGTAAGAACTGAACCCTCTAAAATAGTTTATAAATCATATTTGATAACGTATCGGTATGTTTCTTTATAGCAGATAAGCTCCTTTTGGAAGGGATTGTGGACTATTTTTTGAGGCAATGAGGCAGTTCCTGCATAAGCTAAGGATACCTATTCCTGAATGAGTCAGGGGGACATTTTGATGAGTATCACCCAGTCAGGAAGGTTGCAGAAATGCAAATGAACACTGAATGACTCCACCTGACCCCCCACTAAGTGTCTCACCTAGATCATCACTATCCAATAGAAATATAATATGAGCCATATATGTAATTTAAAATTTTCTATTTGCCACATTAAAAAAGGTAAAAAGAAACAGATAAAATTATTTTTGGTAATATATACTATTTAATCCAGTGTATTCAAAATATTGCTGTTTCAGCATTAAAAAATTACTGAGATTTTTTTTTTTTTTTAATTTTTATTTATTTATTTATTTATTTATTTATTTATGGCTGTGTTGGGTCTTCGTTTCTGTGTGAGGGCTTTCTCCAGTTGCGGCAAGCGGGGGCCACTCTTCATCGCGGTGCGCGGGCCTCTCACTATCGTGGCCTCTCTTGTTGGGGAGCACAGGCTCCAGACGCGCAGGCTCAGTAGTTGTGGCTCACAGGCCTAGTTACTCCGCGGCATGTGGGATCTTCCCAGACCAGGGCTCGAACCCGTGTCTGCTGCATTGGCAGGCAGACTCTCAACCACTGCGCCACCAGGGAAGCCTGAGATATTTTACATTTGTTTTTCATACTAAGTCTTTGGAATCTGATGTGTATTTTGCATTTACAGTACATCTCATTTGGGACTAGCCATATTTCAAGTGCTCAGTAACCACGTGGCTAGTGGCTACCGTATTAGAGAGTGCAGCCTTAGATTGTATATTTCAAAGAGGAGCTTTTATGATAAGAGGTGGCATGACCCATAAAGACATTGAAGAGGAAGATTAAGGAGGGAGAAAGGTACAGTCAGCCCTGTGTTCATGATAACAGAAGCAAGTAGACCTGGAGAGATTCTGATTTTGCCTGAGAGAGGGAGTCAGAAATTATTGACTGGTGACCTTTTTTATGCTTGAAAAAAGACCTTTTTTATGCTTGAAAAAATGGATGGTGTCTTAAATGTAGATATGGAGATATGCCACATACTTAATTAACCTGGGAGTGTCTAGGTAGCCACGTTCCCCAGATTATTTGGCATGGCTTGTCCACTTTGCCCTATTCATTTAGGTGATTCTTATTTGTGTCATATTTTCATATGCTAAATGCATTACTTCTGTCCCATGACAAACAGCACAAACAAACATAAAACAAAACAAAAACCTGGGTCAGCCAAAGTAAATCTAGTCTTTCTTGATAAAGTAACTGAGATCAGGTGGCTGGTCTGTGCTCTGATAGTCCTAGACCTTTTGGGATATGCCAACCTCACTTTGACTCAGCCCAAGTGACAGCTGTTCCTAATTTCCTTGTCCCAAGAATCTTGCTTATGTGTAGTGACTCATTGTGACTTGCATTATTCCTGAGTTGGTCTCTGCTTATAAAGGAGTAGGGTTGGAAGGATTGTTCTTTGATCGCTCTTCAAACTAATGACAATATTGTGAGTGGGTGTGAGTGCACGAACACATACATGTTTTGTGTTTTATGCCCTTTTCTTCACGACTTGCTTTAACTTCCTCTAGATGATAGTTTCTTCAGCATTTATACTTTTCATTCATTTTGCACCTACTCACTTTGCATACTTAATAGTTACCCTTATAATAGCAAAAACATTACTGTTTATTAAAGTATTTGCCCTCGTGAGTGGTCAGTCAGGCTCTTCTTGTGGAATACTGTTTTCCTTCTCACTTCAGTCTTGTGTTTTCCACACTGTAGCTGCTCAGGACATGCTGACTCACCCAGCATCCCTGGGATGCTGGATTTTGAATTTAAGAAGAGAAGAGTATATTTATGGAACACATTATTGTCTTTCAGTGTTTTCCATAGAGCTTAGAGTAGAGGTTTGCACTCAAAGGTTTGCAAATAGATATTGACTGGGAGTCTAGTCCAGCTTGTTCTGTGATATTAGAAATAGAGAAATATTTATTACCATAGTT
Organism: Balaenoptera musculus; assembly: GCF_009873245.2. Classification (NCBI taxonomy): domain Eukaryota; kingdom Metazoa; phylum Chordata; class Mammalia; order Artiodactyla; family Balaenopteridae; genus Balaenoptera; species Balaenoptera musculus. The sequence continues at coordinate 110,194,866 of NC_045788.1, forward strand.
GTTGGAGGGTCTCTAGAAATGTTTGAAAGTAATTCTCCTATCATGTAGTGGCCTGTGGTGGGCAAAACCTTTCTCACATACAGCTTAACCTTTCTTGTGTCTAATACTACTTGTGAAGAAGATTGTAATTTGTGCATTGTGCTTTTATCAGGTTGCTGTTCCCAGTGCAGCTAGCGTAATTTTTCATTTCCTAGCAGTCCTCAGGCAATTCTGTTTAACATGCTTTCTATTTCAAAACACTCTCCTATTTAAAAAACTTCTTTCGCCTCAGGCCCAACATGCTTTTCCAGCCAGGCCACTAGTAATTTCTATCCTTGCTGACTTCATTCACCTTCACTGTTAACATTCTATATGGATGTGCTAGGAATGTCTTTTTTGTGTGTGTTTACTGCATAGCAAATGCTGAGATGCCAGTGCCTTCTATTTGTTGATTTTACTGTGGTTCACAAAATTATTATTTCATTTTTATACTAAGGAGATGGCATACCTTGTTTTTAATTTTGTTTCAAATCTGTTTTAGTTTTCTAGATTGTAAGCCAGACTTCGCTTTTTCTTTTTTTTTTAGATTTTATCTTTTTTTTTAAAATTTATTTATTTATGTACTTATTTTTGGCTGCGTTGGGTCTTTGTTGCTGCGTGTGGGCTTTCTCCAGTTGCAGCGAGCGGGGGCCACTCTTCATTGTGGTGCACAGGCTTCTCATTGCGGTGGCTTCTCTTGTTGCAGAGCATGGGCTCCAGACGCGCGGGCTTCAGTAGTTGTGGTACATGGGCTCAGCAGTTGTGGCTCGCGGGCTCTAGAGTGCAGGCTCAGTAGTTGTGGCGCACGGGCCTAGCTGCTCCGTGGCATGTGGGATCCTCCTGGACCAGGACTCCAACCCGTGTCCTGTGCATTGGCAGGCGGATTCCTAACCACTGTGCCACCAGGGATGTCCCTCAGCTTTCTTAATGAATAGAATTCTAACTTTCCACCTGAGCTTTTAAAGTCATCCACAAAATTTTCTTGAACAACAGTATTCATGCTAGAATAAGAGATTGTTTTACTTTTACGGATAAATAAAAGATATTCAGTTTCATTTAATAGGCAGCAAATTCCTTTTTAAGGTAGTATCTTAAAAGTGAATGAAACAAATTACCTGGATTGCCTTCCCAAATGATCATGAATTAGGCTTGATTTTTGCTTGAGGTAAGACAGCATTCTAAGCTGAGGATCTTGAAGCTGCTTTTGGTTCTGAATTCTATAATGAGGAAATACTCTTGAGGGATTTAGGTTTTTAATGGGGAAAGTCTGGTAAACAGAGGTATACAAGAGAAAGCCATTGTTCTCTTATCATTAGCCAATAATGGCTTACACTGAGGTAGAGTTTGAACCATCTATAATAATATGAAGGCTTTCAAGAGATTCTAGAATTATATATAGAGAGAGATTTAGGGTTAAAATAAAATTAGAACTCTGGCCATGCTATAAATATATATTATACATTTGTATATATCATATATATGTGTGTGTTTGTGTGTGTATAAAAATGGTTTTTATATCATGTCTTGTCTGAGTTGAAATAAAAGTTTTCCCGTTCATTGTGCTGATATCTGTTTACAAACATGGCAGAAAATGGGGATTTTCCTCTCTTTGAGGTAGTCAGCATAGTGTTAAAAATGAGAAAGGAAGAATACTTCTTTTTTGGGTTATGGTTTGCATTTTAGATTTCATTGCTGTTCCTCTCAACTTCCATCTGTGTTGACATTTGGGAATTTTGTCGTTGCTCTTTCTCAAGTGTAGTGGAAAAGCTTAAAACAGAATTTACACTTTTAAATACAACCGAGGCTCTATCACATCGTGATTCACTCTAGGTCTGAATGCTTTTTCTTTGGCTTAAAAAAAAAAATCAAACATTTTATTGAACGAAATATTTCTGAAACTTGTAATGCTACTGATTATTATACATTATTAGCAATCATTTTTGTACTAATGCAAAGTTCAGGCTGAAAATACAATAATAATATTAAAATTTTAGGCACTTGAATTTTATGGCATCAAGGCAATCTTTTCATATAGATATATCGTTAATTTCTATTTATTGATGCCATTGTGGTTTTATTTTATTTTACTTTGCTGTTTGATTAAGGTTCAGCTATATCCTAGGAAATAGTAACAATGTGAATAAGCTACAAAAAGCCAGAATGGGTTGCTGTATGACTTTTGTTGACTTTATACTCTATTTTTTTTAACTAACTGAATCCTAGTCACTTGGCATTTTCTGTGTGTGTTTGTGTGTGTGTGTCTGTGTGTGTGTGTGTGTGTCTGTGTGTGAGATATCTTGGCTGAATAATGGGTGGCCTGGACCTCTATCCAGTGACTAGTCAAGTTTGTCTGATTGATTCCTGCTTTGGTCAGTTCGGACTGCTAAAACAGAGTACCATAGATTGGGTGGTTTAAACCTCAGAAATTTATTTCTCACAGTTCTGGAGGCTGGAAAGGTCAAGATCAAGGCACTAACAGATTCAGTGGTGAGAACACTCCTCCTGGTTTGGAGATGTCTGTCATCTCCTTGTATTCTCACCTGGCAGAGAGAGGAGAGGGAGAGAGGAAGCAAGCTCTCTACAGTCTCTTCTTATAAGGAAAGTAATCCCTTTCATGAGGGCTCCACTCTCCTGACCTAATCACATCCCAAAGGCTCCACCTCCTGATGCCATCACACTGGGGTTAGGATTTCAACATATGAATCTGGGGGGCACACAAACATTCAGTCTTTAATGGTTCTCTAACTTTTTCTAGCTCTGACTGTTTGTGATGGATTCTTCTAGAAAAAACTACTTTTTAGATTTTAAAGAAATTGTTTGTGTGTGTGTGTTTTCCAACACTCTTAGGCAATACAGTAGAAGCTCACTGTGATTTCCTAATGAAGCCATCAAACTTGTGTTCATTTAATAGTAAAATCACTTTCAATAATGAGGACTACATGATTGAAATTAGGCAGTAGTGGATTTTGGGGGTCATTAAATTTAAGTACTGTGAAAAGTAAAAAAGAAATAGTTTCTGCTGTATAACAAAGTGAATCAGCTTTATGTAAAGCAATTATACTCCAATAGAGATGTTAAAAAAAAAAAAAAGAAATAGTACAAGTTTCCCCAAATTTGTTACCTTCAAATTGGAAGGACTGGTGCCATTAAATGTTCCAGGGTTCCTCGGAATTAAGGCAGAGGCCTGATTATAGACAGATATAAGTCATTCATTGTGTAGCATGGGAAAAAATAGACTATTTCCTCAAGTTGAAATAATTATAATGATTTTTTTTTTTTTGGAGAAAAATAAGAGCGTTGTATGTGAGGTTCATGTAAGAGCTGAGAAGCAAAAAAAGTTTTTAAGAGAATTTACTGCATTTTAGATTTTCTTACAAGAACTAACAATAAATACAGTGCTTACTCCAGACTGAACTGTTACAAGTGGTTGTCATACCAACAATTAAGCATTCATTTTAATAATGTTTTTGACAAGACTCTAAGCCATTTCTTTTCATCTTCCATCTTGCCTGGTCATCAGAAATCTGCAGGCATACTTAACTTATAAAGAATGAAAGGATGCAAATAACTTATACTAGATTTCTTTATGTTGTCTTGCAATGTTTCTGCGTAGTACAATGTAGTAGAATTGGTGTATGTTAGTCTGTTAGAGAAGGAAGTGTTTGTTTCCTGAGTGAATGAATTCATGAAGAGTAGAGCTCCTACAACATAATTTCTATATTATCTTAATAAAAGCTAACTGGTAATTTCAGAGACAAATACACACTTATTAAATATTAGCCATGTTTTTGCAGTAACAGCCTTTTGTCCTGTTTTCTTTCCCCCTATTTGCTTTCCCTGGTTCCATATCTGTTCTGTGCCCCTTAATTGATTTTCTGGCTGGTCAACCAATTAGAAGTCAAGTGATATTGAGGATAGGTGATGATAACTTAGTATTATATATTACATATATTTACTCATATATTACATACATTTAAAGGGTGGTGTTTGCAGGCTGATCCAAGATCAGCCATTTGAGAATTCATGAGGGTTTCATCTGTGAATGGGAGAATTTGTTTTTTTTAAACTGGTGTCCACTCATGTGTAATGTTGGTTCTTTTTTTTTTTTTTAAACTTTTTGGGTTTTATTTATTTATTTATTTATTTATTTATGGCTGTGTTGGGTCCTCGTCTCTGTGCGAGGGCTCTCTCCAGCCGCGGCAAGCGGGGGCCACTCCCCATCGTTGTGCGCGGGCCTGTCACCATCGCGGCCTCTCCCGTTGCGGAGCACAGGCTCCAGACGCGCATGCTCAGCAATTGTGGCTCACGGGCCCAGCCGCTCCGCGGCATGTGGGATCCTCCCAGACCAGGGCTCGAACCCGCGTCCCCTGCATTGGCAGGCAGACTCTCAACCACTGCGCCACCAGGGAAGCCCGTAATGTTGGTTCTTAAGCAAAAACAAAACAGAAAAAAAAAAACCTCCACAAAAACATAAAGTCATGAACTACCTGGTCACTTGTTGGAGACCACCTAACTTTTAAGTACAGTCGACCCTTGAAGAATACGGGTTTGAACTGTACTGGTCGACTCGCACATGGTACTTTTCACTAATAAATACTACATTACTATGCAATCTGAGGTTTGTTGGATACATGAAGGAACCCTGTATACAGAGAAACCGCATATAGGGAGAGCCAACTGTAAGTCATATTCTGACTTTCCCAGGTGCAGAGTGTGGGCACCCCTAACCTCCCTGAGTTATTCAATGGTGAACTGTAAATACACTAGACAGAAGAGAACTGTAATTGAGGGAAATTGCTGCAGTCACTAGCCAAAGGCCACAAGATAAGGTCTGGTACTGAAAATGATGTGATACCTAAAGTCATTATGAGATTTTACTTTCTTTCTGTAACAATACAAATAGCCAAGAATCCTGCCTCTGGATCATCTGTGGATCTTGTTAAAATGCAGATACAGTAGGTCTGAGGCCGAGCTTTTGAATGTGCATTTTGAACAACTTCCCAGGTGATGCTGCTGGACCAAAATTTGAGTAGCAAGGCCAAGAATGCATGAAGTTGTTGACTATGTTGACTGTCTACTTACCTCCACCCAAGAACATCAGTTTTTTTTCTTCCTTTCTTTCCCTCCCTGCCTCCTTTCCTCCCTCCCTTCTTTCTTTCCTTCCTCCCTTCTTTCTTTTCTTCCTTCCTTTTATTTTTTCTTTCATATTAGTTGCCCAAACATATTTACTGATGTTTTCAATAAAATCAGTCTTTTATTATAAGAATCAGAATTTCTTGTTTTTCTCTGTAGTGCTTGGAATGCATAAAATGCATCACTGCTAGTCAAATTCTTGCACATTTTTCAGCTAGGTTTAATTTTGTGCCTTTATCTCTACTTTACAGTTAAGGAGCTTGTGCTGTTCCTACTTTGAGTGGCTTATCTAAGATGGTAGAATTTCTCTTTGTAAGGGCATTAACTCAGTCTAGTAATCTTCACATTGTGCTAAAATATCCCATGTTAAAATTAACAGATATTCTAGTGATCATGTGGTCGTTTCAGTAGAAGTTGTATTGCTTGCTTCAAAGCACCTTCCTTATGTCTCTCAGAGGTTTTTTGTCTGTGGAACAGAATTAACATGTCAGGAATTCACCACAACCGAATCATGATTTAGACTTTCAGTTAGAAAATAATTCGTTTTGCCACCTGAATTTTCATCCAGCATCTAATACTTACGTGTCCACAAATCCAGAGAAGGAAATGATTTTCTTGTAATCCACTGGAGAAAATTAATGCAAGAAAATATATGTTAGTAAGCTGCTCTCTAGAAGTGATCATTACAAAGGGAGTTTTGTACATTTTACGAAGGGGAGAAAGTGCACATAATAATTAAGAACATGGATTTTGGGGTAAGATTAGGTTTAAATTTTGGCTCTGCATTGGAACTTTTAAAATTTCACTTAGCCACAGTTTTTTCATATGTGAAAATGAGGCAAAAAATACTTATGTGCCAGAGTTGTTCCAAGGATAAACGTTAGTGGGAATATGTATTTAAAGGTGTTCAGCATGTTGTCTGTCAGACACTAAACACTGAAATAAGTAGTAGCCATTGTTAATATTATTTAATATCACATTTTCTTGGAGGTAAGATGAAATTCAGGTGTGAATTAGACAAAAAAAATGGAAAAGTGTAGGGTTAAATAAAAGTACTATAATATGTAATAGTTAATTTGTAATCTTATTTATTATGGGCTATAGAAAGGAAATTTAGAAACTTAAGCAAAAGCCATACCTAATTTGTATAATGTTTCGATATAAGTTTATGGTTAAAAATAAAAATAAAATTGGCAGAAATATTTTTCTAAAGAAGTAGAATATATACACAACATTGTAAATCAACTATACTTCAATAAAAATTTTTAAAAAATAAAAAAATCTAAAAAAAGAAATAGAGTATATAAATTAGTCCTCAAATGATGACAAACCAAGGTTATTTTGGCTTAACCTATTTGTGGAGCCTCATGGAAAAGACCCAAGTTGATAATGAAAACACTCTCAATAAAAATCAAGTCAGCTGCAGAATCAGTGCGACCACATTATTGTGTTGTCTAAGTTGATGGGCAGAGTAAACTTTATTTTTCTGTTATGGAAAGTTAGATTCTTAGATCCAAACTCTCCTGAAATAGGCCTTAGCTCACTCAGTATTTACCAGGCAGTATATTTGATTTTAGGAGGTGTGCCCCTATCTTTTGTTCTTGAGCAGTTATTGCCTCCTTGGAGGTAATAAGAGTAATCCAGTGATAAATGTTAGTAAACAGAACTTGCTTGATAACCAAGATATAAATAAATTCCTAGGTCTGGAAGTTATATACACAGAAGTTTTGATTTCACATGAAATATTTTCCTTAAAACATATAAACTGTCTGATTGATAGGTTGACAGTATATGTATATTTGCAGTAATTAAAAGCTGAGGCTTGGGTCAGTTGGTCTGTGTTCAAATTTCAGCTCCCTGACTTATTAGTTATGTGACATGGGTAAGTTATTTAACTTCCCTATCCCCAATTTTTAAAATCTTTAATATAGGGATTATAATACTAGCTTTATTGAGATTTTGAAATGAGATAATCCATATAACGACTGCTTGGCAAGAAGTATGCTCAGTAAAATATTATTGATGGTAATAAGGAGACATGGATGACAAAGCAATCTTGGGAATTACATTCCAGGGTATACAATTTTTATGATGCTAAAGGATGATGAGGGCAACAAGGATCAAATACATAATCATAGTTAGAATTTTTCTCTAGGATTCTCTCCTCAAGTGATTGCTTCTACTACCATAGCTTTAAATCAGTGCTGTCCAACTTATGGTAAATGGTGGGTCTTTTTTTTTTTTTTTTTTCAATTGATTATCTACCAGAGTCTGATACTTTTATAAAATTCAACAAGAGTTATTAGAATAATTATATTATAAAAAGACATTCAAAATAAAAGCCTAGTTTTTAAGTTATATTCAAAAGTTATACAACTACTGTATACAATTGCTATAAAAGTTTCTAAGTGCTTAACCTCAGTTTGGTACTTTTCTTGTCGTGGACCAGTGATAAACAGTAGGTGGCTCAGCACTGGTCCATGGATCACATTTTTGGGTAGTGCTTCTTTGAATATCATGTATATATTCATTTATTTCAAAATTTTTATCTATACCCAAATCCTTTCTCTGACCTTTAAATTCACACTTGGAGATGACCATCTCTTTCTTTTAGGTAAATGGCACTACATATCTATTCAGTAGAAATCTGCTATTATCACTGAATCCTTTCTTTCCTACTTCCCCTATCCCCTAAAATATGTCCTATGGAATCTTGCAGTTGTTTTACATCTCTGGTGCTAACACTCTAGTCCAAGCCACTAACAATGTCTGACCCGATTTGGAACTGGCCTTCCTGCTTCTACTCTCTACCTGCCTCCGCCTCTCCCTCCCCCCGCCTTCTATTTTCCATATATCTGCAAGAAGGATTTTTCTGAGAAAGTAAGGCCTTTTTATAACCTTCGATGTCTTCATGTTTTCATTACAGTTTCCTTGGCTGAATGGTATGTAACAATTACATTTTCATAGTGTTAGGAGGCAATTTCAGCACTCCGGGTAAGTGATTACAGTAGCCTAGAAGGGGATGGTAGTTGTATAAATGGAAAAGAAAAATACTGATTCAAGAGACTGCCAAATGAATACAAATAAACCAGAGGTATAGAGATCATTTATAAGTTTTATAGGGAAAGGGATACTATTCTCTTCAGGATCTACCTTTATTTCTTTCAATTTCTTCAGGACCATAACTGAGCCTAGCCTTTCACATCCTAGCCTTTTACAGGGATGATTGGCATATCAGGTAAGCAAGCTAATTTGTGTCAGCAGCAATCTGGAAGTAATGTACTGGGTTGAATTCTAAGAAAAGTAGACTCAGGGGGATGGAACATACTGATATGAATATACTTAATTCAGACGGAGCCAGATTTATCGATATGAGTGTTCTTAATAATCTGGATTTAATGTGTTACTTGAGCTTCTGGAAATGGCTTCAACACTTTGCTTGATTATTTGACTAGAACCTGAACTCAACAATGGCTAACCTTTTATGCGGTTGAGATGCCTGAACACTCTCAGGCTGTGGAGGAAGGAAGAGCCATAGGAAGTTGGGAATAGTAGAGTAGGTTTATCATGGATAGTCTTGTCATCCACCTTGTCACTCTGCCCTGAGATTCTAGAGGGGACACCTTTGATTAAGAATTAAGAACGTATTGATGAGACCTCTGTGGTAGCTCTAGGCTGGGCAATGTCATTGGGTATGCTGCCATCGAACTAGACTCATTGATTTCAGTGGGGATCATAGGATTCTGGACTGGTAACAAAGTGCTTTGGCAGTGCTTAGGCTTCATTAATAAAGTAGCTATAGTTGCCATAATGATGCTGAAGACTTGGCCTCTGTGCACTGGTGCTGAATTGAATCTTGGAGACAGAGTTTTGGGTGAAGTAGAAAAGAATAGCTTTATTGCTTTGCTGGACAAAGGGAGACACAGCGGGCTCGTGCCCTGAAAAATTGTGTGTCCCAACCTGGGAGGATTTGGTGAGGAGTTTTATAGCAGTGGTTCAAGGGCAGAGTTGCTGATAAGGATCAGGGTGTGTGCAGGGCCTCAGGTGGTCTCCTAATGAGCTTCTCTGGTTCCTTTAATCTGGCCTCAGGTAGTCTCCTGATGAACTTCTTGAGGTTATCAAACTATGACCTTCTCTGGAATGAATAATGCTAACATCTTCCATTTGTTGGGGGTTTTAGTTCTGTAAAAGAGCTCAAAGATATTTTTATGTGTATCCCTTGAGATGGAACCAGGACCCTGCCCCAAGGCTGCACTATTGTTTCTTGGATGCTCCCCCCTTGTCTCTGCAACCCCTCCCTTCCCTGATTAGCTACTGTTTGGACTTGCCTTTTGGAAACTCAGGGAAGGTCATGGAGGCTGAAGGCTATTCCCTACAAACAAGAAACAGGGGATGCAGAAAGGCTTTCACGCCCAGGAGTCCCACAGGGTCCTCCTCTGTTTCAATAATAGGCTTCAAGTGTGGAATAGCAGTCAGTGTTTAGAAATGCAGGGTTCTGTGGTATGGCTAATTGATCATCATGTCCTTAGGACTGTGATACATTGGCTGATTACTGAATTTTTACTTAATCTGTATAATTGGGGAAATTCTAGATATGCTGAATAGAAACTTGACTTGTGTTACTGAAACAGGGAGAACAGCTTCTCCTGATTAAAGGAGAGGCTGATTTCCCTTAAGAAGGGACAGAAAATGCTACCACAAATATATACTTTAAATCTTTCAAGCCTTTCCCAAAGGCACCTGCTGTTTGCCAGGAAAAAGCCCAGACTTCTGAGAATTAATAAAAACAGGTTCTGGATTTATCTTGGGGACGTAAATGCCACAGTGGCACATCAGTCAGAGTTGAGGCTTATGGAGGTCACTTAATCTTCATCAGTGTGGCTCCAATGTCTTGTCAGACTAATCCTGTGGATACTTAACAGTTTCCTGAGTGCATAGTTGCAACAGGCACGGGAATTGGCACAGTTTTCACACTGACTTCTTATGGAATGAGGACTACTTAGGATGGACTAAGTTGAAGCCTCTGGAACTGCCCCTCCTAACAAAAGAGAAAACCCTAAGCAGGACTACATCCCTGGAAACATTGCAGTGAGTAGGGCCACCTTCAAAGACTTGCAGGATGCAACAATGGAGATTTCTGTAACATTCCCTTTTGGTTTGCTGATTTGACAGATGGATCTTGGAGAATAAATATAGACTATGGGAAACCTAATCAGAGTGACTCCAATGGCTTTGCTTTCTAAAATGTAGTATCAATATAGTCTTTGGCACCTGGTATGCAGCAATTGATATGGCATTTTTTTTTTTTTTTTTCTTTACCAATTAGGACAATCAGACGGCAGATGGCCTTCAAGCCACAGAGAAGGGCTAACACCTTCATATATTTACAGCAGGGGCAATGACAGTTTCTTGATCTCCGTCATAATATGGTTCATAGGTACCTTGTGATTGTTAATTTTATGTATCCACTTGACTGGGCCGCAGGATGCCCTTATATTTGGCTAAACATTGCTCTAGGTGTGTCTGTGAGGGTATTTCTGGATGAGATTAATGTTTGAATTGGTAGATTGAGTAAAGCAGATTGCCATCCCTAATGTGGGTGGGTCTAATCCAATCCATTGAAGGCCTGAGTGGAACAAAAAGACATAGAGTAAGGGAGAATTCCCTCTCTTTTTCTGACTGTCTTAGAGCTGGGATATTGATTTTCTCCTGCCTTCAGACTTTGACTGAAACTTACACTACCAGCTCTCTTGGTTCTCAGGCCTTCAGGTTCAAACTGGAACTAAATCATTGCCTTTCCTGTGTCTTCAGCTTGCTGACTGTAGATCTCGGGCCTTCTCAGTCTCCATAACCACGTAACCATGTAAGTCAATTCCTTTAATAAATCTCTTTAATAAATATCTATATATCTCCTATTGGTTCTGTATTTCTGGAGAGTCTAGACTAATACAGAACTTAATCATCTGAATATCTAGAGAACATCATCATGGGCCAGTATACTGTACTAAAGCCATCATGCTTTTTGTATCTGATGAGCAAGGAGTAACAAGTAGTCTAGATGCCTTAGTGAGACTCATACATACCAGAAAGTAGATGGTGAACTCTGTGCTTTAATCTGGTAATTCTGCAAAACTTATCTAAATACAGTGTTCAAATATTGGTTTAACACGTCTCTGAGTCTGTAGGGTTTTTTTTGATTCTCCAAATGAATGGTATTTAAATAAAGAAAAACAAAGAACTCCATATTAATTTGAAAAGAGGAAATTCACTTTGAACAACTTACACAGTAGCAGACCTCTGAAATACAAACTTCTGTAGCTTTTTGACTTGAACTTTGTTTTTGAATAGTGGTTATTTTTTGTTGTTTGTCTACTAGAAAAAAAACTTTATGGAATTTAGTGTATTTATTTTATACATATATACACCCAAATGTAAAAATTACTGTGGTGTTTAAAAATACAACTCTATTGTTTAATGACTTGTATGTAAAAATGAGAATAAAAGTTAGTTTGGAAAACTTTAGAAATAAATCAGGATATTTCTATCCGCAAATATTTTATACTTGATTATACCTAACGCTATTAATGAGTAAAATCTTATTTATATTTAGTAAAGTAACAGATGACTACAGAAAATAAATACTTTTATAGGTAAGAGAGGCAGATTTGTCCAGCTCTTACCCTTTGTTCAAGTAAGGAAATAGAATCCATTTCAGCAATTTATTTAGAGTCTACTATCCGTCAATTACCATTACAGGGATTTGGAATCTAAGAGTGAACAAAACAGACTAAAATCCATACGTTTGAGGAGCTTACTTTCTCACAGCAGGAGACAAGTGATACATAATAAACCTAACCCATATTGGATGATAAATGCTATGGCAAAAAGAAAACAGGGAGAAATATAAGGAACACTGGAATGAAGGGGAAGTTTTGAACAGGCTTTTTTTTTAAGGTCAGAACTACTGAGAGAATCTGGCATTTGGGCAAAGACCTGAAGGGGAATTAGTTGTGCAGATATCTGTGGAAGAGCTTTCCACACAGAGGAAATGGCCATTGCAGAAGCCCTTAGGCAGGGATTTGTCTGGAATATTCAGGAAAGTGGAAAAAGAACAGTTTGTTTGGAATAGTGAGTTAGGGACAGAGCAGAAAGAAATGGCATAAGAAAGAAAACTGCTTAAGTCTCAGAATATACAAGTGCTTGTGGATTACTGTAAAGACTGGTTGGCTTTCAGTGTGAGTGAGATGGGGAGCCACTGGAGAGTTTTAAGCAGAGAAATTACATGATCTTACTTATGATTTAAAAGGATTACTGCATTATTCAGAGTTCTGCAGAGAAACAGATCAACATACACAAACACACATAAACACACACATGAAGATTTATTTTGAGGAGATTGCTTATGTGATTATATAGGTTGAGAAGTCCCCCCATCTGCTGTCTGCAAGCTGGAGGCCCAGGAAAGCTGGTGTTTTAGTTGCAGTCCAAGTACAAAGTTCTAAGAACTAGGAGAACAGATGGGATAAGTTCTAGTCCAACTCCAAAGGCCTGAGAACCAGGAGTGCAGATGTTATGTCTTAGTCCAAAGGCAGAAGATCGATGCCCTAGCTCTGCAGTCAGGCAGAGAGAGCGAATTCTCCCTTCCTCTGCATTTTTGTTCTATTCACGCTCTCAAAGGATCGAATGATGCCTACTCACATTGTGGAGGGCAATCTGTTTTACTAAGTCTACTGGTTCAAATGCTAATCTCATCTGGAAACATTCTCACAGACACTCAGAAATAATGTTAGGCAGATATTTGGGTACCCCATGGTTCATTCAAGTTGACTTATAAAATTAATCATTACAATTACTCTGAGTGGCTGTATTGTAAAAGATTGTAGGAAGCAAAGATGTAAGCAGGAAGACGAGTTTTGGCTCTTGCATAATCCGGGTGAGAGATGATGGTGGTTTGACCCTTATTGTGGCAATGGAGGTAGTAAAAAGTGATTGCATTTTGGATTTATTATAAAAATTGAGTCAAAAGCACCTCCTAATGGATTGGATATGAGATAAAGAGAGGAATTAAGGATGTTTCTGAGGTTTTTGACATCAACAATAGGGAAGAATTTAAGTGACCTTGGCTGCGGCTGTCATCTAGTTACAGGAACAGTGCTAGAACTTGGGTGTCACTATTTGTAGCTTGCAGATTTAAATGTGTTTAAATCTCATAGATGGTAGGAGCAATGACCACATTTATTTGGAATATTTTTTAATATAGTTGAATCTGCGATTTTAGTTATTATTCTGGATAGAAATGGGCTTGCTGTGTATGTTTGCCTAATATAAAAGGTGCTGTGTTGTAGTCTAATGTCCTGTTTGTGAGTGATAATTATGTTGATTAATAGCAGGCTTTCTATTTCATTTTACTTATTGACTTGGATCCCTGCAATTCTCATAGTGTTTATGTATATTCTTTGATTTAAAAGCTATGTTTTAATGCTGACTGTATGTCAGACATTGTGTTAGGTGCTGGGCTATAGTAATAAACAAATAAATCAGACAGTTGTCTTCATGGTGCTATAAGCAGTATACCTAAAAAGTTTTTTGTATGTTATTGTTTTGTTTTTGTTCTTCCTATTGTTTCCTGTAGAGTGATTAGAAATAAAAATTAGTTTATTTGGGGATAAAGGTAAGTTTTTAGACTTATATCTGTCAGGGCTGCCACAGGAAACAGATGGCAATCAAAACAGTATAATCTGAGGATGATTTATTTATAAAGATATGGTAGTAGGGAAACCACAGTGGATAATACAGTGACCAGGGACTTAGCTTCTGAGTTACTACCATCTGTAGCCCTGAAGGAATAATGGAAGGGGCAGTTAATATAATCACAAAGGAGAATATCATGTAGAGTCATCTGTTTTGAGAAGGTCAGTGGTCTTTGGTCCAGGGACAGAGTCAACTCCATTGCAAGGAGGAAGCCTGGAGAACAAGTATCCTGATTTACTCACCTTTCTGTCTGTGATGTCTTCCTGGATCTCTTCAATGACCAGACCCACTGGACACCAGAAGTCTGCTGATATAGTCCATACAGGTCATATTTTTGGGGCAGAGAACACTGTGCAGAATGATGGAGAGTGGGCCTGCAGGGACAAATGAAAGAAGTATGGCGTAGTCTGCCCTTTTTGCCTCTGGGCATACACTCTTATGTTTGTTTTTTTTTTTAATTTTTTATTTATTTATTTTTTTTAATGCTATTCTTGTCTGCTTACATTCTTTTTATGTATGTATGTATGTATGGCTGTGTTGGGTCTTCGTTTCTGTGCGAGGGCTTTCTCTAGTTGTGGCAAGCGGGGGCCACTCTTCATCGCGGTGCGGGGGCCACTCTTCACCGCGGTGCGCGGGCCTCTCACTATCGCGGCCTCTCGTTGCCGAGCACAGCCTCCAGACGCGCAGGCTCAGTAATTGTGGCTCACGGGCCGAGTTGCTCCGCGGCATGTGGGATCTTCCCAGACCAGGGCTCGAACCCGCGTCCCCTGCATTGGCAGGCAGATTCTCAACCACTGCGCCACCAGGGAAGCCCCTCTTATGTTTTTTTAAGGTAAAAAGTTTGTGATTCCAACACAGGCAATGCACAAAGTCCTGTTAGATGTTTTATCATCAGGTGATGTCAAACTGGTCGTATCCTCACTGAAATATAAAGCATTGACTACCACTAATATTCTTCAAATAAGATAGCACAGAGGAAAAAAGAAAGAAAATATATGATTAAGTGGTACAAAGCATAGCTGCTGCAGGTCCCATTGTAATCATAGATGCCTCCTTCTACTACCCCTCACCCTCCACCTTGGCTAGATGGGGTTATTTGCAAGAAGAACCTTTATGGGAACCTTTATGGGGTTCATTTTTGTAGGATCTGAGTCCTCGGTGGTTTTGTTTTTATTGGGTTGTCCCTTACTGGGACCATGAGGCTTCCCAGTATATTCCTTGGCCTCCATTGTGAAACTGTATCTCAATTTCCTCCTCTTCTTCCCATGGCTCGGTAGCACAAAGACCACAAAATGGCTAGAGAGTAGTCTTAGCTTTCAATTAGTTGAAAATATAACCATATTTCTTGGTGGAAGAATTTCCTCCTTGAGAACTGGTACCTCTAAACACACTGAGCCTAAAATCCCAGTGTGAAGCAAAATTCTTCCTGTACCTTGTCAGATATGATACTGAGAGAGGCTACACTCACATCCTCCATTTGATTCCTGGACCTGTATTCTGCCTATGGGGAGATAACACTATATCTTGGCTGCTAACTTAAAGCATATACTGTATCTCACAGCACAGTACCTCAAGCTCTCAGTCCATTGCCTACCAAATGTCATCATAACTGAGCCTTCAGCAGGCCATTGTACCATTTTATAAAGGGTGGAAAAGGATGTTTGGGGTGATGAAACATCTGGTGATACTACAAGTAGATTGCCTAAGTGTAAGCTCATTATCTGTATAATATGCGCTCTGGTCAGAGGCACTATTGTGTCGTCCAATATGGCAGTTGATAAAGTATAAGTTCATGAATGGTGAAACTAGTGGAAACATCAAAGACAAGTCTATACCCAGAATGTGCTGCACCTCCTTGTCCAATGAAATCAACTCTGCTACAAAGTAGTTAGTTGATCAGCCCAGAGAATGGTAACATTCTAGGGGCTTATGGGGCCAGCTTGCTCTTGGCTGGCTGCATACTCAGCATAGGTGGTAGCCAGATTAGCTTTGATGAGGGGAAGACCATGTTGTTGAATCCATGTATAGCATACATTCCTGCCACTGTAGCAACTTTGTACATGAGCAAGGGCTGTATTCACTGGGGAAAATGGCTGACTGACATCTTCTGAATGGGTCAACTTGTTCACTTGGTGTTTAAGAGCTTACCCCTTCATGCATGTTCTATGATGGGTATTTACATGGAACAGGATATCAACATACTCTTCCTATTCCTAGAGGTCAATCAACATACCTCTCTGTCACCGATTTTTAAATTTCTGTGTTTCCAAGTTTATATGTTGCTGGCCAGACCATGTAGTAGTTGCTAGCCTGTAAGTCAGTGTCGAACTATACTTCTAGTTACTTCTTGTTCCACTCCAAGTGGAAAACCAGATGTACAACCCAGTTTGCTCACTTAGAAGGTTACCACTGAGTGGAGTTGTAGTATACTTCTAACTATGCAAGCATACTGTTCAGATGCATCCATTATGCAGGCTTATGCATTTTCCTCCTCTGTTTCTTAGCCATCAGGAGCTCCCATTGAGGCCAAACGTGGATTTAGAGAGAGGCAGTAGCATAGTAGCAGCAAGTGCCTTGGTAGTCTGAGTCACTTGTTTGTGTAGTTTAGTTTACTTTTGCTTTCAGGACCTGCTTGGGTTTGGTCTTGTGTATT
Organism: Balaenoptera musculus; assembly: GCF_009873245.2. NCBI lineage: Eukaryota > Metazoa > Chordata > Mammalia > Artiodactyla > Balaenopteridae > Balaenoptera > Balaenoptera musculus. The sequence goes on from NC_045788.1 coordinate 110,211,421, forward strand.
ACCACTTCTGTTTTGTAATGGAATTCCTTTCTGCATGTCCGTTTTAAAGGTTTGGTGGAACAGATAACATCCAATTCAACATGGGCAGTTCAAATCTCATAGTCACTTGATGTTAATGGGCAGGTGGTTAATTTCTACCGGTACCTAGTAGTAAGCTGGAACTGCTTTTCAATTGGAGAGCAGTTGTCTGCTGAGAAGGGCGTGGGTTCCGTTTAATGCAGCCCACATACATCAGCTTCTTGAAGTTAGGGTGGAAAAGGTTGGATGGTGAATTTGGAGGGGAAAAATGGAAGATATTCTACATATTTTGAATACTTTAAAGAATGTCCTCACATTTTTAATGATAAACATTTAATCACTTCTTTTGTTATTATATATCTTTTTAAGAGGGCATCAGTAAAGATTTGATTTAGAATTAATTTCATAATAGTGGTTTTTCATATTGTGCCATTTTCTTTGGAACATTTATTTCTTCCCTCCCTCCCTCCCTTCCTTCCTTCCTTCCTTCCTCCCTTCCTCCCTTCCTTCCTTCCTTTTTTATTTTTTCTTTAGATGGCCAAGTATTAATTAGGATGTATTTCTATTGTAGATTCTATTGCAATATATGGCTAAACTAAAGGTGTTAGCTTGAGACTAGACTGGTAATTCACTGCTAGCCAGATTTACTATTTTCAGTTTTTTTTCTTTTAATACCTGCCTGTTTCTTCTCTTTAGAGGAAAAATTGGTTGAGGTGATTTTGTATTATTTCCATGAACTATCTATGTTGAGATAGGTCTATGGCCAAGGTAATTAGAAAGCATATGAATGTAATTGGGATAAATCGATTTCTATTGCATTGTTATAGTTCCTCCTCTCCCCCACCTGTAGAGTTTCTACTTCATAAATTACTAAATTTTGTATTTTTTTTCTAAAGTTTAAATTACTTTGAATACATTTAACTATCTTTAGGGTGACCAATGTCTTTGTTTCTATATTTTATATGAGGCAGATTCTTGCTCAGTGAGACGTTTTAAATTCAGAAAGTTTTGATATCATTCCTTTTTCCCCTTAGTATTATTATATCTTTTGGCTCGTTTGCAATGTTTTATAATGTTTGTGATTTAACAGCTAATCTATACACAAATAAAACAGATACTGCCAGGAAACTAATTTTTATTGGTAACTCTGTGTTAACTGGGAGGTTAATTGATAATTCTATATAATTAGTTAATATGAGTCTATTTATCCTATGAGCATCTTTAAAAATAATCTTATGCCTGGACAATTCTGGCTAGGTGTCAGTTTTAGTGAAAAAAAGGCTACATTTAAGAATCTGTTACTTTGGAGGCTATCAGGACAGGCTGGAATTTATGAGAAACCAAATGTCACTTCAATTTATTCAGCATGAATTTATCTTCCAAAAGATATTTAAAAATATACTGCCTACTTTTTTTCCTATTTTTGCTAGGAGTCTCATTTTATATTGACATTCATATTCCCTTTTGTACTTTAGCTTAAAAATGTTAAAGTGTCTCATCAAATGAAGAACTAAATTGGAGATATTTGGCTTTGTGTTATGCAAGGATTATGCAATGGCAGGTGATTCAAAAATTACTCATCTCTAAACATTTAAGTATAGAAAATTAACATGTCTGGACTGATAACACATCATAAAAAGTAGTTTATTTTTCTGGGGATGCCTTGGTCAAATTCCCATCTATTGGCTTAAAGATTCTCTAACACTCACCACATAATTAATGATTTTTTTTCCCTTTTTCTCATAATAGAGTACTAATTTGTGACTTTTGTTTGTTCTCAAATAATGATAAGATCTGTGGGTTTCCTTTCAGGAGATGTTACACATATTGCATCAAGGGAAAAGATGTGTGACATTTGAAGAATTCTGATTTGAAGAGCATTTTGCCCAGGAATTCAGCATGGTTTGTGTTTTCATATTTTTATTGAAGAATACCAAGTATCCTGCCCATTGAAGTGCCTCAATTTAATAATCTGGTTGATTTGGATATCACCGTGGGCATTATTTCTGCCTTAGGGAAGAGAACAAAAGGGACCAGAAACCCGCCACCGGTACCCCTTCATCTCCCTTGCCACTTGTCACTGAAGTCACCAAGGCATAGCCTAGTATCCTAGCTGTGCGGCATCACTTTGGTGCCCAAAACTAAGGGAGCATCATCAGCTCTGGGGAATACCACTGGGACGTTTGGAATAATCCCTCTAGTTGATACAAGCTTGAAACAAAACTCACGTAAAGCCCCAAGGTTGCTTAGCAACATCTATATATAACTCTTTGAGCCATCTCTGCCTCTTCATGTCCTGAGATGAACATCTCATTGTTCTTAAAAAGAAACTGAAGGCCGCCTCCTTTAGAGAAGGGCATTTCTCATATGTATTCTCAATCCTGATGTGTCTCAGGAGAATCCTGAGGTCACTTTTAGTACAAAAAATATTCTGAAGGGAGATGTGTTGTTAGATATCATATATCCTGATAGGAGAAATATGATCTTATGAAAAATAAATATATTTGGATTTTCCCAAAACTGGAACATCAGGTAAATTTGAATTCTTGATATGATCCATCTTATTCTTTTAAAGAGGCAAAAAAAAAAAAATCTTCTTGATTATGAGTTCAAGTAACTTTAATTAAGAAGCAGTGTACCCACCAGGAGACATTTAAAACAGTTTGATGTGCATAATAGTGGCGTGAAAAATTTTTTATATGCCTATTTCTGGGTCTTATTGCCAGAAATTAGGTCCAGTAACAGGTATTTCAGCCAGTATCTTAAAAATCTTGATTGTAATCCAGTTGAGTTGGATGCAGGAGGAGTAACACTTACAGAAATATTTTTCGGAAATTAAAGTTAAAATGCATTCGTTGGCTTTAGAGAATTTATGTTACTCAAGTGCCTAAAGTTAGTATTAATATTGGTTTTAGAGTATTTGGATATGAAGGGATTTTTCACTTTTTTCAAATTTTAGATTTGTATTTTTTATCCTCAAAAAAAATAAATTTTTGCTTCCAATGAATGAACTGCTTTTCTTTCAGTGGAAAATACCTCATTTTCACATATACATATGAAATCATTAAATCACTGTTTGCTAACCTGAGGTGTTGGGACTACAAAGGGGTTTTGGAACTATGTAGAGGAGCTGTGGAAACTGGACATAGAATTTTATTTTGGAATACTTATTTTGTAATTGGTTGAGGATTTTAGCTTTTTTTTCCCCCTTGAACAAGGGAAGAGATTTTTTCTGTCCTGAAAAATCTTTGATTCTTTTTATTTACTAAAAAAATCTTGGAGAGTGGGAGATTTTGGTTAAAAACCAGAATTTTAAGTTACATCTTGGTACCACGGAACTATAGGAAATAATTAGTGAACCGTATCATAATTTACTTATTATCATACTTGGAAGCATTCTCATTTTTAAAATTTAGAATGTTAATAAGAAAATGCTGCCAAATACTATTTTTTTGATATGAATTTGGAAAAAAAATATAGATTCACTTAAAGTGAGCTGTATAAAATATGTTAAATATATACATATATATTTCCTGAAGGATGACTCTTTCCTGGCATTTGGACTCCTCTCAATTATAGCCATGTTCACTGAACCGGTACAGGAACTGAGAATGGAGTCTTGTGGAGAAAAATGTCAAACATACTTTTCTCAGCAGTTGTTGAGCTGCCCAGTTCTTGATGGGGTACAATTATTGTTTAGGTGTTCATTCTAGTAGCAAGTTAAAGGGAGGGAATTTGAAACTTAGTGTTTTCCCGGGATGAGAAATAAAACAAAGAAAGCAAAACAAGCAAACACACAACCAAAGCTCCGGCTTTGATTTTGGAGTTGATTTGTGAGACCTGTGAGACCGATTGACTAATGTTTTCCATAGTCCTGCACACTGTCTAATAAGCAGGAGGCTGGGCAGATTGAGTGGCTGCAGATACATAATTACATGGCTGCCTCTGTCTTCTCTGGGAGTTTTTAAATAGAAATAATGTTGCTCATGAGGGTGCAGAGCTGGACTTTTGTGCTCTGGTAGTAACCAGTCTTCGAAGAGAATGAGTATGTCATGCTTCAGTGCCACTGCTTTTAGTATTTATTGTTTGTAAGCATGGTTTTGAGAATGTTGCTGGAAGTCAGAAGAAAGGAGGGAAATAGGTATTGAAGCAAACAATAATAAAATAGCTCTATCACTGGGACTCTCTGTGCAACAGTCAGTGAAGTAATTTAAGATGTATTGCACTGTTTTTTAAGAAAAAAAAATAAGGTGAAAAATTGAATGGTTTATTTATTTTTTTTATCCTGTAGGTGGTAGTTTTTATTTAAATATGGCACTTTTGATATTGCAGTCCTCGTTTTAAAAATTACATTTATTTAACACTGAGGATTTGTGTTAGTTTCTGGGATGGGGTGGGGTTGACATTTTGAGAGTGAGTATGGAAGTGTCAGGAAGATTGTGATAGGTCATATCCTTGAAGAAATGATGCTGCAAGCAAAGAATGCTAAGGAGCCCTACCAAACTGGGATTTTCTTGAAGACAGGCACCAAATTTTATTCTTTTTCTATTTAGTTCAAGAGATATTTTATTCAGGAGTGCCTGTTGTTGTTAGGTACCTGATTAGGTGTTGGACAATTAAAGTAGGAGAGTATATATATTCATGTATGAGATCATTATATATAGAGAGAGCCTAAACATTTTTTGAATGAATTAATAACTGGATTAGAGGGGGTGGGAAAAATATGTATAGGGGGAGTCAGCTTCAAGGCGTTAAAGGGCTTCAGACACTTCATTTCAGCAGAGCTATCAGTGGTAGCAGATCATATTGTTGAGTCAGGAGAGTTATACCTTCTATTATAGTGATTTGAATAGTAGAAGAGCTAATGAGATTTAAGTTTTCATTATTTGGTTGTCCCCCTGTCCCTCTTTCGTTTGCTTTCCAACAAATATTCTTTCAAACTTTTGTTAAAGTAGACAGTTGGATTACATATGCTCTTAGAACTTTTAAACAATAAACTTTAAAATAATAATTATATTATAGATTCTTTTGTAATTTACTTCATATTCTATTGTCTTTGCATGTTTATAGTTGAAAAACATAAAGATAAAAATTCAGAAAAATCATTCATAACCTCATTATTTGGAGATCATGGGTAATATTTTGCTGTATAATCTTTGAGGTACTTTTCTATGCATTAATGTACATTCATAATTAAACAAAAAAACACATTTTAAACTTGATTCTTTTTCACTTAACAAGGTATAGTTAGCATTTTTATGAATGAATATAGACTTAACACTTCTTAATTATAATTTAACACTTCTTAATATTTCCTGGATGGTATAGCATACATATTCATTAAAATCATATCTGTGATATGCATGGGGGTGCTCAAAAATTTAAAGATATTATGCATGAATATTAATACTTACAGCTAAAGTATTCCACATGAACTTTGGGAATTCTTAAAGGGGATTTGAAATTGATTTGAATGTATAGGCAATATATTAACCATTGTTATAAGTCACTATTATGTTATAACCATTTTTAAGATACCTTTACATAGAATTCTATCTCTTAAAATTCCGGTTCTTCCAATAACTTGCTGAGCCATCTTGATCAAGTTACTTAAGGTCCCTGATCCTTGGGTTCCTCATTTGTGTAATAAGTATAGAATTTTCAACACACAGAATTGCAATTATTAAATGAGATCTTGTTTGTAGAGCACTTAACACAATACTAGGTACATAGTAAGTGCTATGTAATAGGTAGCAAATACCATTAAAATCACCCAAGGTTGTTGACGTTTTGTACTATTAGAGATGCCCCATCGTGAAACATAGGGAACCATTTGTTCAGTCCCTATTTCTTTTTTTTTTTTTTTAACATCTTTATTGGAGTATAATTGTTTTACAATGGTGTGTTAGTTCCTGCTTTATAACAAAGTGGATCAGCTATACATATACATATATCCCCAGATCTCCTCCCTCCCACCCTCCATATCCCACCCCTCTAGGTGGTCGCAAAGCACTGAGCTGATCTCCCTGTGCCATGCGGCTGCTTCCCACTAGCTATCTATGTTACATTTGGTAGTATATACAAGTCCATGCCACTCTCTCACTTCATCTCAGCTTACCCTTCCCCCTCCCCATGTCCTGAAGTCCATTCTCTACATCTGCATCTTTATTCCTGTCCTACCCCTAGGTTTTACAGAACCTTTTTTTTTTTTAGATTCCATATATATGTGTTAGCATACTGTATTTGTTTTTCTCTTTCTGACTTAACTTCACTCTGTATGACAGACTCTAGGTCCACCCACCTCACTACAAATAACTCAATTTCGTTTCTTTTTATTGCTGAGTAATATTCCATTGTATACATGTGCCACATATTCTTTATCCATTCAACTGTCAGTGGACACTTAGGTTGCTTCCATGTCCTGGCTATTGTAAATAGAGTTGCAGTGAACATTGTGGTACATGACTCTTTTTGAATTATGGTTTTCTCAGGGTATACGCCCAGTAGTGAGAATGCTGGGTAATACGGTAGCTCTATTTTTAGTTTTTTAAGGAACCTCCATACTGTTCTCCATAGTGGCTGTATCAATTTACATTCCCACCAACAGTGCAAGAGGGTTCCCTTTTCTCCACACCCTTTCCAGCATTTATTGTTTGTAGACTTTTTGATGATGGCCATTCTGACTGGTGTGAGGTGATACCTCACAGTAGTTTTGATTTGCATTTCTCTAATGATTAGTGATGTTGAGCATCCTTTCATGTGTTTGTTGGCAGTCTGTATATCTTCTTTGAAGAAATGTCTATTTAGGTCTTCTGCACATTTTTGGATTGGGTTGTTTGTTTTTTTTTTTGATATTGAGCTGCATGAGCTGCTTGTAAATTTTGGAGATCAATCCTTTGTCTGTTGCTTCATTGGCAAATATTTTCTCCCATTCTGAGCATTGTCTTTTCATCTTGTTTATGGTTTCCTTTGCTGTGCAAAAGCTTTTAAGTTTCATTAGGTCTCATTTGTTTATTTTTGTTTTTATTTCCATTTCTCTAGGAGCTGGGTCAAAAAGGATCTTGCTGTGATTTATGTCATAGAGTGTTCTGCCTATGTTTTCCTCTAAGAGTTTGATAGTGTCTGGCCTTACATTTAGGTCTTTAATCCATTTTGAGTTTATTTTTGTGTATGGTGTTAGGGAGTGTTCTAATTTCATTCTTTTACAGGTAGCTGTCCAATTTTCCCAGCACCGGTTATTGAAGAGGCTGTCTTCTCTCCATTGTATATTCTTGCCCTCTTTATCAAAAATAAGGTGCCCGTATGTGTGTGGGTTTATCTCTGGGGTTTCTATCCTGTTCCACTGATTTATATTTCTTTTTTTGTGCCTGTACCATACTGTCTTGATTACTGTAGCTTTGCAGTATAGTCTGAAATCCGGGAGACTGATTCCTCCAGCTCCGTTTTTCTTTTTCAGGATTGCTTTGGCTATTCGGGGTCTTTTGTGTTTCCATACAAATAGTGAAATTTTTTGTTCTAGTTCTGTGAAAAATGCCATTGGTAGTTTGATAGGGATTGCATCGAATCTGTAGATTGCTTTGGGTAGTATAGTCATTTTCACTATGTTGAGTCTTCCAATCCAAAAACATGGTGTATCTCTCCATCTGTTTGTATCATCTTTAATTTCTTTCATCAGTGTTTTATAGTTTTCTGCATACAGGTCTTTTGTCTCCTTAGGTAGGTTTATTCCTAGGTATTTTATTCTTTTTGTTGCAGTGGTACATGGGAGTGTTTCCTTAATTTCTGTTTCAGATTTTTCATCATTAGTGTATAGGAATGCAAGAGATTTCTGTATATTAATTTTGTATCCTGCTACTTTACCAAATTCATTGATTCGCTCTAGTAGTTTTGTGGTAACATCTTTAGTATTCTCTATGTATACTATCATGTCATCTGCAAACAGTGACAGTTTTACCTCTTCTTTTCTGATTTGGATTCCTTTTATTTCTTTTTCTTCTCTGATTGCTGTGGCTAAAACTTCCAAAACTATGTTGAATAATAGTGGTGAGAGTGGGCAACCTTGTCTTTTTCCTGATCTTAGTGGAAATGGTTTCAGTTTTTCACCATTGAGAACGATGTTGGCTATGGGTTTGTCATATATGGCCTTTATTATGTTGAGGTAAGTTCCCTCTATGCCTACTTTCTGGAGGGTTCTTACCATAAGTGGGTGTTGAATTTTGTCAGAAGCTTTTTCTGCATCTATTGAGATGATCATATGGTTTTTCTCCTTCAGTTTTTTAATATGGTGTATCACATTGATTGATTTGTGTATATTGAAGAATCCTTGCATTCCTGGGATTAACCCCATTTGATCATGGTGTGTGATCCTTTTAATGTGCTGTTGGATTCTGTTTGATAGTATTTTTTTGAGGATTTTTGCATCTATGTTCATCAGTGATATTGGCCTGTAGTTTTCTTTTTTTGGTAGTATCTTTGTCTGGTTTTGGTATCAGGGTGATGGTGTCCTCGTAGAATGAGTTTGGGAGTGTTCCTCCCTCTGCTATATTCTGGAAGAGTTTGAGAAGGATAGGTGTTAGCTCTTCTCTAAATGTTTGATAGAATTCGCCCGTGAAGCCATCTGGTCAGGGCTTTTGTTTGTTGGAAGATTTCTAATCCCAGTTTCAATTTCAGTGCTTGTGACTGGTCTGTTTATATTTTCTATTTCTTCCTGGTTCACTCTCGGAAAGTTGTGCTTTTCTAAGAATTTGTCCATTTCTTCCATGTTGTCCATTTTATTGGCATATAGTTGCTTGTAGTAATCTCTCATGATCCTTTGCATTTCTGCAGTGTCAGTTGTTATTTCTCCTTTTTCATTTCTAATTCTATTGATTTGAGTCTTCTCCCTTTTTTTCTTGATGAGTCTGGCTAATGGTTTATCAATTTTGTTTATCTTCCCAAAGAACCAGCTTTTAGTTTTATTGATATTTGCTATCATTTCCTTCATTTCTTTTTCATTTATTTCTGATCTGATCTTTATGATTTCTTTTCTTCTGGTAACTTTGGGGGTTTTTTGTTCTTCTTTCTCTAATTGCTTTAGGTGTGAGGTTAGCTTGTTTATCTGAGATGTTTCTTGTTTCTTGAGGTAGGATTTTATAAACTTCCCTCTTAGAACTGCTTTTGCTGCATCCCATAGGTTTTGGGTCATCGTGTTTTCATTGTCATTTGTTTCTAGGTATTTTTTGATTTCCTCTTTGATTTCTTCAGTGATCTCTTCATTATTTAGTAGTGTATTGTTTAGCCTCCATGTGTTTGTATTTTTCACAGATTTTTTTCCCTGTAATTGATATCTGGTCTCATAGCGTTTTGGTCGGAAAAGATACTTGATACAATTTCAAGTTTCCTAGATTTACCAAGGCTTGATTTGTGACCCAAGATATGATCTGTCCTGGAGAATGTTCCATGAACACTTGAGAAGAAAGTGTAATCTGTTGTTTTTGGATGGAGTGTCCTATAGATATCAATTAAGTCCATCTTGTTTAATGTATCATTTAAAGCTTGTGTTTCCTTATTTATTTTCGTTTTGGATGATCTGTCCATTGGTGAAAATGTGGTGTTAAAGTCCCCTACTATGATTGTATTACTGTTGATTTCCCCTTTTATGGCTGTTAGCATTTGCCTTATGTATTGAGGTGCTCCTATGTTGGGTGCATAAATATTTACAATTGTTCTATCTTCTTCTTCGATTGATCCCTTGATCATTATGTAGTGTCCTCCTTTGTCTCTTGTAGTCTTTATTTTAAAGTCCATTTTGTCTGATATGAGAATTGCTACTCCAGCTTTCTTTTGATTTCTATTTGCATGGAATATCTTTTTCCATCACCTCACTCTCAGTCTGTATGTGTCACTAGATCTGAAGTGGGTCTCTTGTAGACAGCATATGTACTGGTCTTGTTTTTTCTATCCATTCAGCCAGTCTTTGTCTTTTGGTTGGAGCATTTAATTCATTCACATTTAAGGTAATTATCGATATGTATGTTCCTATTCCCATTTTCTTAATTGTTTTGGGTTTGTTATTGTAGGTCTTTTCCTTCTCTTGTGTTTCCTGCCTAGAAAAGTTCCTTTAGTATTTGTTGTAGAGCTGGTTTGGTGGTGCTGAATTCTCTTAGCTCTTGCTTATCTGTAAAGGTTTTAATTTCTCCGTCTAATCTGAATGAGATCCTTGCTGTCTAGAGTAATCTTGTTTGTAGGTTTTCCCTTTTCATCACTTCAAATATGTCCTGCCACTCCCTTCTGGCTTGCAGAGTTTCTGCTGAGAAATCAGCTGTTAACCTTATGGGGATTCCCTTGTATGTTAATTGTTGCTTTTCCTTGCTGGTTTTAATATTTTTTCTTTGTATTTAATTTTTGATAGCTTGATTAATATGTGTCTTGGCATGTTTCTCCTTGGATTTGTCCTATATGGGATTCTCTGTACTTCCTGGACTTGATTAAATATTTCCTTTCCCCTATTAGGGAAGTTTTCAACTATAATCTCTGCAAATATTTTCTTAGTCCTTTTTTTTTTTTCTCTTCTGCGTATGGGACCCCTGTAATTCGAATGTTAGTGCTTTTAATGTTGTCCCAGAGGTCTCTGAGATTGTCCTCAGTTCTTTTCATTCTTTTTTCTTTATTCTGCTTTGCGGTAGTTATTTCCACTCTTTTATTTTCCAGGTCACTTTTCCGTTCTTCTGCCTCCATTATTCTGCTATTGATTCCTTCTAGAGAATTTTTAATTTCATTTATTGTGTTGTTCATCATTGTTTGTTTGCTCTTTAGTTTTTCTAGGTCCTTGTTAAACGTTTCTTGTATTTTCTCCATTCTATTTCCAAGATTTTGGATCGTCTTTACTATCGTTACTCTAAATTCTTTTTCAGGTAGACTGCCTATTTCCTCTTCATTTGTTTGGTCTGGTGGGTTTTTACCTTGCTCCTTCGTCTGCTGTGTATTTCTCTGTCTTCTTATTTTGCTTAGCTTACTCTGTTTGGGATCTCCGTTTCTCAGGCTGCAGGTTCGTAGTTCCCATTGTTTTTGTGTCTGCTCCCAGTGGGTAAGGTTGGTTCAGTGAGTTGTGTAGGCTTCCTGGTGGGGGGGACTGGTGCGTGTTTTCTGGTGGGTGAGGCTGGATCTTGTTTTTCTGGTGGGCAGGACCATGTCCGGTGTTGTGTTTTGGGATGTCTGTGAACTTATGATTTTAGGCATCTTCTCTGCTATTTGGTGGGTTTGTGTTCCTGTCTTGCTAGTTGTTTGGCATATGGTATCTAGCACTGAAGCTTGCTGGTCATTGAGTGGAGCTGGGTTTTAGCGTTGAGATAGAGATCTCTGGGAGAGCTTTCACCGTTTGATATTATGTGGGGCCGGGAGGTCTCTGGTGGACCAATGTCATGAACTCAGCTCTCCCACCTCAGAGGCTCAGGCCTGATACCCAGCCAGAGCACCAAGGCCCTGTCAGCCACACAGCTCAGAAGAAAAGGGAGAAAGAAAAGATAGAAAGAAAGAAAGAAAGAAAAAAATAAATAAATAAAATAAAATAAATTTATTAAAATAGAAAAAAATTATTAAAGATAAAAAAATAAATAATAAAAAAAAGAAAGCGAGAAAGAAAGAAGAGAGCAACTAAACCTAAAAACAAATCCACCAATGATAACAAGTGCTAAAAACTATACTAAAAAAAAAGAAAAAAAAGAAAAAAAAGAAAAAAATGGACAGTCAGAACCCTAGGACAAATGGTAAAAGCGAAGCTATTCAGACAAAATCACACAAAGAAGCATCACATACACACTCACAAAAAGGAAAAAAAAAATGCATATGTATATTAAAAAATTAAAAAAGGAAGAGTGCAACCATATAAACAAATCTACCAATGATAATAAGCTTTAAATACTAAACTTAGATAAACATAATATCAGAAACAAATTAGATGCAGAAAGCAAACCCCAAGTCTACAGTTGTTCCCAAATCCACCGCCTCAATTTCAGGATGATTCATGTCTATTCAGGTATTCCAGAGATGCAGGGTATTTCAAGATAATTGTGGAGATTTAATCCACTGCTCCTGAGGCTGCTGGGAGAAATTTCCCTTTCTCTTCTTTGTTCACACAGCTCCTGGGGTTCAGCTTTGGATTCGGCCCCGCCTCTGTGTGTAGGTCGCCAGAGGGCATCTGTTCCCCACTCAGACAGGATGGGGTTAAAGGAGCGGCTGATTAGGGGGCTCTGGCTCACTCAGGCTCGGGGGAGGGAGGGCTACGGAATGCGGAACGAGCCTGCAGTGGCAGAGGCCGGCGTGACATTGCAACAGCCTGAGCCACTCTGTGTGTTCTCCTGGGAAAGTTGTCCCTGGATCACAGGACCCTGGCAGTGGCTGGCTGCACAGGATCCCAGGAGGGGAGGTGTGGATAGTGACCTGTGCTTGCACACAGGCTTCTTGGTGGCTTCAGCAGCAGCCTTAGCGTTTCATGCCAGTCTCTGGTGTCCACGCTGATAGCAGTGGCTCGCGCCCATCTCTGGAGCTCGTTTAGGTGGTTCTCTGAATCCCCTCTCCTCGCACACCCCAAAACAATGGTCTCTTGCCTCTTAGGCAGTTCCAGACTTTTTCCTGGACTCCCTCCCAGCTAGCTGTGGCACACTAGCCCCCTTCAGGCTGTGTTTATGCAGCCAACCCCAGTCCTCTCCCTGGCATCTGACCTCTGAAGCCGGAGTCTCAGCTCCCAGCCCCCACCCACCACAGTGGGTGAGCAGACAAGCCTCTCGGGCTGGTGAGTGCTGGTCGGCACCGATCTTCTGTGTGGGAATCTCTCTGCTTTGCCCTCTGCACCCCTGTTGCTGCACTCTCCTCTGTGGCTCCAAAGGTTCCCCCCTGCCCACCCCCCCATCTCCACCAGTGAAGGGGCTTCCTAGTGTGTGGAAACTTTTCCTCTTTCACAGCTCTCTCCCTTAGGTGCAGGTCCCGTCCCTATTCTTTTGTCTCTGTTTTTCCTTTTTTCTTTTGCCCTACCCAGGTTTGTGGGGAGTTTCTTGCCTTTTGGGAAGTCTGAGGTCTTCTGCCGGCGTTCAGTAGGTGTTCTGTAGGAGTTGTTCCACATGTAGATGTAGTTTTGATGTATTTGTGGGAGGAAAGTGATCTCCACGTCTTACTCCTCCACCATCTTGAAGGCGCCCGATAGTCCCTATTCCTTAATGGACGCTGTAATAGACATTGAGGATGTAAAATTAAACAAAAGATGATCCTTGGCTTTATGGCATCTATAATTTGGTGGGAGAAGATGTCAGCAAAGAAATTTATAATGCTGTATGAATATACCATTGGGACAGTTTGGCCAAAACTCTTTGTGAACCCAGCCTTAAAGGGTGGTCTATGAATGATGAGGAACCTATTTGAGTTCTCAATTCCAGTAATTTTGATTATGAATAGGCTTTAACTATCAGTACAACTATGTGATCTGGCCAGAGCATTTTGGGAGCACTGAACTAGAATACTGTTGCCCATAAGCAATATGAGTTCTAGATGAATTTAAAGTATCCATTTTACTGATGTTGAATAGGCTATTAAATTAAGCATCAGGGTGGCCTTATTAGCAAACAGATTTAGCTGTACTTGAATGGAATTTAACTTTGGGTTTTCTTTCAAATCTGCTTATAGCATTATGGTCTTTGTATAGTAGTTTAATTTGGCACAGAGACTCTTGATAATATGGTAAGTGAAATTTAAAAATGTTGGTTTACATCTATACTTCATTACAAAACCTACAGATTATTGTTGCTCAGTAGCATTTAAATACTTTATCTCAATCTCAATTTGGGTAAATATTTAAAAGAATAAAATGTGTAATTTGGAAAAATAATAAACTGAGACATGCAGACAATATAGCAGACTACTCCACTTGCCAAGCTGTTCTTTGCTTTCAGACCTATTATGTCTGGTCTGTGTTAGGTCAATGGATGTAAAAAAGACTTTTGTGTGTGTGTGTGTGTGTGTGTGTGTGTGTGTGTGTATACACACACACAGATAGATAGATGGATAGATAGTTGGATATAGATATGAAACTTGGATTTTTATAACTTAAAAGAGGTCTTGCCAGTATGTTAGGAGTCACTATGAAAGCTCTTTGATCTTTTGGTTTTGTAGCTGACAGAATTTTTAAACCTTTATCTCCCTCAGTAAAGGCAAAAATCTTGTGAGAGTGTTTGATAAACCTTTGATATTTCGTGGCTATTTAGTCCAAAGGATGTGAAGTTTTTGTTGGAAATATATGTATCTCCTTGGATTCTTTGATATATATTAGTATACTGTGTCCCATGCCATTGTCAAAGTGAAAATTGATTCATTTATCCTGTCTCTAATATAAAAACATTCACAAGGATAAAGTTCATGGCTATCTGTCTATATTTAATAAATTCAAATGTGTGATTGGGTTTGTTGATTTGCCAATTACCATTATATGAGCTTTCTGATCTTTGGTGATTTTTAGAGAAAAAAAATTAGTGTCCATTAGTTTTTATCTTATAATTGATATAATAACCATCCCGTTTGAAACTGTATATCAGAGGTATACATAGTACATGTTTGCATATTTTGCTTTAACTCAGTTACTTCAGGTTCATCGTGACAGGTACACCTGCCCTCCAAGTAAAATTCTCTGGGTAATTAGAATCAGTACCAATGTGATTTCTGCCTTTTGTTAGACTTTACAAAATAAAATAGAAAAAAATGCTTTGTGAATTTGTTTAGTTAGTGTAAATATGATAAGTTTTAATTTTTTTCAAGTGAGTTTTCTGATGACTTTATTTTTGAACATTTGTATCACTCTAACCTATAATAAAAGGTTTTTTCCATCAAAAATTTAGCATATGAAAATTATTTAACAAATACTAAGTAATAAATAATTTAAATTTAGTATAGCAGTCCCAATCAACTGAAAAACTGTAAACTGCAAAATGTATTGGGTGCTATTATGAGTAATGCTTAAGTACAAATACTCTGGAAGGAAAGTCTTGGATATGTATTCCAGCTTCACCCACTTAATAGCTGTGTGGCCTTGGGCAAAATTGTTTAACCTCTTGTTTCTTCATCTGTACAATGAGAATGATAACAGTACCCTCCACACTGGGTTATTGTGAGGGCTTAAATAGTTAATATTTAACAGTGCCTGTAGCATAGTAAGTATTCCATGAGGTATTAGTCATTATCATTTATGATTTGTGATATTTATAATTCATTATAATTTTTTCAGTTGACTGACAATATTTTCTTGTTTTATTTGCTTTGCATTTTATGTTTCATAGTGGTTTATAGACTGCATTTTATTTTAAGAAAAATGGTGTATTTAAAATTATGCTACTTGTGCATGGTAAAATATACACTCTTTGGTGTGTGTGGGGGAGACATCCAAAATAACCTTTGTATTGGGGTGCAATTTTTTCCTTTCTTGGTTGGAAGAATTAGGACCCAACTTTGAATCAAAGAAGGCTAGAGTACGGATTATAGGTTCTTAGACCTGGATGGTACCTTTCAATTTAGCTTCTTCATTTTACGGAAGAGGAAGCTAAAGCTTTGGGTGGTTATCCTCCTTAAGTTCAAATAACTAGTACCTTAAAGATGGTCTAGAAGTTGTATATTTTGACTCCTTCACCTCCCTCTCTACTTTGGGGAGTATAGAATTTTTGACAATGTTTGAGTAACAGTGACATTCATATTAAAGACAAAAGACATAACCATCATTGCTTTTAATCTGTTTATTGATACAATGAATCATATTAAGAACAAGATTCTCTTGGTGATTTAAAAGATTGGAATTGCTTCTCAGCAGGTTAGTTAACCACGCATACTGAGGAGTATAGCTATTGTGCAGATTGTGGTCTACATCATGGAGGACCTCTAGCCCGAACCTCTGGTCTTTGCCATGTAATTTTTCCCCAAAGAGAAACCTGACCACAGAGCAGAGTGTTATTTGAGCTAAGAGCTGTTAAAACATTAAGTTAGATTTCTTCCTAAAAATCAGTAGACTAAGACTGTGTTAGCTCATGTTTCATATTACACGAGAGAAAATAAACTGAAAGGTCAGTTGAACAGTTACAGCCTTGCCCTTTTCCAAGGTAATCAGCAGAGCATGTAGCAAAGACGTGAACAGGAGCGTGACTGGAGGGAGAGTGGCTGATAAAGAGGCTGGCCGCTTAAAGTGCTTGGGACAGTACTTGACACTTGCAGGCCTGACCAGATGGGCCATCTCACAGGGCTTGCCTTCAGTAATTCTGATTTATTGCATTCAGATGGCTTTTTTTTTCTAGTTAGGCAGTCAGGTTTTCACATTGCCAGAAGACCCCAGAAATTTTAATATTGACCATTAATCATACCCTGGTAAACTGCAAGGGCAATATATTATTAATTTGTTTGCAGCCAAGAGACAAAACACAGTGATTAAAATTAATTTCTAGCTACATTTTGTTAATTTATTCTAATTAATTAATATGTTAAGAAGTCAAAATATGTTTACATTAGTGGCTATATAGTAGGTTCTTTATGTTGTGTCATTAAATGTCATTTCCATTATCCTAAATGTTGAACTCTAGAAATAAGTACTTTATTATTAAAATAAATAAGGAGTTGTATAAGGCTTTCTAAGTAATACCACCAAGTGAGGTATTTCTAATTTTCTATTAATTGAATGAGAACATTTCGTGGTTTGGGTTTTGTAGGATTTAGATTTGGAAGGATCTCAGCGGTGACCTCCCTCCACCCCTTCACCTCTATGGCCCAGTACCAGAATTAGGAAAGAACATTTAATAAATAACAGCCATTATTTACTTTCAGGACACAATTTTAAATAGTAGCCACTCTTACTTTTAAAGTTAACTTTTAACAGTTTTAAATTGACCTCATTCTCTGCCTCCCAAAAAAGAAGGATTTAATGATTTCTACATAATCATAATTTCTATATATATATTATTAATTTGAAATACAAAGTAGCCAAATTACATTTAACTTTAGGCCAAGTAAGAACAAAATTGTTATTTAAATAGCTTTTATTCTAAAACATCAGAAAATAAGAAATCAACTGTTTGCTCTTAAATATGCTCTGAGGATAGTAGTTATCAGATTGTCCATAGTGCATTTGATTGTGTTTTAGAGATGGTACAAAATGAAAAAGATTTTTTAAAAAGGTTAAAATTAGTAACATGCTTAATGTTTGCTTGTAATTGAATTAACATTTAGATTTTATTATTGTATTATAATTAACATGATATAACTATTCCAATTTTTTCAAGGTTTTTTTTTTTTCTACTTAGAAATATCTTAATTTCTTGTATAAAAAAAGGAAAGATGAGACATGACATAATTTATTTTTGGTGGGCTAGTTATATATAAGCACAATAGTACTGACATCAACGGTATTATCTTTCTGCTTTATAAATGAGGAGGCTGAAACTCTGAGATCATTAAGGGGAAAATCTAAGGTCACTTTGCTAATGGGCCCAGCAATAGAACCTAACCTTTTATTTTTAAAATCTGTCTTTTCTATAGTGTGTCATCATGCCTGGAACATAGAACATGGCCCATACAAATTAGTCTTAGGTTAACTCTATATGTGAAAGAACTCATTAACATCTAGTCCCAAATCTTATGAACATAGGCATTGGTAAGGGTTATAATAGTAAGAAAAACTGCTTGAGTTAAAAACCACAGACATGCATGTTACTATCAGTTTGAGTAGAAATGAGATGATGGGAGTGAATTGTCTTCCATTCATTTTGGCAGCAGTTGGTGTCTTGACTGGGTCATCACATCCCCTGGTTTCCTTTTCACTTTTGTAGATCCATACGTTTGAACTTTTTATAACATTCAAGTCAATGAATCAGTGTCTTACGTGAGATAATGCATTTCCTTATAAAGCTGGTTGTTTAGTCACACAGGACCTACAGGAGCAAGAGTGAGGGATTTATCTGCAGACTGCTTCCCATTTTCTATCTCTTATTGGTCAAAGTTTATCCCTTTAAAAGTTTGGCCTTTGTTTCTCCACACATCAATGTTGTAGTATCTGGCTTCTTTCAGGAGCTGCTCGCAAGTCACAGCCTTCATAGGGCCGGTCAAACGAGGGTACAAAGCCAGGACCGTGGTGGGACTGAGTGAATATGTGAGTCTCGTACATTTAGGGCGGATTGTATCTTTCTTATATTTGAAGAGGCTATTGATTTTCTATGTTGTCCTCAAATCCAACAATCATATTGAATAGATTTATTGTCCTAATAGTGTGCTTATTCATTTCATGCGAAAGGTGTTACACTAAGCATTTTAGGTATATTATCTCATTTGATTATCTTATGAAATATATTCTGTTATTCTTAGATAGGGAAATTGAGTCTTAGTTACAGCTGGTAAGAGGTAGGATTGGAATTCAAATTCAGATGTAATAATCTTAATTTTAAACCTAAATCTAACCATCCTGTCACCATTGCCTCACCACTGTCTGGCAAGTAATAGGTGCTCACTAAATATTTATTTGTTAAGTACTTAATATGTGGCAGTATTTAAGGTGCTTGGGTATATGAGTGTTAATTTTCCCTGTCTTTGGGGAATTTACATTCTAGCTACTTCTATTTTCTTGTTATAAGCCCTTATCAACGCCTTACATGGTGCTTTCTCGCTCTTTGTTTTTTGCTCTTCTGTCTCCCACACATAACAAAGAATGTCTTGAAGGCATGGACTCTTTCTTCTCTGTTCTCAGTGACTAGCATAGCACTGGACATATAGTAGATGCTTAGTAATATTTGTGGAATAAATGGATGGATTTTACCACTCCTTGCTTGTCACTTTTACTTAAATGGCCCCAATTTTACTGTTTCCTGATAGATGAAGTTTAGAGTGTATGTTAAATTGAATACAGATTGGAAATGTCACTAAAATTTTAAATGAAATTTTGAAAATTTATACATCTATTTGTTGACTAGTACATTTAAACATTTAAATATAAGGAACGTCATTCAAAAGTAAGAAACCATGTCTACTATAATGTCAATTTTTAAATTATTTTCATTGATCAATTCTGCATAACAAGAGTCCACAAATCCCTGTATTTTAATGTTCAGTCTATTTAATAAAGACTTCAGTAATCTCTATACTCTGCCTGCTAAAATTCATCCTTCAAACTGCTCCCTTTAAAAACTCTCTCTGATTGTATCAGTTATCTCCTCTTTAAAGTCTTAAAGGTTTTCATTTTTTATTTATTATCTAGCTGAAGACCATCTTTTCCATCTTGATTTGCCACTACATTTCTAGCCATCCTCCTGTCCATCTACGTATAGCTAATATGTAGCCCACAAGAACCACCTTAAATTTTACACATTTAATGCTCTTCTCTGTCTTGTCTCCAACTGTCAGAATATACTACTCATCCTTCAAGATATAGCACAAATGCCAGCCACTTTTTAAAGCCTTTTCTAATGTTCTCTTCTCCCATCAGTTCTTTCTGTTGTCTTGCTTATTCTTCTGTTAACATTTGCTTATCTCAGCCCTATCCTGTCCTGAGTTGAACAGTCTTCTATTAGACTGATGAACTTATTGAGGGAAGGACCTTGAATTATTGGCACACAATAAATATTTTTATCCTGTAATAAATGTTGTGGGTTTTTGTTGTTGTTGTTGTTGTTGAATACTTATCCGTGATTGAGGGACATAAACTATTCACTTTAAAGTCTCAAATGCCTACTCTTCACTTGACAGGTTTAATATATAGATAAGTTTGTATATTACACATATTTTGTGCTTCAAGAAGAAAGTTTCTGCCAGTCACCTTGAGGTCTTTTTAAAGGCCGATTTAAAAAGCAATTTTTTGTTTCAAAAAAAACTCCATTCCCCTCTCCTTTATTTTCCCCTTTTTTAGTTATTAAAAATTCCTGTTGAGCTTTTACTTCTCTGCTTTTGCTTGCCTCTATTCCAAGTCTCCTCTAGGAAGCAGATGACAATATAAAATCTTAAGAATTAAGCTAGCAAAGAAGGAATTTCCCCCATGGGTTCCTTGTGTTTCAGGCCCACTCAGAAGCACTTGGGAAAGAATTCTACATCCTAGACATTTCCAGATAAGGTATGATCCATCTCCCCTGACATATCTCCTGTGTTCACAACCTTGCCTGAAATTAGAGTTTCGGTACGGATCTAGGATGAGCTGTCTTACAGGAGAGCAAAGACTGTAGCCTGTTTCATTTTTTTTCCAAACTAATCATTTCCTGCTTCCCTAAAGTAACTATTTTTTCCCCTAATCAATCCAATTTACTTAATTTTCTTCAACACTTTTTATACTCCATACATTCAAGTTAATCTGGAGTGCCTGGTACGTGTTATGGGTTAGTATGCCTATATTTGTAATTTTTCATAGCAGGAAAAAATGTGTTCTCAAACACTTTTGGAATTTAAGGAGAAACAGTCCTTGATGTTTGCTAATAATTAATGTGCACATTAAAATCTAAACAAGTATTATAAGTTAAAAAATTGTAAATTAAAAAGTATATTACAGCATTGCCTTCCACTGAGATGGTGAAAATTTATAGCTTACAGTTATTGAGCACTTGCCGGCTACTGTGGGGATGACTCCTAGTATGACTTCATTGATTCCTTATAAACTATGAGATTTCCCCCACTTAACGGGAAGAAATTAAGGAAAAAGGAGGCTAAGTGATTTGTTCAAGGTCACATATAGTATGTAACAGAGTTAGGATTTGAACCTAAACTGTTTATTCTAGAGCCTTAGCTGTTTCTCTTAATTATAAGATTAATAGCCTTATGAATAAAACTTACAGGGCTTTTTTTAAAAGGAAGATGTGACTTTTAATTTGAGACTTTGTCTCTTGATTTCCTTAAAGTATACCTTTTGTGATGAACAATACTACCTCTCTACAGCTTTTTACCTTCTTGACCTTGGGCAACTTACATATTTATCTGTGCCTCTATTTCTTTCTTTGTAAAAAGAGGATTAAAAACATCAATGTAGAGATCAAATGTGATAATATTTTTATATCTGTACAAAATGCTAGTTGCAATACTAACTTCATTTTATGTTCTGGTTACCAAGAATTTGACCCAGTTTTTAAATATTCTATAAATTCATAGCAAAATATTGAGAGAGATGACTGTAGTAGGAGAGGGCAAAGGGATGATGAGCTTGCTATATCCTCAGGCATTTTCTTTTTTGAGCCACAGTGATTTCAAAGTGGAATGTGTATTTCTGTATCAGAAGCTACAGGGCTGACCTTGAGGAAGTCAAGATATTTAGTTAGAATTATATCATGCTATAATCCTGTTTCTGTTCAATTTTTAGTAAATGGGACATTTGTACATGTCTTATGAAACGTCTTAAGAATGATTATTTTTTAAACTTAAACTTTAAATAAATCTAAAACTGTGTTTTAAAGATATTATAACCACATGGACAGTAAAATTATTGCCACATTTATTCGCCCTCCCAAAGTTGATATCTTTTTAAAAAAGAATCAGTAATTTTTCTTATATTATGATAATGTATGTGTATGTATTTTTTTTACCTTAAGTCCAGATTTATTTTGTTGACTGTTCCTTACTGTTTGATCATTTTATTGAATGTTGTTACTTATGTTGTCTAATATGGATTAGAGTTTCCATACACCAAGAGTTATAGCTGAATAATATCTATAAGAGGTAACAATCATTTTCTCATAGAACTTGGAGAGTACGAGAGAGTTTGCAATACTAGTCTTTCATTAGATCTGTAGATTGAGGGTTTTTTTGCCTTTTTTCTTTTTTGGTCTAGATCAGTCTTTGAAGTATTTTTGAAACAGTTGCCAATGTTAAATTAGGGAGAGTTCATAGAAAAATCTGGAATTTTTTCATTCTTACTTGATTTGGCAAATGCTTGGTAATAATAAGCTATAGCTTTTAAATAGACACTGTCACTTTTCGCTGGGCTTTGTGCTCTCCATCTCACTTAGAGTTCTTTTCTGTGTTGTTTTCCATACTCGAAGGCTAACCTCATTGGTCATTCTTCTATCATCAGGCTTGCCCTTTTGTGTTCCTCGTGTGGGAGAAGCTTCTCATATTTATGATACCTTCCTGGCTTCTGTTGGTGGTTCAGTTTGTGTAAAGACTGGAGTAAAGACTGCCAGTGAGACTGGGGTTGTATCATTTCATTAAAAGCTAATTTGTTTCAAATAATAGATTAAATGTAATCTGAATTTTTTTGAAACCATGGGCATGTGCGCTCACAGGTGGCCATGTGCATTTGTGTGTGTTGGGTATATGTATACAATACAAAAGGGGGTCATATATGAAATATTCCACTCACACCTACCACTCCCGTAGGCATTGCACTACACAGATCAGATTTTGTGCTGTACCTCTTCTTGTCTTTGAAGCAAATGTGGTGAGTGTGGTGAGGCTAGGGAGGCTTTAAGGCTCCTGTTCACCTCAGCCCATTGGAATTCAACCGCTGGTGCAGAGGAAGGGACCCTGTGAAAATACCATCTACATGCCATCTGTACCTATCTGAATATTCTATATACAAATAGATGTTTTGTGGAAAACTGCTTTGCAGCTTCTTTCCCTAAGCCATCGCTCTTGGGACATTTTTCCATATCACCACATTTCGTTCTATCTCATTCTTCGTAATGGATCTCGTGTAATTTGTTGTTTGCATGTTCCACAGTTAATTCGACCAGCCTCCCTTGTTGAACAGGTAGGTATTTTCCATGGTTTGGTATTTTAAATAATGCCATAATGATTATCATTGTACACATGTCTTTGCTTCTTTGTGTGATAGATATATCCTAGGGGTAAATTTCTAGAAATGGAATTACTTAGTTGAAGAGTGTAATTTTGAAATTTTCATAGCTGATGCCAAAGTTATCTAATTTATATTTCATTAAAGAGTATTTGGGAATGTCTTTTTCCTGGACCTGCATTCTGTCTGCACAGACTATCACATGTTTACTGGTCTTTTAGGTGGAAAATGGAATTTTGAAATTTAGGTTTGCACTTCTTCAATTATGTATGAATTTGAGCATCTTTTCAATGTGTTTACTGGCCATTTGTGCTTCTTTTTCTGTGAACTATGGGTTTTTTTTTTTTTTAATTAAATATTTATAACTTTGATCTTTCAAAGTTATTTTGGTTTTAGAGGTCCAATTTTTAAACTTAGATTCCAATATTTTAATAGGTAAGCCATTCTTACTTATTTGAAATATCCTTTTATGATGTATTTAATTTCTTTATATGTTCAAGTCTATCTCAAGAACTCAGTTTTATCCCACTGATCTATTTCAAACTATTTGAATTCCCCAAATTTTATAAACGTAGTTTTATATACGCATTAAAATTCTTATGGAATATTTTATAGGATTATGTAGATATTTTAATGATTAAAAATTTTACAGTTTCAGAAAAAAACATTTATTTTGTTGAAATGGTGTTTCTTTGTTATAAATAATTAAAACAATGCAAGGGAGAAAGTAAATAGAAACCCCACCAAAAAAATCATCACTGATATTAAGGGAACATCATTCTTGATATTTTTTATATGCTTATATATAGGTAGAAGGATAGAGAAATAGCTTGATAGAAATCATATAATGAAACATGAGGAAAATAGATGTGTTTTAAATTTAATTTTAAACAAATAGACTGAAATAAAATGAAAGAAGTGGCTGAAATTCACATTACGACTTTCTTTAAAGTGGCCATCTCAGATTAATGAAGAGATTAAAGAGTATAATGATGACAATCTTAAATTTTAGTCAGTGTTGAGTGACTCTGTTCTAAAAAAAAATAGGGGTCTGACCACTCATGCTTTATTCCATCTCTCTTTCACTTACCTCTTGTTTTTTTATAAATCAAGTTTTCACTTGTCCATTGAGATTCTTTTCTTGTTATCACATTCACATAATTGCACAATTGATTAGCCTTGGTTCTATATTTAAAGACTTAGGGCTCAACCACACTGCTCCAATGACTGTCCATTCCTCTGTGTGTGTGCTTTTAGTCTTTTAATTGACTAATTTTTATGGAAAGTGTTTTTATTTTTTCTTTTCTTCAACAATGGTTCATTAATGTGAAAGACTTAAAATTATTTTTAAATTTGGCAATATTTAAAGAATTCCTTAAGCTCGAGTAGGCATGTGTCTCATATAATATCCTTAGATTACTACTTTTCCCTCTCAGAATTGTGTGGGCTTGGCTTTGTTATGTTTTGGTCTTTAATGTAATGCTCCTTTGCAAAAAAATATGCCCCCCTCCCCGTATTTTTTTGTACCAGTTGTCCATAGAATTATTTCTTTCTCCTTTGAATTTCAGTAGCTTAAACTGGGAGATGCTGTGCATGCGTGTTTGTGCATTTGTTTTCCAAATTTTTCTTAAAACGTAATGTGTTCTTTTTAAAATGCAGATTTAATTCTATAGGAAAAACTGTCCAGTTTTATGTCTTTTTTTTTTTTTTTTTTTTTACATATTTATTGAAGTATAATTGCCTTACAATGGTGTGTTAGCTTCTGCTTTATAACAAAGTTAATCAGTTATACATATACAATATGTTCCCATATCTCTTCCCTCTTGCATCTCCCTCCCTCCCACCCTCCCCATCCCACCCCTCTAGGTGGTCACAAAGCACCGAGCTGATCTCCCTGTGCTATGCGGCTGCTTCCCACTAGCTATCTATTTTACATTTGGTTGTGTATATATGTCCATGACACAGTTTTATGTCTTTTGTATTCATTTTATTTAGTTTTGTTCTTCAGAGTCACCAGCTATCCTTATTTTGATAATTTTTGTTAGTTTTGCATATCTCTTGTCTTAGTATATTCAATTTCTTTGTCTTTTTTCTCTAATTATATCAATTTCCAGTTCACTTACCTAATAATTCTTTTTTATAATAAACCACTAGCATCTTTATTTGTCAACAATAGCCACTTAGAAAATGTAGTAGACAAGGAGCATCTTATGATAACAGCAAAATGCTAAGATTAACCTAATAATAAATGTGCTAAAGGACTCAATATTTTGTATGTAGCAATTCTCTCCAAATTAATCTATATAGTAAAATAATCTGAATAAACTTGACATACTGATTGTAAAGTTCATATAAAGGAAAACAGTTTTTAAAATATCCAAGAAAATGTACAGAAAAATTAAAATTAAATATACTATTATATGTAGTTATGTTAATTAAAATTGTGTGGTATTCTTCCTCCAGATACAGAAAAGAACAAAGAAAGAGGAATAAATTAAAATGCCTTCTATATATGTGAATTTAATACATAAAGTCAATCAGGCATCTTAATCAGTGGAGAAAGGGCAGAATATATGAAATAAAGAGCACTGGGAAAATTATTCTCGCACTTTGGAAGAAAACTAAAATTCCTACATCATTCCATATACAAAAAAAAATTCCAAGGCAATATAAGCACTAAACACCAAAAAATATAAGTATAGTGGAAGAAAATATGGGAGAATTCTTTTATAATCTTGTGATTAGGAATACCTTTTAAGCAAAATATAATGCTATATATATTCTATATAAAACTCCTTAAAGATGGATAGATTAGAAAGAATTTTTTTTTTTAAACTAGGGTCTTTTTTGTTTTTTGTTTTTTGTTTGTTTATTTATTTATTTATTTATGGCTGTGTTGGGTCTTTGTTTCTATGCGAGGGCTTTCTCTAGTTGTGGCAAGCGGGGGCCACTCTTCATCGCGGTGTGCGGGCTTCTCACTATCGCGGCCTCTCTTGTTGCGGAGCACAGGCTCCAGACGCGCAGACTCAGTAACTGTAGCTCACGGGCCTAGTTGCTCCGCGGCATGTGGGATCTTCCCAGACCAGGGCTCAAACCGGTGTCCCCTGCATTAGCAGGCAGATTCTCAACCACTGCGCCACCAGGGAAGCCCTAGAAAGAATTTTTAAATTCTTTAAGATGAAATATACCATAAGTAAAGCTAGAAGGAAACCAACTGGAAGAAAATATTTGCAATAAGTGTGTTTCAGGAAACAGATGACTTTCTGTAATATATAAAGAGCTTTTGCAAATCAAAAAATAAAGCAACCTAAAATGGAAAAAAAAGGACAAAGATATAGCTAATATTGATTGAGAGAATATTATTTGCCAGGCAATAGCCCAAGGACTTTACATGTACAAACTCAACTAATTTGCATAATAACCCTTTTGATCAAATACACTTAGCATCTCCATTTTGCAGGCAAGAAAATGAGACACAGAGAAATTTAGGAATTTGTCCAGAGTTATACCATTAGTAAATACTAGCCAGCACTCAACTCACTGAAAAAGAAGCACAAATAGCTAATAAATTTAAGAAAAGCCATTCAACCTTAATAATAATTTAGGAAAATGCAAGCACTAAAACACAATAAGATATTTTTACCAACCAGAGAGTTAAAAAATATCAGATGGATTAATAAGACTAACATTGCCAAGATTGTAGAGAAACAGTAACTCTCATACTCATTTATTGGGGATGTCCATTGTATAGTATTTTTTTTGTTATCTTTAAAAATAGGGATTTTTAAATTATTTTTTTTGAATTTTTGAATTTTATTTTATTATTTTTTCTATACAGCAGGTTCTTATTAGTTATCTATTTTATACATATTAGTGTATATATGTCAATCCCAATCTCCCAATTCATCCCACCACCACCCCCCACGCCCCGCTTTCCCCCCTTGGTTATATGTACACTTTGTTCCTTGCCAATTTTAATTTAATTATTATTTTCTAATGCTACATTTTGATACTCTGTTTATTTCTTTGGGTCTGCAGTTTCATTTTACTTCTCATTCTGTTATTCTGTCATATAATCTCTCAGCTCTTATTTTAATTCAATTCATTATTATTTAAGTTGAAGTACAGCATGAAACATTTGTGGAAAGATTCTTTTTCCATTCAGCTCATTTGAGGTGTTCTTCATTAGTTAGCTTCTTACATTTTGTATATTCCCTGTATATTCCCTACTTGGATTCATGCCATCTTTCTGGGACTTTTATTGATTACCCCTCAGGGTATGGGGTAAGCAGGGAAGTTTATGGACATTGCTCAATTCATTGCATAGTTCTGGAACTTTCACTTCTGACATAGAGCAGCTGCCACATGCTTCATTTCTCTAGTTTTACCAGTTTTGTCCTACTTTGCTTCTCCCCAGGCTTGGGGCTAATAAGTGCAAGTAGTAGTATGTTTTTGTGTACCAGCCCTGAATATGGACTCTGGGAATCTGGGAGAGGTTCAGGAGCAGCCATGTGTTATTCTTGGTCCTGCTTGGAAAGCAATCTTTGGTTTCTTCTCCTGGCTGCTAGATTCTGTAGTTTGATGTGATGTATGTTCTTTCCATGCTTATAGGGCATGGCTAGGCAAACTACAGCCCAGAGGCCAAATTTGGCCCCACCATCTGTTTTTGTAAATAAAGTGTTATTGAAACACAGCTACACCCATCCATTTGCATATTGTCTGTGGCCAATTTCATGCTTCAGAGACATAGTTGAGTAGTTGTGATAGAGACCATATGGCTGGCAAAGCCTAAAATATTTACTGTCTGCCCCTTAACAGGAAAAATTTGCCAAACCTGCTATAGAGTAATTTTATTTTTCTTACTGGTTTTTAGCTATTTTTCCTTCATTTTTTTTTTTTGTAGGAGTTTGAGGAGAGATGTAGGAATGCTCCTTCATTATACTGTCTTGACATAGAAGTTGCTATAGTGCTGATATTAAAATATTCATGGAATAACATAACCATCATATTTTCTCTTATACCAAAATGCTTGAAATTACAAAAAAAAATGTTAGTTGGATTAGTTCAGTTTATTTGAGATAAGAATAATTTTATCATGCCAGGTAACTTCTACCAATAAATGAAATTATTCACATCATTCCTCTTTAATGATGTATTTTTTTTTTCTTTTTCTGAATGAGAGTAAAGCAACTTCTTAATTATAGTAGCTTTTCTGGAAGATGATTTAATTTTTCAATTTGCTTTCTTTTGCACTTTTTCAAAGGTATAAGCGGTTTAACCAGACTTTGAACAACATTGGAGAGAACGAAGGTGGTATTGATAAGTTTTCCAGAGGTTATGAATCATTTGGCGTCCACAGATGTGCTGATGGTGGTTTATACTGCAAAGAATGGGCCCCGGGAGCAGAAGGAGTTTTTCTTACTGGAGACTTCAGTAAGTATTCTAGAACGATTAAACTCAGTTGTAATATTTTATTTATTTACTTAAAACATAGATGTTATATTTCATATATTTAACTTTTATGAATATTATTGATTACAGATATTCTACTTTTCCATAGAACTTCTTCAGTCTTTACCTTCATGTGGTAAAGGTGTTTCTGCTGTAATAAGATACATGTGTTTCTTAAAAACTTTATGTTCTTAAAATCATGTACCAGAAATAACAGAGTTTATGAGAAAAATAGTGTTAGACAGAGTACGCCAAATCTATTCAACTTTGTTATCAAGCTCTGACAAAACTAACAGCAATCTAGGTAAAAATATTGGTGTAGGTTCAATCTCCAGTAACATTTGCTCCTGGTTATTTGGCATCGTAGTACTTGGATCCTCTAATATCTTTTTTTGAGACCGCAATAAAAGTAGACAGCTAATCTAGAGGGTAAACTGCTTCATCAGTCAGTTCTTTGTTTTTTCCTTTTCCTTTTTTATAACACAATATGGGAAATACCTTCTCAGCCTTGTCATCTGCACCATTAATTTCACTAGGCAGTTAACTCTATGGAAAGCACAGTGGTTCTAGAAGTCAGGCTTCCATCTTACAGTCTAGTGGAAGGAAACCTGTATGTAAATAACTAAAATACAGTGTGCTCAGTTTTATTCTATAAGTATAAATAAATTACTGTAATAGTGACAAGGAAGAAAGCTCAGTTTTGAAAATGGAATAACTGGCAAAATAAGCCTTGGTAAAATGTTCGTAATACAAGGAAAGTAAGTGTCAAAATGATAATAATCCTTTAGTACCATAAGGTAGCGTGGTCTTTAAAGTTTGATTTTCCTGGACTCAGAAGTCTACATGCTGTACTGTTCTGCAAAGAGCAAAACTGTAGGGACAGAAAACTGAGTTGTCAGGGTTTAGGGGTAGGAGGTTTGAGCTGATTACAGAGAAACATAAGGGGACTTGCTGGAGTGATGAAAATGTATTATGTCTTGATTGTGGTGGTTACATGACTGTATACATTTGTCAGAATTTATAGAACTATACATGTAAAAGAGTGAATTTTACTACGTGTAAATTATACCTTAAGGAACCTGACTTTAAAAAAAGTTTTGATTTTATTTATATTGTCTAAGGCAGCACTGTCCAATAGAAATATAATGGACACCATTTATATAATTCAAAAATTTTAGTGGCTACATTAAAAAAATAAAGGAGAACAACTGAAAGAATTTTAATAACGATAGATTTTTATTTAACCCAATATATCAAAACATATTTTAACATGTAATCAATATAAAATTTGTTAGTGAGATATTTTCATTCTTTTGTACTGCACTTTCTAAATCTGGTATTTTTCCACTGGAAATACTTGATCAATATTTAGATTTAATACAATTTTCAGTTTAAAAGTACATACCCGAGGCTTCCCTGGTGGCGCAGTGGTTAAGAGTCTGCCTGCCAATGCAGGGGACACGGGTTCGAGCCCTGGTCTGGGAAGATCCCACATGCCGTGGAGCGGCTGGGCCCATGAGCCACAATTACTGAGCCTGCGCGTCTGGAGCCTGTGCTCCGCAACAAGGGAGGCCGCGATAGTGAGAGACTCGCGCACCGCGATGAGGAGTGGCCCCCGCTTGCCGCAACTAGAGAAAGCCCTCGCACTTCTGAAACGAAGACCCAACACAGCCATAAATAAATAAATAAATTAATTAATTAATTTTAAAAAAAAGTACATACCCAAGTTTTTCCAACCATTATTAAAAGTTCTAGCAACTCAAATGAGTAATAGTTTTAAAATTTACATTTAATAAAGTAATTAAAATTAAATAAAACTTTAAATTTAGTTTCTCAGTTGCACTAACCTCATCTTAAGCACAAATAGCCACCTTTGTCTGGTGGCTCCCTTATTGGAAAAAGCAGGTCTAAGGACTTAAAATTATTCTTTGTGTAGTCCCCCAAATTAGATGATGCCAGCTGCCTGTGTTTCTAGAGTTACTGAAAACTTTAGGGAAAGTTTTGAGAAAGATCGTGTGTCTGCTGATTCAGACAGCTTGGCCTGGTGATTATTATGAAATATATTTTGAGGCTAGGAGTCTTTTCACTTAAATTGTTGTTAAAATTGTTATAATTTTTTCTCATACATAAACATGACTATTTCCCCATCTTCTCTAAGTGACTGCCTTGACCACTAGCTTTATATTAATAGACCACTTTGATATCAACCTATAATCAAGGCACTTTTTGGCATTCTATTTTATTAGTTCTTTTTACTGCCATTTATTGAGAGGTATTGCTTGAGAGTGTTCAAGTTAAAGTTTTACATACAGATACCAAGACTGCTGTAAGAACCTCAGTTAAAATTTGGTACTTGCATTTGATTACCTCTCCCCCATATTTATGATTGAACCTACTAAATAGGCTTTAGAAATATAAAAATATGGGAAAGGGACTATATGAAACTAGATTTGGTAGCTATCATAATGACTAATGCTGATTTATTAAAAGTTGTTCCTTGTAAATCCAGTTGGACCATATATGTGTTTGGAAACTGTATTTAAAAATTTTAAGGATTTAGGATTTAATGTTTAAATATTAAAAGTATAACAATTTATAAAATCTTTTGTAAAGAGAAAACTCAAAATTATCTAGTCCCTATTTTAGTGTAAAAATATCCTCTGTTAACTTTTTTTTTCAATTTAATTTGATTTTTGAAAATCCTACTCTTTGTGAAGGTATATCACATAATTTTAAATCTCTCCATATCCTTGAAACAACATTCAGTCAATTATTTTCAATCAAGCAATATTTATTTAGTGTCTAAGGGCATGAAGAATATCAGATTTAATCAATGGGCCTTTATTTTTACTGGAGAGATAGGAATGACTAAGATAAATGAAATTGTGATAGAAAATAAGAAGTATAATAGAATACAGTTAACTGTTAAAATAATTAACAGGCAGTATGTTGGGAAAATTTAAATTTATTTACTTATCTAGATGAAGGGATTTTTTTTTTTTTTGGCCCTGTTATAGGGTCTCAGGATCTCCTTATATATGGGATCTCAAACTTTTCTCACTAAAGAGCTTTGGCTTAAAAAAATAAAGAAAGAAAAATAACTTTCTAATTGAGAGTAGAGCCAAAATTCTGTGTTAATAATTCATTTAAAATAATAGTTCTTTGGAAAAGAATGTTATACCTGAGTGTTAATTTAATGTAACTTTGTAGAATATAGAATTTTGATGATAATGACAGCATAGCTGAAAATATACCCATAATTACTGAACTAAACATGTCTTTTTTTAAAAATACAATTAAGGAATTCTGTATTTTTTCCCTTATTTGCATAAAAATCTATTTCTTATGGCTATGAAGAGATGAGCAAGAAGAAAGTTATTTTTCTTTGTTGAGGTTTTTCTCAGCATCAAAAATGTGTGAGATTTTATAGTTAGTCTTCCAATATATAAATTTGTACTAAACTGAAGGGAAAATACAATTTGTGTTAATTAGCTAAAAAATTACAGTTGATTTTTTAAAATTGGAAAGTACAAACGAAGATTAATAAAAAGTATTCTAGGTGGTTTTGCTAATGATATTAAAATGTTTTTAAAAACATTTAACTGTATTCATATAACTTCATATTTATCAGCTAAGTTGAAACAGCAGTAAACTTAAAAGATTCTATGGAAATAATCTCTAACTGTAATGTGGGTTATTTTTAAGAATTCCTTACTTTGTCATTTAATGTAACAGTAAGCTTAACTTCTATATATGTACTTGAAATATCACCTAAAAAGCCCTATTGCTTCTTTAACTATAGGCAGAGTTGTTAAAAGTAACATAATTTTACTTATATTTTTATCATGGAAGTATATACATATATAATTTAAAGCATTGCTTTTGTATCTACCTCTTCCCTACACCTCCAAAGATAATATAAAACACATCTTCAAAAACCAACACAAAAATCTTATTTCTGCTAAGGAATAAATTGACTGTTACTTATATTTACAGTAACAGGAAAACAGTAAAAGGAAATGTTCTTAATTCAATTTTTATCTAAATGATTAACCATCTATTTCTGATAATTTTTCAGAAGAAATGAAAATTAAAGACTGTCTAGACTTTAATTCTGTATTATAGAAAATTACACCAGTAATCAAAATATGTTAGCATATTGTGATATCTCTCTTCTCTTCTAATCATTTTAGAAATTGCACTATACTTTACTATACATATAATACTGCTGGTAAATGTATGCTGTTCTAGTGTATTTTTTTGCCAACTGACCTGAAAATATTTTAGGTACAAATGCTTATTGTTGTCAAATATAAATGATCTTTAAGAAGGAAATTACCATGTATTGCTGTGTAGAAAAAGAAAAAGAATGGGGTTTAGAGTTTGAACCCACAGTGGAGCTCTCTAAACATGGTTCTTCATCTGGCTTAGTGGGGTTAAAGGTGATGATATTCCTCTTACCTGCCTAACTGGGTTGCTCTAGATACTAACTAGATTGCAAATTGTAATTTTATACATTACTCATTGCCATAGAAATCTTAATTGACAAGATTGAAAAAGTACTCTAATTTGCAAAAGTCTTTCTTTTTCTTATTAAAAAAAATACGATTAATTTCAAAAGGCAGTTGAGCCTTGCAAAAGTCAAATGATGTAGTCTCTGTTTTGCCCAAACTGAGGTGGCTCTGGCTTTTGCCATCCATATTTTTAAAACTTAGAAAGCACTTTCACTTTAAATATATTTCATATATTTTTCTTCATTTGAGAGAAAATGAAACAATCATTTCTTTTCCTTTCAGTCATTTTTTAAAAAACTCGCTCTTTAAGCAGCTAGCAGCTGCTGCAGCAACCCAGGACAGTGGATATATAATGACATTCATCAAGATTGGAATCTTACCACCCAAAAAGTATTTCTGGGCCAGCCAGAAACTACTTTAAAGGCTTCAGATTAATTTCTGAAATTTTGAATCATCTTTAATAAAGGAAAGATTCATTCTTTAGAAAATTAAATGTGATTTAAAATATACTTGGGGTTTTAGAACTAAATCATGTTTATTGCAGGTTGCTACATAATTGGAGAAAACTAGCTGCTTTCCAGTAGCTAGATAATAAGTAGAGAGAAAGGCAGTAAACTACATATGTCAATATAAAATAATTGGGTTCCTATTCGTTATAACTGAAAACATTTCATTTAAAATTACTAAGTCTGGGAGCTAGGCACTTTTCAAATAACCTAAGTGTCTATCATTGATAGACTGAAAAAACAAGGTGAAAAAAACCCCCTGATTTTTATGCCTATAGAAAAAAGGAACCACAGATATTTTTGCAGAGTGGGAAAGAAGCTAAGGAAAAATTTTACCTCTTTTCTGGACAAAATTTGTCTACAATTTAATTTCCATTTATACAATTGCCAAGAAGTTTACATCATCACAAAAGCCTTTATATTTCTTAATTTCACATGCTCTGAAACAGTGCTCCTCAAAGTGTGCTCTGTGGAGCAGTGTGGTCTGTCCACTGTAATTGGTTTGCAATAATAATATATTGTCAGAAATTGGGAGTAAGTATTTAGAAACTTTAATAGCAGTTTGAAAGAGTAATTTTATTTCTGTTGAATCTAATAATGATAATATAAATATTGGGGCTTAAATTTTGAAAGTCTTCTTTTCTTTCGATTTTTTTAATAATTCATTTTTTATATTTTATGTAAGTACTGGTCTATAATAGATTGGAAAATTAAAAAAGGAAAGGTAACTGGTCCATCATCATAGATAGTTTGAGAAACACTGATCTGAAAATTAGTGATCATTATTTATTGGTTTAGAAGTCATTTATGGTTGGAAGGTATAGCACTGATGTCAACCTCCTTTGTATTCTCTTCCTTCAACTAAATCGATGGTTGTTGTGTTAGCTTTCACTGCGGTATGGCTTGTTACAAAAACTCCAAAATTTTAATGGCTTACAATAACAAAGGCTACTTCTTGCTCATGTTGGCTGTGGTTGTCAGCTGTGGCTCTGTCCCAAGTGTCAAATTCTTTCCAGGATCCAGGGTGATGGAGCAGCCCCTGTGTGAGATGTGCCGATCTCATGACAGAGAGAAAGAGCAGTGGAGGGAACCTGTCGTGGCTCTGAAAGGTTCAGCTCAGAAGTGGCAAATGTGATTTGTACTTCCATTTCATTAACCAAATAATTTGACCAAGCCTTATGTTGGTGATACTGGAAGCAGAATTTGATTTTATGGAGGCTTATGAAAAATTGGGAATAATAATATAAATGATCCCCATGGCAAATAACACATCTTCATAATATAAAGTGTAAACTTTCCAGAGTTTTTGATATCTTATAGTCTTTTCTGTGGGAGCAGAGGGGAGTTGGTGCCAGGTAGGGTAATGCTCCAATAGATTGTTGAGAAATTTTCTTTGGAATGTCTACCGACCTTTGGATTCAAATGGAACTTCAAGGAATCTTTTGCAATGTAGACATTTTCGACTCCCCATGGGTCCTCTGTGAATGCATTTTTGTTATGTGGCTTCTTTCAGTTTGGCTTATTGGAGATGGTGATGTTTCTAGAAAGTGAATTTCCAGGGTGTCTGGGGACCTCTGATACTGTTTATTTTGGTGATGGGGTGGCAAACTACAAGGTAGAGGTAGAAGGCTTTAGGGTTGTTAACCAAACCAGCACCAGTGATGAGAAATAGTCTCTTTGATGGATGTGAGCTTAAAATAACTAATCAGCCAATAGGCATTTCTATAGAAAGTTGTTAGAACTTTGTCTAGCTTTCCAATCTGATGTTGATTCTCTCACCCCTTTTATCTGTGTTCACTGATGGATTATTCACTTTCAATGGAATAGATGTACAGTGGAGGTTTACTTAACCATTGTCTACTTATTAGACTTACTGAATTTATTTCTGCTTGACAGGCTCACTGTAAATGATACTGCCTGCTTCCCACAGGATACTGAGCATCCATGGGGAGTAAACTGTGGTCTACTTCATGTATGCAATTCTGCTCCTGCCAGTTGCTTTGTGTGCTTGTAATGAGCCAGTTTCCCATCTGCCTCCAATCCTGTGAATGCCCATTCTTTTCATTAGAATTCTGTAATATAATATTATGTAAAGTGATGAACTGTGAGTGTGACAGCAAAGAAAATTATTAAGTATTGGGAAAAATCTCAGTAAGGATAAGTTGGAAAGTTATTTTGAATTAAGCGTGCACAAGTGAACTGCAAAAAATGATATAAATCTAATGATTTCAGATGCCAGTTATTTTGCATACACCTTTTAGCTTTCAATCTGTTTTAATCCAAAGGAAATTGGAAATTATAAATATTGCATTGTAGGTATAGGTTCGTGTAAGAAAGATGATACAAAATCCTAATCAAAGGACCTAAACTTAAAAAATGGCTGTAATCTTACATCAGAAGGTGAGTGAATATTTATATTTGTGTTTTAAGTTAAAGCAACATTTTTAATATATATAAAATTTTTACTATATATATAATCATTCTCTGCTTTAACCAATATTTTCAATATATGAACCAACTTCTGGCCCCAGTTGTTGTGCTGGATCAGAGAGCTTTGTGATACTGCCTAATAGGATTATTTTTATAGGGAAGCATCTTTACCTCCTGGGATTTTAGGGATGCTGTTAGAAACCTTAATGCTAGAAGGTAGATTTTGAACTGTGTGACATAACTAATAATTTTCTAGCCTCGTGTTGCTTTTTTGTAAGTATCCTGTTAAAAATTTATGCTGTTTGGATAATACAGTACTTTTTGTTAGGTTTCAGTTTTGGTGCTTCACTTGTACTTAGTGTCTACAAAATTATTTTGTTTATGGTTGTTCTTCAGCACTTGTCTTTTGACATTTTCATAATTTTATCCATTAAAGTTACTTTATTAAGCTCAGCATTTACTTATACAAAGAAGGAACATTATTCATATTATTTTCTTATCAAGTTAGAAGTTTTCTTAGAGAAGTGTTGTTCTGTTTTATGAGTCACATCTAGCCCTAAGTGTGACTGACTATAACATATATCAACATTCTTTGTATCTTGATCACAACTAAACTATTTTAAGTTCAAATTGTATTACTCTAAGAAGCTGTCACTTGAGATAGGCATGTAAGGCAACTCCAATTTAATTTGTTGTGATTTTCTTTCTTATGCCACAGATAACACAACTGAATATCATTTTGCACTGTAGGGGGGTGGTTTACAGAAATGCAGTAAATCTGTAAAAGGTTTATAGCACTGTTTGTTTTACTTATCCAGACAGTTGTCCCAAGCAGGTCAGCTGGAATTCACTGATGAGTCTTGAAGCTTTGTCTGTTTTACTGTCAGGCTTTGAATCTGTAGCTCTCTCCTTACATCCTTTCCCTCTTTTCCCTATTACTAGCTTGTATTCTTTACTTTTTCAATCCCTGTCTATTTTGTTATTTAAAAAAGTTGGAAGTGTTTTTAAGCTTGAATAGATATTGAAAAAAAAAAAAGGAAATTTTTGCTTCTTTGTAGCTTTGCAATTCCTCATGTGAAACTGTGAAAGTATTCATTTTAATTTTGACTGTCAGGGACCCACCTCTTATGATGGGTTCCTGAAAAAATGACTTAGCTGTCTTAGTTTTGCTTGTAAATCAGTGGCAGAAGGACCTCAGATGTATTATTTAGAGATTAGGAACCTGAAAATAATACCGCATTTTCTCAGCAAGTATCAGTGACCTTCAGTAGTGATATCGTGGTGCAGTGTCACTGCCCAACAACCATGGGGACTAATGACTTTTGACCTAAATCTTGAAGGCTTATGATATACTCTCACTTCTTAGTTATTTGTTTTCTTTCTTTCTTTTTTAAAATTTTAAAAGTTGAGATATAATTCACATAACATAACATTCACCATTTCAAATTGTATACTTCAGTGGTGTTTAGTATAGTCACTATGGTGTTTAACCATTGCCGCTGATTTCAGAACATTTCCATCACTCTAAACAGAAACCTCATATGTATTATCATTTAGTCCCAATTCTTGTCTTTCCTCTATTGTTTGGCAACCACTAATCTATTTTCTGTCTCTATGGATTTGCCTATTCTGGGCATTTCATTATAAATGGAATCATGCAGTATGTTGCCTTTTGTTTATGGCTTCTTTCACTTATTATACTGTTTGCAAGGGTCATTCGTTTTGTAGTATGTAACAGTCAGTCCTTCATTCCTTTTTATGGCTGGATAATATTCCATTGTATAAATATACCACATTATGTTTATCCATTCCTGAGCAGATGGACATTTGGGTTGTTTCTACTTTTTAGCTATTGTGAATAAAAGCTATTATTGTGAATAATGCTTTTATGAAATTTTGTGTACCGGATTTTATGTGAACATGTGCTTTTTTTTTTTTTTTTTTTTTTTAACATGTGCTTTTAATTGTCTGGGTTGCCTTGGTTATTGATATTCTTACCAAATTCAGCTATTTGGCTGTGCTGGTCATTTGTTTGTTTGCCCTAATATCCTTTCACACACCCTTTTCTGCTCTGCTCTGCATCACATTTCCCACACTCCTGTAAACTCTGTTTCTGTAGAGTTGGTTTAGTTGGAGGCGCTAGTGGGGGAAACTTGAGGATGGGAGGAGGGAGAAGCCAGGGAATTCTCCCTTACTCCCTTGCCCGCCCTCTGTCCAAAGTGAGGCTGGCCTTGTCTCCTGCAGCAGGTGTGTTGTTCTTTTTGCTTTTCTTTCTGTGAGCTCAGTTCCTGCAGGGAAGGCTTGCCTTATTTCCAGCTTCTGCTAGATGGTCCTGTCTTCTGGGTTCCAGTAAATTCTGCCTCTTCCTTAGGGGGATTACCAGATTCCTATTATTGCTAATCCCTGGGTTACTTAATTGTCCTATATTTGAATTCTCATTTCATCTGTTACCTGTGTAACCAATTCCCTGTATTAAGTCCCTCTGTGAAATAAGTAGGGTGGGTTCCATTCTGGATTTGTATTTCCCTTCTGTTAGGCCTGCTGAGTTATGCAGGTCTACAAGACACCCTTCACATTGTAGTTTAGGTATTCTAAAGCATCCTTATAATAGTTTAGCTCAGTGGCCCTGCATCTGTTAAAGTATTTTCAATAATTTTTTTTAGAGTTAGGTTTACCAACTTTGTGAATTTTTAAGTCTTTTTATGGTAAAGAAATATGTACTATAGAATTTAAGTTATTCAGAATTCTAGAAAACTCAGCAGTGAGAGATACTGTTATGTGCTTTTCCTACATTGTAGCAAATTAGTTATGCTTTACTTTAAACAGCCTTTTTGATGTTCCCTCTGCTGAAGAACAGTTTCATCTTCATCATGATTCCCCTGCCCCCCATTGTGTGGTCCATGTAACTCTTGAAGCAGAGTATCTTGGGTGTTGGTAAAGTAAAGATTCCAGGGTGACTCTGTACAGCTCCCCCCAGAACTCTGTTAATTCCATGATTATAGGACAGAGCTCAGCATCAGAGTTGTTTCAGTGCTGGGGAAAAGCTCAAATGGCTTCTAGGACCAGACAATAAGTAAGTGAAGCTGCCAGAGACCTTGGCACATTGAAAAACCCTTTTCCATGTAACAGGGAAGGAGAGTGCTGCTATGAGGAAATGTGGGCCCAGTATTTTGCTAGACTTTTCTATATTTTTAAGAAAACCTAGAATAGTTTTATAGAGAAATCTGATTTTTAAATGGAGGCAAACTATTCAGATTTAAAATAAAACTGTTCATCACAAGGAAAAATTTTTTCTTTCTTTTTTTTTTGTATCTATATGAGATGATGGATGTTAGCTGAACCTTTTGTGGTAATCATTTCTTGATTACCACAAGCCATTTCATGATGTATGTAAATCAAGCCATTATGTTGTATGTCTTAAACTTATACATTGATGTATGTCAATTATTTCTCAATAAAGCTGGAAAAAAAAAAAAAAAAGATTCCAGGGTGAATAACACACTTTCTGAATCACAGTTTCTTGGGGGTAGAGTTTAATGTGGATGATGCATTGCCTTCTTTTTTTGAGGACTTTTATTGTTTATAAGCTAGCGGCCGCAGTAGTTTCATATATCCTTCCTGTTCATCTTCCCCCCTCTATCTTTGTTGGGGAAGTCACAACACTACTATGTGCACCCTAGCACATAGTAGGCAGGGTGCAACCCAAAGCAGAAACCCATATTTTTTTTTTAAGAGAATCTTCTGGAAGGAAAGAAAAACACATGTCTTGTGGGAAAGAATCAGAGAGGCTCATCACTTACAGGGGAAAGTAGAGAACAATGAAATAATTACTTCAGATTTCTTGGGTGGAGGATATTTGATTCCTACTCCCTGTCCAATTTATCACTCAGGAGTCTAGCCAGATATTTTCAGATATTTAGGAATTCAGGAAGCATTATCTTCAAAAAATTCTTCCTAAGGAGGTTATGTATGGATGCCAGCAAAAGGAAGGAATAAACCAAGAAAGAGGAAGACCTGGGATGCAGGAATCCGTCACTCGAGCTCAGGAGAGAGTAAAGTGGAAGAGTAGTAGTCGGGTGTGCAACAGCCATAGAGAACAATTAGGAAGAGAGTGAAAAGAGAAGTCCCATGAAGAAATTCCCTGGGAGGAGTTTCCTGGGAGGAAAATGGCAGAATGGAGAGAACGTTTGGGAGCTTAGAAAATTTTAGGACATGAGTAAAGGTTTTCAGTAGAAGAAAAAAGTAAGGCTGAATTTAAACATAATGCTGGAAAGAGTCTCCTTTAGGTGTCTGTTAAAGACTGAATGATTATGGCCTCCCCTACCCCCCAGTTGATATGTTGAAGTCCTAACCCCCAACGTGATGGTATTTGGAGATGAGGTCTTTGGGAGGTAATTAGGCTTAGATGAGGTCATGGGGACCCTATGATGGGATTAATATCCTTAATAGAAAAGGAAGAGAGATCAGAGCTCGCTCTCTATCTCTCTGTCATGTGAGGACACAATGAGAAGGTGACAGTCTGTAAGCCAGGAAGAGGATCCTCACCA
This sequence comes from Balaenoptera musculus, assembly GCF_009873245.2. NCBI lineage: Eukaryota > Metazoa > Chordata > Mammalia > Artiodactyla > Balaenopteridae > Balaenoptera > Balaenoptera musculus. The sequence continues at coordinate 110,251,640 of NC_045788.1, forward strand.
GGAATCAAATCTTCTGGCACCTTGATCCTGGACTTCCCAGCCTCCAGAGCTGTGAGAAATAAATGTCTGTTGTTTGAACCATCGAGTCTGTGGTATTTTGTCATAGCAGCCTGGACAGCCTAAGTGTAGTGGCCCAGGGTCATGGTGTTAGACTGTGAACAATATCTGTAGTCCTAGTTTTCTAGTTGACTGCAACAAACAATATTTACTGTAATGTAAGAACCATTCATTAGTTTTTAACTTTTTGAATTAACCTATAGAAGCATTATTACATACTTGGTGCTTACAATGTTTCTGTAAAAATAATAATGAAAATTTTGGAAGATCTTCTTAAAAGGCTACCATTACGTGAGTAACCATGACCATTTTAATTAAAAATTACTCATTAAAATGTAAGTGAATTGTATCTCTATTGTGATCAATGTGTATGATATACTTGCCAATTGATGAAACAGATAGGCCAGGCTGATGTATGCTTAATCTAGACATCGCTTTATGTATGGAAACGTGAAGATGTGTTTGTTCAAACATGTTCATCCCAATAAGGGGGAAGTGGGAGAGAAGAGAACTCCATCAGGACTGAAAGTGAATGAACCATGTGCAGATTGACAGTTCTGGGCACTTTATAGGAATTTGTTTATTTGTTTGTTTGCTTGTTTGTTTTTAACCCCAGCAGTTCTAACTTGCTTTCTTTATTTCTGATGTCTCAGCCCACTGCTAAGTGTGCTTAGCTCCAGTGAATGTGAGTGTCAGCTTTAGTGATCTGAAGACTTGATTCTGTTGAAGAATTTTTCTTTAGAGTCACAGGATTTTTGCCTCTATATTAGGGAGCAGCAGGACACCGATGGCACACTCAGGGGTTTCACTGGAGATAGTTTCATGAAGGACTCTTCAGAGAAGGCTGGTGAGGGTTAAGGGAACAACCAGACTCAGAAGCTGTTGTTTCTAGCTTTGGGCATAGGTCTGGGAAAGAAGGGAATGGTTACTGGAGCATAGTTAGAGCTGGAGCCCTCAAAGACGAGCCCAGTTCCAGAATCTGTGGCCAGAAAGAAAGGCCTGAAAGAAGCAGGGATGGAAGGGGATGCTAAATATCTCACTATTTCTCTTATGCCAGCGTCTCCCATTGGTCAGACCCAGCCTGAAGCTGGAGGGCAGGGGAGTCCTGGGTTACTGTCTGTTGATGTCAGCCTCCAGGGTCTCAAAAAGCAGTTGTGAGAAGCTCAGAGGGATCTTAAGGCAGTTCCTAGCATGGAGAAATGGGGAATAATCAGAACAACTACCCGGGTTTCTCTTCACATGATTTAGAGGGTACACAAATCACTAGAGGCATTTTTTACTCTATTTTCTTCTAAGTGAACCCAAACTTCTTTAAATAACTACATCATAAATAACTACATCAGTGTATTATGTACGTTTCTATTTAAGGAAGAAAATATTTTTGGTGCACTGGTTTCTTTCTCCCTTCCTTTTTGCTTGCTCCCTTTCCCTCCCTCCTTCCTGCCCTTTTTCTTTCTTCCCTCTCTTCCTCCTTTTCCTTGGATATATCTTTGATCTTATTAATCCTGAGCAAGGCTAGTAACTAATATTAAGAAGTATAAGAGTTTCAGGTTTATAAAAGGGTCTGGGTTCTCAAGGAAAAGAAGATGGAACTTTATTTCTTAATCCACTTAAAGCAAACAATTAACTTTGTAGCAATTTATCAGAGACTTCTAAAGTATCATAAAATAATGTGTATATGATTACCAGTACATCTAAACTCTGGGCAAGTAAAATCAAAGTGTTTCTTTCTTTCATTTCCCCCTGGAGTAATAGAATATAATCTTAAAATAAGGTGCTTACTCTGTTAAAGTTGTAGTATTTCCAAAATAATGTACTAATTCATTAAATATACAGTTGTGCATGGGCATATGGTGATTTTTTAGAAAGTAGATTTGTTTCAAGTCCTTGAAGTTAGAACAGCATGTGAAAATCTATAGTTTACATTCAACAACTTCTCCTTCATCCCTCCGGCTTCCCTTACCTTAGGTAGCAGTATTTATTGAGCATCTTCTATGTGCCAGAAACTGTGCTAAGTCATGGAAATTCAGCGATGATAAAGAGGGACAATAATTTTCATCCAGCAGGCGAAATGGATGGTCTTCTCTTAAATGGCAGTGATTGCCTAAGCTCATCTAGTAATAAAATTAAATTGAGATTTCAATGTTATTCTAAGCATTGTGGCCATTGCTGTATAATTTTTCAGGTTAAAAAAAAATAAAGATATATTTATAAAATATAAAGGTATTTTACAAATAAAGAATTATATAAAGATATTTTCTTTAATACTGTCTAAAGTTGAAACAACTCTTAAAATATAATTTAGTAATAATTATAAACAATATACTCTTTCACGATACTTTTTTTTTTTTAAAGGATTTTCTGATTGCTTATTTATCTTGGTGACATTTTGTGTGTTTATTTTTAAACCAAAAAGTGTCAAAATGAAACTTCTGAGGTGTATTTCCAGATACTCTGTAATTGATTTAAATGATACATGAGGCGTTTTTTGTCAAACTGAACTGAGCTAGAAAAAAATCTCTTAGAATAGCTGTATTTAGATTTTAATGAAACGAGGCAGAAAGGAGACTAAAGTGAATTTCCTTTTTAGTCTTTTAAATGAAAAAGTGCATCATTTGTCCTATATATCTTATTCATCATCAGTCATAGCAAAGCATTCATTCCCATGAGAGAGATAATGGATTCAGAGAGCAGAGAGGAATGGAAGATTGTCATTCAATGCAGATGAGTTTTAGTAATATTCTTATCATGAGAAATTGGGTTGCAGAACCTTAAGATTTGGAATTAAGTTGGCCATAGATATATTTAATTAAAAGTAGATTGCTTTAACCTTTCTCTAAGTTAGAAATAGGTTTAAAATCTTAAATTAAATTTATGGTTAGCTTGTATTTAACTTGTATTCAGGACTTGCCTTTAATAGGGATTCTTTATAAAGTTTAGCCCCAAAGAGGTACATTTTAATTGAACTATTACAGTGAACATATAAAGAAAGTTTCTGAAAGAATTTAATAACTTAGTATATTGGATCCAAGTATGGTTTACTCTTCTCTTGATGGAAAAAGTAACCAAACTTATCAAACCAAACTAAAACCTGAGAACAAAAGTGGGGTCTGCCTTCTGAATTCTCCTAACACCTCAACAGCACAACTCCTCAATCCTTATAAATTGTATTTCCTAATGTTTTAGTGTTATCACCTGATGGGTTGTTATCTCATTTATAATTCTGTCCAATGGGTAGTACTCTTCTAGAAGTTAAAGCATATGAAGAATGAAGTTGTCAAAGTAGAAAAGCAAACATAAATAAGAATATATATTGGGTGCCTGTGTTGGCTAGATTTGCAACCTCCACTACTACAGAATTGGTTTTAGGTTAATTAGAGGAAATGAAGGTGCTCCAAGATTATTCTGTGTCCTGTCTGACTGTGCACTCTCAGCCCAAGGCATTAAGAAAAAGTAAGTTGAATAAGAAGAATGTGTAGTTGGCTACTAATCTTGACCATTCTCTCTAGCCCTGGAACTGCATTTTGTAGTTTCAGGACATGAGGGTCCTTTGTTCTGAGCAGATGCTGAGGTTTGGGCTGTGTTTTGGGTCATGAAGTTTCTCCTGCTTGAGAAAAGTCAGAGGAGTAGAGTTGGGGGAGAGAGTTGATACCAGTTGCTGCAGCTCTAGTCTGTGATCAGCCTGTGGCTCCTGTCAGTCAATCAACATAGCTGATCCTTTTTTTCTAAGGGTTACTAAGTCAGAAGAGGCGTTTTATCTTTTACTGGCTTACTTTCTGCTAAGACCTACTCAGATGAGTAGTAATATAACCTTAAGTGCTTTATAGCTTTATCCTTCTTGGCAGTTACAACTTTTTTTTTTTTTTTTTTAATGGCTAGGTCATGCTGACTAGCACAAAAGTATCTCAGATTAATTGTACATATTAAATCAAAATAAACTCTGTCAAAAGGTAAGTCTATTGACTATAACTTTCATTTCCTTTTTAAAGGAAAAGTTGCTATAGAAAATGGTCCATATTTGTTCTCTTTTTTCCTCCTCTCCACAGGGTGAGGTAATCACAAACTGAAATCTCCTGTAAATATACCATCATTACCCAGAAGGTAATTGCAACATTACAGAGTTGTTAATCTTTTCTCAATGAAGATTGAGATTCATTCATTCTCAGAGGCTTAGTAAGAAATCATGGTCATGTTAGGCATACAGAAAATGGGAATTCATTGTTGCAAGCAAATGAATTATCCTCATCTGGACTTTATTTTGATTTAAGCCTTCAACATCAGCCATATAGGAAGAGCCTGCTATGTGTGGTGCTGTAAAGCAAGTAAGAGTGAATGAAATTGTGTATATGTGAGAGCTCTTAGCACGGTGCCTGACACCTAGTACATTTACAATAAATATTTCTTCACTAACTCCTTTTTAGCTTTTATCCAGAATTTTTTAAAAGATTAAATGGAAAATATGAACACTTTTGTCTAATTTGTCAAAGCATGTCTTTGCTGGATTACATTTTGAATGTGTGGACTCTCTTGCTAGGCTCATTGGTGGTGTATTGTTCCAAAATGGAAGATGATTTATACTTTTGAGATAATTTTATATCTAAACTATAAGACATCAGTGTTGAGTTTGTGTATATGTACATATATTCACACATATACATATGTGTGTGATACAATAGATATATATGTAATAAAACGATGTACATTCTTTACCTTCGAGTTGTGAGACAGGAAAATTAAAAGAAGTGGACTGACTTGAAAGAGAACTCATATATATAATATATTGAAGTAGATATTGAAGGAAAACCGCCAGACTTTTGAGTGTATGATCTTCGGTGATCAATTGAGTTATTTAGTAGGACTTAATCATGCTTACAAACAATGATTGTAATGTCTAGTAAAGGAAAGAAAGACAATAAAGAGAATCATAGGTGGTTTAACCTTTTTTTGAAAATAAGGTTGTCATAATTTAAAAATGTGATTCATGATTATGCTACTCTTATGAGATATTCATTCTGTTAGGATAAGTAGTAACGATAACAAAGACAATGAATTATTAGCAAATGGTTAATACATACTTTATGATGAGCCATATCATGATTATAGTTTAAAATGCATATTACATGTAACTATAAAATAAGGAGTAGTTCTGGTAACTGTTTAATGCACACTATTGATTTTCTGCTGTGTGCCTGATCCAGTACTAAAGCTGGAGGTATATCCACCTTATGACTTTTTTGGTTGCTATTTCTGTATTAGCTCTTATTGTCTTATTTGACTGATAGTGCTTCATCTGAGATCTCGTTCATTTGTTTCTCTGGGAACCTTAATAAGAGAAATTTGGAGAGAAAGTCTGCACTGAAGGGATGTAGATATGACCTTGATTGGTATTGCGTGTCTGCCTGGTAACAAAGAGCTTGACTCCACATAGTCTCAAGTAGGGCGGCAGTCCCCATAGGAGTGGAGATCTCCTCCCAGTGCGTAGTGGAGACAGGGGCAGCCACAGAAACAGCAGATCGTTCTCTGTCTGCAGAGTATACATTTAAAGGGTTTGTGTAGTGGACAGATGGCTAATTGTCAAGAGAGAATGGAAGGAACTTAGTGTGTTCAAAAACTGGTACAGTGAGTGGCCTAGTCCCTCAGTGATGGGGGAGAGTGTTTAAGGATGAGAGGGCTCCTTGCTGGCTCTGTTTGGAGGTGGTTAAAAGTGACAAACATTTTAATGAGTTGGTTTTAAATTGTAGTTTGTTTGTTTTTTTAACATCTTTATTGAAGTATAATTGCTCTCCAATGGTGTGTTAGTTTCTGCTGTATAACAAAGTGAATCAGCTATACATATACATACATCCCCATATCTCCTCCCTCTGGCGTCTCCCTCCCACCCTCCCTATCCCATCCCTCTAGGTGGACACAAAGCACTGAGCTGATCTCCCTGTGCTATGCGGCTGCTTCCCACTAGCTATCTATTTTACATTTGGTAGTGTATATATGTCCATGCCACTCTCTCACTTCATTCCAGCTTACCCTTCCCCCTCCCCGTGTCCTCAAGTCCATTCTCTACGTCTGTGTCTTTATTCCTGTCCTGCCCCTAGGTTAATCAGAACCTTTTTTTTTAGATTCCATATATATGTGTTAGCATACTGTATTTGTTTTTCTCTTTCTGACTTACTTTGCTCTGTATGATAGTCTCTAGGTCCACCCAACTCACTACAAATAACTCAATTTCATTTCTTTTTATGGCTGAGTAATATTCCATTGTATATAAGTGCCACATCCCCTTTATCCATTCATCTGTCGATGGACACTTAGGTTGCTTCCATGTCCTGGCTATTGTAAATAGAGCTGCAGTGAACATTGTGGTACATGACTCATTTTGAATTATGGTTTCTCAGGGTATATGCCCAGTAGTGGGATTGCTGGATCATATGGTAGTTCTATTTTTAGTTTTTTAAGGAACCTCCATACTGTTCTCCATAGTGGCTGTATCAATTTACATTCCCACCAACAGTGCAAGAGGGTTCCCTTTTCTCCACACCCTCTCCAGCAATTATTGTTTGTAGATTTTTTTTTTTTGTATTTCCCTTTAGGTATAAGTTTATTTTTTTTTCTTTCACTATTGTATCTATTCATTCACTTAACAAATACTTTTTTTTAACATCTTTATTGAAGTATAATTGCTCTCCAATGGTGTGTTAGTTTCTGCTGTATAACATAGTGAATCAGCTATACATATACATATATTCGCATTTCTCCACCCTCTTGCATCTCCCTCCCACCCTCCCTATCCCACCCCTCTAGGTGGGCATGCAGATTTTTTTGATGATGGCCATTCTGACTGGTGTGGGGTGATACCTCATTGTAGTTTTGATTTGCACTTCTCTAATGATTAGTGATGTTGAGAATCCTTTTCATGTGTTTGTTGGCAATCTGTATATTTTCTTTGGAGAAATGTCTATTTAGGTCTTCTGCCTATTTTTAGATGGTGTTATTTGTTTTTTTGATATTGAGCTGCATGAGCTGCTTGTAAATTTTGGAGATTAATCCTTTGTTGGTTGCTTTGTTTGCAAATATTTTCTCCCATTCTGAGGGTTGTCTTTTTGTCTTGTTTATGGTTTCCTTTGCGGTGAAAAAGCTTTTAAGTTTCATTAGGTCCCGTTTGTTTATTTTTGTTTTTATTTCCATTTCTCTAGGAGGTGGGTCAAAACGGATCTTGCTGTGATTTATGTCAGAGTGTTCTGCCTATGTTTTCCTCTAAGAGTTTGATAGTGTCTGGCCTTACATTTAGGTCTTTAATCCATTTTGAGTTTATTTTTGTGTATGGTGTTAGGGAGTGTTCTAATTTCATTCTTTTACATCTAGCTGTCCAGTTTTCCCAGCACCACTTATTGAAGAGGCTGTCTTTTCTCCATTGTATATTTTTGCCTTCTTTATCAAATATAAGGTGACCATATGTGCGTGGACTTATCTCTGGGCTTTCTATCCTCTTCCATTGATCTTAATTTCTGTTTTTGTGCCAGTACCATACTGTCTCGATTACTGTAGCTTTGTAGTATAGTCTGAAGACAGGGAGCCTGATTCCTCCAGTTCCGTTTTTCTTTCTCAAGATTGCTTGGGCTATTCGGGGTCTTTTGTGTTTCCATACAGATTGTGAAATTTTTTGTTCTAGTTCTGTGCAAAATGCCATTGGTAGTTTGATAGGGATTGCATCGAATCTGTAGATTGCTTTGGGTAGTATAGTCATTTTCACAATGTTGATTCTTCCAATCCAAGAACATGGTATCTCTCTCCATCTGTTGGTATCATCTTTAATTTCTTTCATCAGTGTCTTATAGTTTTCTGCATACAGGTCTTTTGTCTCCCTAGGTAGGTTTATTCCTAGGTGTTTTATTCTTTTTGTTGCAATGGTAAATGGGAGTGTTTCCTTAATTTCTCTTTCAGATTTTTCGTCATTAGTGTATAGAAATGCAAGAGATTTCTGTGCATTAATTTTGTATCCTGCTACTTTACCAAATTCATTCATTAGCTCTAGCAGTTTTCTGGTGGCATCTTTAGGATTCTCTATGTATAGTATTATGTCATCTGCAAACAGTGACAGTTTTACTTCTTCTTTTCCAGTTTGTATTCCTTTTATTTCTTTGTCTTCTCGGATTGCTGTGGCTAGGACTTCCAAAACTATGTTTAATAATAATGGTGAGAGTGGACATCCTTGTTTGCTCCTGATCTTAGAGGAAATGCTTTCAGTTTTTCAACATTGAGAATGATGTTTGCTGTGGGTTTGTCATATATGGCCTTTATTATGTTGAGGAAAGTTCCCTCTATGCCTGCTTTCTGGAGGGTTTTTATCATAAATCGGTGTTGAATCTGACCAGTGCAGTTGTTAAGAAAAACATGATTATTCTTTTGAATTTAGATAAATGGCTATTATATTAGAAGCCAGAAAACCTGATAATAGTAAATGGTTTAAATGTTCTTTATTTTAATGTGGAATTTCCTTAATGGCAGTTATGTTTATTCTTGAACATGTTAAACCTCCATATAACTTGTCAGTATTTTACTGAAATTGGGTCTCAGATTTCTGAAATGGGAGTGGGGAAAGATGTGAAAATTGATGCCCTCAAGCTTTTTAAAATCCAAATTGAAACTTGTACTACTAAGAGAAGTTTAACCTGAGAGTTTATGCCTATATCAGCATGACATAGAGTAGCAACTGAAGTTTTCTTACACCCCACAGAGCTAATAAACACATTGGTTCATTTCAAAGTGATTCAATTTTCTTGTATTTTGGGTTTCAGAAAAGAAGGAGCATAGCCTTAATGAATTATGTCTTATGTGTGTTATAAATGTAGAAATAACATGTAGAGGTCTTTTTTAGATGCTACGTGTGTTTATATATGGATAATTATGTATTTTGTGAATCTTTAGATTAATAGCATATGGAGCATTTTAGAGGATCACTGTTTTTGAGTGGTGATATTTTATTATATATATATTAGCTTAATTACATATAATTTATATATTATATATAATGTATATGCACACTTTTTCTTTGGCTGAACCATGTGGCTTGTGGGATCTTAGTTCCCCAACCAGGGATTGAACCCAGGCCCCGGCTGTAAAAGTGCCAAGTCCTTGCCACCGGACCACCAGGGAACTCCAACACTTTTTAAAACTTATAATTTTGTAACTTTTTTACTTTATATATAATATATAATTCATCTAACATATAATTAAATGTCACCACTCAAAAAAAGTGACCTTTTGAAATATATTTATGTATTACATAAACTATATATAATACTTCTGGAGTTTAGCACATGAAGGAAAAAAATCAAGATCTACCTTAAATAGAAGTAAATACATTTTTTTCTTTTAATGACTATAGTTTTTCTTTTAAACTATTTAGTTAGTGACCCATGTTAATTGGGAAGAATAATAAAAAGGAATTACCTAGTTTTTTGTGTGTGCTTTTTTAATGAGTTATATTATTTGCTAAATGTAGAGTTAATTTTTTATAATCTTAGTGTATAATGAAGTCTTATTGAAGAATACTATTTATGTTCCCTTGCAAAACTAAAAAGGAATGAGTTTTTTCGGTTAATTTTGTTCTTTGCTAAATTTCCAGTTTCCAGATTGTCTTGTGATCTTGATTTGGCGTAAAAAGTTATAAATTTATTCATCCAGTAAAAACTTGCTGAGTACTTATATGGGAGTAATGTACTGGCTGTTGGCATACAAAGACGAGGAATACTTGGTTGATCTATACCTTCAGAGAGCATATAGTCAAAAACAAGGAAATCAGTATTGACACATATAATAAATGGTAACAGGTTTATAGTAATAGATGCAGGTAATAATAGATACAGGTTTAGACTATTTGTGGGAAGTTCAGAGGGGTAGTGCTCACTCTTACTTGGTGCACAAGTCAGCTATAGCAGCAGTAATGCTGTGTAACACACTATCCCCAGCTCATTGTGTAGCAAAAGTCAGCATTTATTTCTCAGTCATATATTTATGAATCTGCTAGGGTGGCTGTGTTTTTTAGAGGTCTTGATATGCTTAGGAAGGGTGAAAGGTAGCAAGCAAGATTTTTTTTTGTTGGGGGATGAGACTGCTGATGAGGGACAGGGGAATTGTTGCAAAACATTAGAAAATTTATTGTGTAAAAGGTACAAAGATTGCTGTAGCAGCATTTCCCTATTCTCAACTCCATGATACCAGTTATTCCAGACTGAATGTGACGTCTAGATGCATGATGCTTTCTGACATGTCTATGGCTCATTGATAGCTATTCTAGATCCCTTGCTCTAAGCTCTCCAACCTCTCTCTTCCTGAAAGTTTCATCTCCTTTGAACATTAGCCTTCTACCACACTCGCCTTGTAAATCTTTAGTGTTGCTCACATCAAATTGTGTAATTTCTCTGCTCATGCACAGCTTCTAGCCACCATGAGGAAAATCACACAGCCATATGAACTGCTGCTTCTGTGGGTTCATGGCCATTAACACTCTACAGAAATCACTTGCACATCCCGTCATCTCTTTCTTACATCTTCCACAGTAGCTACTTCAGTTTCACTACTCCCTGCATAATCCCTTATTTCACTATCTCCTCATTTTCCATTAGTATAATGCTTGCTCTTACTTTTCAGAGAAAATAGAAGACAGCAGAAAGGAATATTTCAACTTCCAAACCATTTCCCTAAAAAGATCTCTGTATCTATATTCATCCTTCCCACATGCTTTCAAAAGTTAGTAGAAGAAATTGATGTCACGAATATATGCATTGAATCATTTTCTCTTCTCATCCTTAACATGGTAAATCTGTCTACTTACCTCTTCTTTCTCCTGTCAGGCTCTCCCTTTGCTGCTTCCTTTTTCTCTGTGTATAAAGTTGCTCACTCCTTTCCTTCCTTAAATAAATTGGAAAACTAAAGATGATCCCTCCCTTAATTTGCTGTCAGATTTCTAGAATGATATTGTAGATTATTGGTTACTAAACCTGTGTGTGCATAGCATAGAATTAGGAAGCTTTATAAAAGTACAGACCTACTCCTGGATCTGATTCAAGGACCTGGGGTGGAGTCTATTGACTTCTAACTTTTAAAAGCAGCCATGTTGGGGAACTACCGTCGTAAATGAATATGTACTGACAGGAGTAATGCTGATCATGTAGTATGTAGAAAAGGATACAAAACTGTAAGTTTAAAATTTTATATGTATATACATACTTTTATATATAATTTACATTATGGAAATGCATATGTCTGTGCATGTAAATACCTATATAGTAAAAAAAATGAGAAATTTTAAAATAAGGTGTTAGTGTAGAGGAGGTTGGGTTTATGAGTGCTTCAGTGTCTTTTTTATTTATGTTTTTTGGGTTTTATTCTTCAGGGAGTACCCTTTTCTTTTGTGGTAAGAAAAAAATATGGTAGAGAAGTAATAGAAATAATAATAATAGAAATAATAGTACACTCGTTCCCATGTGTTCTCCCATTAAATATTCCATCCTCTCAATTTAGGCATCTTTTCCTTACTTGACTTTTCTGCAGTAATAGATGGTGTTGACCATTTACAGTTCCTGTAAATTCTCTTCTCTCCTACTTCTGTATTCCCTATCCTTTTTCAGTAACCACCCAAGTAACCACTGTCTGTCACCCCTAATAACTAAAACACTGCTTCTTATCAATTTTAACTCTGAAATAGCTTTCAAGTGCATTCCCTTTTTTTCCTCCCCATCTTCACTGAGTGGTTTAAGAGAACCAACTGAGATGGGTATAACTGACACTGAAGGTGGAGTGACCAAGAGTTTCAGATGCCACTGAAAGCTCATATAAGTTGAAGTCTGAAAAGAACAATTGGGATTGGAAAGTTGGAGGTCACTGGTGACCTTTGCCAGAGTATTTCAGAAATATTTTAGGGAATAAAGAGATATAAGGAAGTGGAGATAGGAGTCAAGAAATTGGGCTGTCAGTGGCAGGAGAACCAAAGGATGACTTGGACCAAAGGAGAGGTTTTCTTCATTGTCATTGATGTTACTTCAGAATTAGCAAATACATCACTTCATCATATTTGGATGCTGAGAGTAAAGAGCCTGAAGAGAGAGAATGTTTGAAAACCTCAGAGTGTGAGAAAATAATTGAAAACAGACAAAAAGAAAGAACAAAATCAAGAAATTAGCTTTGAACAAGAAAAAAACAAAACACCTTTTCCTCACAGGACGGTCCATAACTACTGCTGCTGCCATCAGTGTCACCAAATCATCCTATTTTTTGTTATTTTAATGACTTTCATTAGTTCTTCTATCATAATAAAACTCTCCCTTCTTATAGCATTAGTTTTGAGATAGCCTCTGCTCAAACCTTTTTTTTTTTTCCTTCGTAAGGGAGTGGACTGTATGATAGTTTTAGATTTCTGTTCCTTATGGGTCTCTTTCAGAGTCCAAGGTAAATTCTAACATTAGCAGCAGCAGTTCGGTTGGTAATCACTCACAAAACTACTACAAATCTGGGCTCCAGAAGGAGAAGATATACATTTTTCTTTGCTTAAAAGCCTATATTTTTCCCCCCAGCTTCTAATATGGTCAAGTTGTTCTACTTTTTCCAAAGCCTTGAAACAATTATTTTCTCTTCAAAGAAGTCTTCAACTATCCACCTAGACTCTTTAGTCTACTTATTGACCAAGCTATCTTCTCAGTATTAAATTTTTATATGTTTCTCCCTTTGTGGTCTTTCCCTTTACAATATCTCTGATAGAACCTGATTTTAGTCTAGTGCAAAAGCTCAATAGAAATGAACAGATAAAGGCTACCTGACCTTTAAAATACTTTTATTTTTTAACAGCTTTATTGACATACAATTCACATACCATACAACTAACCTGTTTAAAGTGTACAATTTCATGGTTTTTAGTATATTAAAACTGACTTCTACAACCATAACCACAATGAATTTTAGAATATTTTCATTATCTCAAAGGAACCCTGTACCCTTTAGCTATCATCTCACAATCTTCCCATCCCTCCCCTAGGCTTAGGCAACCACTTACTCTGTCTCTATAAATTTTCTTATCCTGGATTTTTCATGTAAATGGAATCAGATAATATGTGGTCTTTTGTGACTGGCTTTTTTCACTTAGCATAATGTTTTCAAGCTTCCATCTTATACCATGTATCAGTACTTCATTCATCTTTATAGCCAAATAATATTCCATTGTATAGATATACATCATTTTGTATATTCATTTGTTAGTTGATGGGCATTTATGTGGTTTTCACCTTTTGACTATCATAAGTAATGCTGCTATGAACATTCATATACAAGTTTTTATGTGGGCATATGTTTTCATTTCTTTAGGTTTTATAACTAGGAGTGGGATTGCTGGGTCAAAATGGTACCTCTGGCATTTTGGGGAACACCCAGACTGTTTTCCAAGGTGTCAGCACTGTTTTACATTGAGTTGTATAGTTTTAGCTCTTACATTTACGTACTTGATCCATTTGAGTTAGTTTTGTATATGGTTTAAGATAGGAGTCCAAATATATCTTTTTGTGTGTGGAGATCTAGTTGTCCTAGCACTATTTGTTGAAAAGACTATTTTTTCCCCATTGAATGGTCTTGGTCACCCTTGTTGAAAATCAATTGACCATTGACACATGGGTTTACTTCTGTTACATTGCTAGCCATGTTAGAAAATATTATTTTACTTTCATTGAAATATTTTCATAAGTGGCTATAGGGTTAGCAGGGAGATCTATATAATTGCTTTCCTGATTACTATAGGCCCCTCCCATGCCCTCACAGCAGGGACTGGTTCAAGTGGAACATCTTAAGATGAAAGATTGTGTTTTAGGGTGTAAAGAAGAGTCCTAAAGTCAAATCAAATTTATGACTTTGGGGGAGTCATAAATAGATTAAATTGCAGTCAATAGTGATACAATGGATGAACTGGAGTACGTGCTGTAAGAGTCCTCCAACTAAGCTCCAGATGTTTGCTGACATGGAGGGATACAGTTCAATGTACTAGCCAGTTAAAACATAATTGAGAACCCTTCTTGGCACATGGGATGCCTTCCTCTGATGATTGACCATATTGCATTAGCACCTCTCTCCCATTCTTTCCCCTTCCTATTTTGTCCTGTTCTGCATTCTTTCTAAGCAAATAATGTACCTCTTCTTGGCTTTAACCATTAGTTTCTCTCTGTTTTACTGTCACTGAAAGATTATAAAATAAAAGGAGTCAAATCCAGACCAAAAACAAACCAGATAAAATGGCACAGAGATCAGTAATATAAGTCACAGCAGCGATAAATGCTTTTATCCTTAAGTCCCAAATAACATTTACTTTTGGTCAAGTGTAGATGGTAAGAATTGTTAGAAATTGAATAAATTTTCAGATCCAATTGTCATGATATAATTTAACATATTCTTAACTTGTCGTGGATGAAGTAAACTAAAATTAAATGGAGAATTAAAAAAAAAGAAATGACACATTTTAAGGATCTATGGAAGATCTGCAAAGGTAGATCATACACTGGAGCACTTTTTAGAACTGAATTCTGAGTGGTAGGCTCTGTAAGGGAGAGAAAGAGGTGAGGATGAGGGTTTAGGTAGGTAGGGGCACTTCAAGCAAAGTCGCTTTGCTGTTTTACATGTTTTGCATAGTTTCTATGCTGGAGTCCTTCATAAAATCTGTTTTGAGATAATTGAATGGTTTATACTGCTAAAAATAAATAGATTGGTAAATAAATAACTGGATTGGTTACCACTGTATTAGACCATAAAGGACGCCACATTATTATATTCAGTTCAATAAAACTAGAACTAAACGAAAAAGTTTAAAATAAAATATAATACCCACTACTCAATTTCTCCCAAATAAAAATAGAATTAAAGAGAATATAAGTAGTTATAATTATAACCTGCTTTGAAAAGAAATGAAAACACTGTGTATCAAAGCCATCTGTTACAGCTAGGACAATAAGGAGAGGCAACTTTTCTCATGCTGGTTCCGAATCTGATCCACAGAACACAGAAAATGATTTGAATGCCTATTTTCTAAATTCTCCCAAGTGTAGTACATACAGGTACTATTCTAAGATGCATTGAAGAGAAGTTAATTTATTGCATACAATGGATCTGTAGGGCATTCGAACTTAATTCTCTTAGCGAACCCTGGTTGAACAAGGCAGGCATGCCTTGTTATTAAAATGATAATCTCCGGTGTTGATGAGGATATGGATAGTTGACAATTCTCATATGCTGCTGGTGGGAGTATGAACTGCAACTGCTTATCCAGAAAGCAGTTGGTTAATCTGTGTTTAAAACCGTAAATAAATTAAAATCTTACACTCTTTGGCTGATAAGATCACTTTTTACAATTGATAGCAAGGAAAGAGATTTGGACAAGTATTTGTTCACAGAGACCTCATAACATAGTTTTTACAATTTTGTTATGGAAATTTCCTATTATACGGAAAAGTAGAGATGAGCTTTGTCTTAGTCTGTTCAGGGTGCTATAACAAAAAACTACAGGCTGGGTGGCTTATAAACAAAAGAAATTGATTTCTCACAGTTCTGGAGGCTGGGAAGTCCAAGATCAAAGTGCCAGCAGATTCAGTGTCTGATGAGGGCTGTCTTCCTGATTCATAGACTGCATCCCTTTCTTTGTGAAATCCTCACCTGGTGGAATGCAGGAGTGATCTCTCTGGGATTTCTTTTATAAAGACACTAACCCCATTCATGAGGATTCTACCCTCATAACCTAACTACTTCCCAAAGTCCCCATCTGCACATTCCATCACACAGGTTCAGTTTGTTTCCATTTTAAGAGACTTTTTTTTTTTTTTCTTATTTTCCCCTCCTTTTGACTTATTAAATTTTCTAATTTTATGAATTGTTTACCTGGTCTTATAGTCAAAATAAAGCAAGGTACAATCCTACAAAACTAATCTGTGTTTTCCCTCTTCATATACATAATCATTTCTCTTCACTTTTTGGGTTCCATCTTCATGCTTTTTGAAATCATAGGTGACTACATACAGTCATCCTTCAGTCTTTGATGGATTGGTTCTGGGACCTCCCCCACCTGCAAATACCAAAATCTGAGGATGCTCAAGTCCCTTAAAAATGATGTAGTATTGCATATACTTATGCACATCCTCCTGTATTCTTTAAATCATCTCTAGATTACTTATAATACTTAATACCACATAAATGCTATGTAAATAGTTGTAAATACAATGTAAATGCTATGTAAATATTTGGCAGTACATAGTAAAGTCAAGTTTTGCTTTTTGGAACTTTCTGGAATTTTTCCCCTAATATTTTTGATTCATGTTTGGTTGATTCTGTGGATATGGAACTCTCTGATATGGAGGGCCAACTGTATATTCATTTATCATCCCCTTTCTTTCATAAAAGTATCATAATATAGATACTATTCCTATAATAAAGACACTTAGTTAATTCTATTTAAAGTCACTTTTGCCACACTTTTTTTTTTTGGTCACGGAGAACGTTTCTTCTATGCATGCCTTTAAGAACAGTTTAGTGAGTGAAACTCTAGGTTATTTAATTTGTTCCCTAATTTCCAGAAAGCTACATATTATAGGACTGAGCATATTGTTCTTTAAAGCGATATTAGCATCCCATTGGTTCTGAAGTTAGTGGCATTCTGACATACTCTAGATTTTGTTCTTGAAAACCACAGCTCTCCTAAACTAATGTATTTTAAGAGCAGTTTTCCCTAAGAAGTAATGCTGGAGGTCTTAAGGTTATTTCCAGGGTACTATCTTCCAGCAGAAATTTGATGATTCTCAAGTAACCATCTGAGGAGAAGAATTATCTGGAGGGGAAAAGAGAAGGTGATCAAAAAGCACAGGGTTATATGTCAGGACTGCTGTTCTCCACCTCCAAAAATTGTGTGGTCCTTCCATAATTCTGGGTAAGGGCAATGCCATAGGAGGTTCCAGTTCTGGATCTTATGACTTCTTGGAAACACACTGGATGCTTCCTTGACATGAGAGAAGTCCCAAAACTTCCATCATGACAAGCCAACTTTGCATTATAAATCTATGTAAACTCTGAATGATATGAAGCTTGAAACAATTAAACAACATTGTATGATGAGGAAGCGTTTTTACTTGCTTTAAGGAGGTTATATTCCAAATATTTAATAACTTATGATGTAAGGATATCCACTCAGATAGGAGGTCACTGACATCTGCCATATAGGCCAGTACTGGCCTTGTATTAGATCTGATATTAGATCTGCCACATCCAACAGGGACCTTACTTCACTAGCTCAGTGAAGCCTGCTTATGGCAAGGGTTGGCCCAAGTACGGACCACATTCTTCAGCACATTGGCATCTTCATCAGAGGTGTGGTTCTACATAGTAAGTTGGGACCATTTCAACCATGCGCAAGGAATATATATATTAAATGCAGAAACTCTACAGAAATGAGGTGGCTAAGTCCTGATGAAGAGAAATACTTTACTGTGAGTTAAAGAGTTTGGGAATATTTGAAGGAGGCTGACATTTAAGAATTTTATGTGAGGATTATTACATTAGAAAAAGAAAGGTTGTTGGGCTTGAGATAATATAGAATCTGTGTGCCTGATGCAGTGACCTTAGTTAATGTTTGATCGCCTGTGCCGAATGTGTGTTTGCAGTTCATATTAAACTGCGCATCACACATCGTTTCTTTTCCATATCTCGATTTAAATTTGTCTGCTGGTTTTGAGTCTATGGACAAATAGAATCTTTTGCATTATAAAATATGATGATGAATTTCAGCCTGTTAGTAATAAAATACTTATTTAAATGTTTGCTTTTAAACTGCGTCAGGGGCTTCCCTGGTGGCGCAGTGGTTGAGAATCTGCCTGCCAATGCAGAGGACACGGGTTTGAGCCCTGGTCTGGGAAGATCCCACATGCTGCGGAGCAACTAGGCCCGTGAGCCACAACTACTGAGCC
The DNA here is from genome assembly GCF_009873245.2 of Balaenoptera musculus. NCBI lineage: Eukaryota > Metazoa > Chordata > Mammalia > Artiodactyla > Balaenopteridae > Balaenoptera > Balaenoptera musculus. Next base: position 110,269,669 of record NC_045788.1, read on the forward strand.
TGCGCGTCTGGAGCTTGTGCTCCGCAACAAGAGAGGCCGCAACAGTGAGAGGCCCGCGCACCGCGATGAAGAGTGGCCCCTGCTCAACGCAACTAGAGAAAGCCCTCGCACAGAAACGAAGACCCAACACAGACAAAAATAAATAAATTAAAAATAAAAATAAAAAAAAAAAACTGTGTCAGGTTATTCAAACTTGATAATCATCGAAAGTCTTAGAAAATGTTTTAATAAAATAATTTATGCAAGCAGGAAACATGTTCTTAAAACACCAAGACTAGAATAATAAGCACACATTGCTTTAGGGGTACCTCATCCTTGAGCCTAGCAATGTCTAGGTTATGGCAGGAAATGACACACAGAAAGGAAGATGAGTTAAAATGTTAACACTTAAAAATTTTAATGTTACTTTTCTAGGTAGAAGCCTTCAAATTTATATTCATTTTCTGATCAAAGTGGCCTGTACTTTTTAACCATGCAATCTATTGGTGAGAATATTATAAGAAACATTTTCTGTAGACACTTATAGCAGTATATTGAATATTGGTCTTAATATATGTTATCTTTTAATGTTCAAATTGTAAATTTTTGTTTCCTCACACTGACACATTCAGATTCCTTAATATCTCAGGTCTGTTCTGTAATCTTCATCTCACTGGTCATCCTTCTGGGCTTTACAACCCTAGTGAATCCCAAATTCTAAATCCTGAATTTCATGTGAGTAATATTTGCCTTGAGGGATTATTAGTGATAATTTCTATTTCAGAATTTCCTTGAGCTACTGACTTGGAACATTATTTGGTAATCTATAAATCTAATCTAATCTAGAACATCACTCACAAAGCTATGAGCAGAGAACACCTGAAGTCAGCCGTCGAACCAGGAAGTTGATTCTCAACGTGGTCCCTCAGCAAGCAGCATCAACATCACGTAGGGACTCGTTAGACATGCAGATTATTAGGCCATATTTCAGATATATTGAATCAAAAAACTCTGAGGGTGGGGCCCAACAGTCTGTTTTAATCAGCCCAATCTGCTTTAACAAGTGATTCTGATGTGAGCTAAAGCTTGAGAATCACTGAACTACAGAACTCTCAATGTGTAGTTCTGTGTGTGATAGAGAAACAAATAATTGTCACAGGTGGTGATAGGATATTTTTGGTCCTGTCCTGAGGCCTACATAGAGATACAAACTATTTGTATTAAGAATTAATTAAAATTAATTCTATCTTGTAGATTCAGGATATAAAGTCATGGAGGATTAAAATGAAAAATGAGTAATCTGGCTCTAAAAGTATGCACTTTAGATATATCTAATATGCCTTAGAACCATTTATCATTATTAATATTACTTTACCTTCAGTTATTTTCAGGAATAAAGTCTCATGACACTTAAGACTTAAATTCCCCCAAAATGTATCTTTGATGTCTTATTATTTTGCCTTCTGTGTTTTTCTAAAAAAAATTTCATTTAAAAACAAAACATTCACTTTTGTTTAATATTTTTACACCAATCATTGGATGTTTAATTTTTATTTACTTATTTTTAATTGTGTACTTCCACAATTAGTTCCCACAGTCATGCCTAAATATACCTTAATGGTAGTTCCTTCTTTCTTAAGTAAGGGCTTAATGTTAAGTTTATGAGAACAGATCCAAATCCAATGATTTTTCTGACTATTCTGTTCCTGGACCTTAGGTATCTGTATCCTGTAGAATAAAGCTCATCTTATTAGCTAGTTTTAGACAGCAATTTTAGGGATAAACTGGTTTTATTAGAAAAAAATCTTTCATATGCCTGCAGTACAGTAGAAGTGGTTAGTTTGGTTGGTGCCCATTTTTCAAATGGAAAGAAGCAGTAGTATTTAATGAAGGAGGAAGAGTAAGGAAAATTCAGGGCTGAACACTGATTGGAGAAGGAATCAAGGAGATAAAAGACTGGTGGTGGTGTGGCTGAAGAGGGATTTATGCGGAGACAGTTGTCCAATGCAAAAATCTCAAGTTGTTTCATATATGTACGCCCCTTGCCAACCTTCCCCTCTCTCTCCCTTATGAAACCTTTAGTATATTCTACATTGCTTATGATGGTTGGTAGATGGATTTTCTTTGGTAGCATATGTGAAGATGTTCCAAATTTTTCTTTGAAGATTGGAGTTCAGCAAGAAAAATGTACGTGTAGTGGAAGTTAACACCAGGATTTCCATGAAGAGGAGGTGTGCTAATGAAATGAAGCTCTTGAAAATGATAGAAAAAACATTTTTTACAGTGTAGGATTAGAAATAATCAGCATGTGTGTTAGTGTCTCTAAGACACTATGAAAGGAGAAATGTGATTCAGTAAAAATATTTTTCTTTATACAAATATTATAACATTACCTGTTTAAACAGATCTTAAAACTCAAGTGACTGCAAGGTGAAGAACTATTTCAACTGATATTCAAAAACTAATATTCAAAACCACATTTATTTTTACATTATTGAAAACAGCTTTTAAGTAAATCTGCATAAGAAAATTTCCCATATAATTGAAGTTTCACTTTCAAAGTAACAGTCTTATTTATAGTTGAATGTTTAGAGGATCCTATATTATATATTTTACTCTTCGTTTTGGTGCACTGACTCAGTTTAACCTTTTCTGGATGAAATCTGAATGTCATCTGAACCCTAATTTTCAGTTTGGCATAGAGCAGGGCCTACATTAACTGCTCAGTACATATTTAATGAATGAATGAATGAATGAATGAACTAATGAACTGTACCCTTTATTTTCGAATCTAACTAACCAGGAAAAGATCTGCTGCTTGTCTTAATTTATTAATTGTCTTAAATGATTAGCTTAAAAAGAAATTCAGTAAACGTATAAAGTGTTACACTACCTAGATGCTCATATTTCAAGCTTTTTTCCTTCTCTCTAATTATGCCCTAAATTCTTTGCTTTGGTAAAGGAATGTCACATCATAAACAGGTGAGATGTATTTGATGTTTTAGGGGTAGGAGAATATAGTAACACAGAGCTTGTTGAACGGTTCCTGAAGATAAACCGCCTTTAGATATTTTCAGATTGTCTTCTGATGGGGAGTAGAAAAATGTTTAGAAGGACCTTTATTTACATGTTGTTTCTTACCCCACTCTACCCATAACATTCAGACTGGCTGAGAGTGAAAAACCTTAAGGCTAATGTGGTGAAAGTATTGGTGTCTAAAAGAAGAAATCATAGCATAAAACAAGCTTCTTGGTGTTTTTCTTATCTCCTTAATTGAGAATCTAATTTCATAGCACTATAGTGCATAGCATCACAGGGGCTTAAGTTTTTTTTAAACAGTGAAATATTTTAGGCATAAACAAATAGGGGAAAATGTAATAAGCATCTCTGTGTACACCACCTACCTTAAAAAATAAAACCTTACAGATAATTATTAAAACTTCCTGTGTTCCCTTTCCTCTACCCAGTGGAAATCACAATAGAATTTGATGTTTGTCATTCTTATTTTTCTTTTGATATTTTTACTACATATGTATGTATCAATGTTATATAATACTATTTTGCATATTTTTTGAACTTTACATTAATGGTATTTCTATATACCTTTAAAATGAACTTTAATGTTTTACCTATTCCTATATATTGAATATTTAATCCAAACAGTTTATAGCATTATATAACATCCTGTTTAATTACACCATGATGTATTTACCCATTTTGTGGCTGATTTAACTTTCAATGGCTTCCATTTTTTGCTATTGCAAGCAATTCTTCAGTGAACGTCTTTGAATATTTTCTTGTGACCATTTGTGAGAATTTCCCTAGGGTATTACCTAGGAGTAGGATTGTTAGACCCCAGAGTTAACATAGCTTCAACTTTGCTATGTAATGCCAAATTGTTTTACCAGTTTGTACCCTCAGCTGCAGTGTTATTTTGTATCCTTGCTGACTACTTGATATTTTCAAACTTTTAATTTTTGCTAAGCCAGTGGGTGGGAAATGACATCTCACTGTTGTTTTAATCTGTGTTTCCTTAATTATGAGTGAGCTTGAGCATCATTATGTATGTTTATTGGTCATTCATATGTCCTCCCTTGAACACCTTTGTTGATTTTTCTATTGGTCTGTTTTTTTTTCTCATTGAATTATAGATCTTCATGTATTTTAGACGCTCTTTCTTGGTATGTTCATTACAAATGTATTCTCCCAGTTGGTAACTTGTCTTGTCATTCTGTCTATCTATCTATGTATGAAGATAGGTCTATAATTTTTGTGGTCAAATTTATTAGGCTTTTCCTTAAGGTTTTGTATGTATGTGTATGTGTGTGTACATGTATGTATCTTGTCTAAAAAACACTTTTAAACCCAAGATTATAAATATCTTTTCCTGTATTTTCTTCTAAGCATTTTATCATTTTGTCTATCATATTTAAATATTAATCTATGTTCAAATGATTCTTCAGTAATATTATTGGTACAGATCCATTTCATTTTTTTTCATAAGGATCACCAATTGTCCCAGCACCACTTATTAAACAGTGTGTCCTTTACTCACTGATTTTTAATGCCACCTCTATTACATGTTAAATTTCTATGTGTCCATGGGTCTCTTGTGGTTCATTTTGGCTTTCTTTCAGCATCTGCAGTCCACCTCTCCTTTGCCTCTTGTAGTTTATAACCTTCTACCTTTCTTGCTTGAGGCGTTTCTTTAGATTTTAACTCAGTTCTATCACATACTTGTGGATTTGGGTAATATGATTTTAATAATTTTTCACCATTTTTTTCTACCATAACATGTATTTTATCTAGTTGCCTAGAATGCGTTTCTATTTTTTTCATATTATCTCCCTTTGTTGATGGTGTTTCTTAAAAAAGGACCCATCATTCTGTTTATTGATAGAAGTAATAGAGTTGAAAGTACAATGGAAAATGTGTTGTAATCTTTAATTTTAAGATGCAAAAGGCAAACTTTCAAATATGTTTTAAAAAAAATAAGTTAAGCATAACCTGCTTTTTCTAAATGACTAGTAGAGTATTTTGTTTAGTACCTTAGAAAACAATGTTTTTTAGGCAATTTGATTCTGTATAAGTAGGCAGTATATTATACTTTGATTGAAATTTATTGAATATTAGTCCTATAATGCTATTGTTAATTGATCGTCTTTATTTTTTCAGATGATTGGAATCCATTTGCATACCCATATAAAAAACTGGATTTTGGAAAATGGGAGCTGTATATCCCACCAAAGCAGAATAGATCTGTCCTAGTACCTCATGGATCCAAATTAAAGGTACTTTCCTCCCTCCTGTTTTCATTTGAACTTACTATTTTCTTTTTGTCCTGTTTGAAAAGTTCGATTTAAACTATTAAAATGTAAACTGATGCATGATAATTATGGGAGAAACAGTGTAAATTTTTAAATAGAGGAAAATTTAAGAGAAGTCATCGCAAATTGAAATGTGTTAGACTGGAATTGTTCGGTTGGTAAGGTACTGAACTTAGTAGTTGTATTATTATCAACTTTGGAAACCTTATAGAAGGATCACTGAATAATTGCAAAAGTTTAGCCTGGAAAACAGAAAGTTTGATTAAAAAAAAAAAAAATGAAGCCTGTCTTCAAGTCAGCCGGGCAGAGAATTTTTACCTGTAGAGACAGACTTGATATAATTGACTTTGTGATGAGCCACATAAATGTGGGAGGCTGTGTTGGAGACCCATGGGTTTGGGGATATGATTTTCTTGATCTCTTTCTGCTCTTTGATATCAGGGCTGTTGCTTCTCCTGTTCTCCTTGGATTAGCCTAGGGGCCTGCCTGTCCTCTAGTTCCCCTCTGCTTTGGCTGACCATGCAGCTCTGCATTTAGGGTGTGCAGAGCCAACACAGCTGCCCTCTTCTGTCTCCTCAAGGGAGGCTTGAAGGATGGGTCCCAACGTCTGGATTACCTATCACAGATTTGATTACATGAGAGGCGATCTAAATCCTTCAACATTTACTTGATTTTAGCTCATGCTCATATAATTATGTAATATTTCCATGTCCCTTGTTTCTCTTTCCCTTCCTTGGACGTGTGATAGCATTCGTAGCATTTTTCATGATAGATTCTGTAAATGAATTATATTTTTATTGGCATTTGTTATTTAACAATATTAACCAGAGTTACTTAAAGTATATTTAAAATAAAAAATGCACTGTATGTTTGTTTTGCAGTTTTTTACAAATAATGAAATTATAAGTGTACCTGAAAATACTGAAATATTGCCTCACATAATATAGTTACCAGAAGAGCATATTGTCTGGAATAAAGGGACATTTTTATACGGGATAGCAGCCAAGGTTCTCCTAAATCTGAAGTGAAAAGGAGAAAAAGTAGCTACAGTATACAATAAGAGGGATTTAAATTTAATATATATAATCCCTTTTCCAAGTCAGTATAAGCTTCACGAGAGCAGGGGCCTTTGCTTTTCTGTTTGCTAATACTGTATGTTTTCAATTCTTAGAAGAGTGCCTGGCACAGAGTAGGCACTCAAAAAATGTTTATTGAATGTTAAAGCCATTTTTAGGCCCAATCTTTGAAGGAATAAACCATAGAGCTTGATTTTTCTATGGTCTGTAAGTCCTGATTTTAGGAAACTGTGAAGCGAGGCTACTATTATAGTACTGATTTCATTGTTGCTTTAGGTCTTTTGGCCATTTGTTTTGTTATATTTTGTTTTTAAGAATTGAAATTTCCAGTTTTTTAAAGTGCTGCAGAAATTTTTTTGTCTTCTTAAATTAGAAAATGTTATGGGCTTCAATTACCTACTCTTTGCATTAAATGGGGGGTTAATGAATTAATTTTTTACAGTTTTTAAAATTGAAGTATAGTTGATTTACTATATTATATTAGTTTCAGGTGTACAACATAGTGATTCAGTATTTTTATAGATTATATTCCATTTAAGTTTATTACAAAACAGTGGCTATATTTCCTTGTGCTATGCAATATATCCTTGTTGCTTATCTATTTTATAAGTAGTATTTTGTATCTCTTAATCCCGTACTTCTATTTTCCCTCTCCCTCCTATCCTCTCCCTACTGGTAACCACTAGTTTGTTTTCTATATCCACGAGTCTGTTTCTGTTTTGTTATATACAGTGAATGAATTAATTTTCATGTGTAGTTTTTATACATTGGGAAAAAATGATTACTAGGAATGAATGATTATTAATATATACAGTTAATAATGATAGGCATTTGCCTCTCCCATCCAACTCTAAAGCTTTTATATTTTCTCCTATGGTCTGAATGTTTGTGTCCTCCCCCCAAATCATATGTTGAGATACTAATTCCTGATGTGATGGTACTAGTACGTAGGGCTTTGAGACGTGCATAAATCATGAGGTATAGCCCTTCAAATAGGATTAGTGGCCTTAAAAAAGAAACTCCAGAGAGATCCCTAACCCCTTTCACCACATGAAGATACAACAAGAACTCTGCAACCTGGAGAAGAGCCCGTACCAGACCGTGCTAGCAGCTGATCTTGAACTTCCAGCTTCCAGAACTGTGAGAAATCAGTTTCTGTTGTTTGTAAGCCACTCAGTTCCTGATATTGTGTTATAGCAGCCCAAATGGACTAAGGTGCTTTCAACACTATGCTATGTACTATACTATGCTTTTTTTCATAAATTCATTTGACCTGGATGAAATGAAATAATAAAAAAAATTTTTTTTAAAACATCTTTTACCTTTTTACTTAAAAAAAAATCTATATCTAACAGTAAACATTCAAAAAATATCAATCAACTGTTGTGTAATCTTTATTCATTATTATTCTCTAAAGATTTCAGTGAGGATAAATTTACTAGAAATTTAGGCCTAAAATATCACTCATAGTGTTTAGATGTTTTAAATTTTGAGGAAACATTTAGATGCTATTATAATGTCAATATGGTGATATAAGTAGTTTTTCACTTATGGGAAATGATTTATCAGATTTTCTTTGTGGGGGCTGGGGTTAAATTCTGTATTAAAAATCAACTAACTTAAGGGTTTTGGCCTTTCAATCTGAAATTGTCCCTGGGTAGTCTACCTTGGTAATTAAAAATCTTGTCTTAAATTGAACTTGAAAATTTATTTCATTCCACAAGGGATTGACCTTTATAACTCACTTGTGGATGTTTCTCTTACGAATTATCTGGTAACCATTCTCAAAAAAGAATATTACCTACCATTGAAATAATAGCTTTATTTTCTTTGCAAAATACCTGGTCTTTTTAATTGAACACTTTGGAAGAAGATTCCCCATTGCTTATATGGTCATGTAAACGTCTCCTTTCCATGTTTTTAAGTGAGTTTACCCAAAAAAATATTTTAAAAGGAAAGTAATAAGGTGAGGAGGTCAGTGAAAGACCCCACGTCAGAAAAAGTGAGAGATCGGGGAAAGTGAACTTGAAAGGTGGGTTGGGGGCAAACTGAAGAATTCCTTTCTTTTCTTCTGATTTCCATTTTCTTCTTTTTTAAAAAAATCATTCCTATTAATATCCATATGACTAGCAATGGCAATTAAAATTGTCTTCTTTTAAGTGTTTAGGATATTTATGTACTTTAACTTTTCCTTGCCAAATCAGTAACAAAATGGACTAGGATAAAGGTTTTTTGATACCAGACTTTTAACCTTTTTGAAGGATCATGTATTAATTATCTAGAGCTACAATAACAAAATACCGTACTGTGGGTGGCTTAAGCAACAGAAATTTAATTTCTCACAGTTCTGGAGGCTGGAAGTCTGAGATCAGCCAGCGTGGTTGAGTTCCGGTGAGTTCTTTTCCTCGCTTACAGATGGCACTCACATGGCACTAATCCTATCATCAGGCCCCCATGCTCATGACCTCATTTAAACCTAATTATCTCCCAAATGTCCTGTCTCCAACTACCATCACAGTGGGGGTTAGGGCTTCAACATATGAACTTGGTGGGGGGCACATTTCAGTTCAGAGCAGATCATGTTGCTTTCTGAATTATATTTAGATGTTATACAATTGATTGGTAGAAAAGGGTCATGGAACTTAATACCTACATTTGCAGTTTCCTCAGATGAGACACATGAAAGAAATTAGAGATTTTACATTCATATTTAATTGAATCCTCACGGTAACACTGTGAGATAAAATACTGTTATTATATATTCATTTCATAGATGAGTACACTGAAGTTTAGAGAGGTTAAGTAGACGGTATTGCCTGGACTTGAATTCAGGCTTGTCTAATAGCAGAGTCCATGGTTCTAACCATTGTGCTACACTGCTGGTCAGGCTAAGGGTTCACAGAGAGAAAAAGGAAAAAAAAAGTGATACAGAGGAAGTAGAACTTGAGCCTTGTCTCAGGTCTAACAAATTATTATTATTATTATTATTTTAATTAATTAATTAATTATTAATTTATGGCTGTGTTGGATCTTCGTTTCTGTGCGAGGGCTTTCTCTAGTTGTGGCAAGCGGAGGCCACTCTTCATCGCGGTGCACGGGCCTCTCACTATCGCGGCCTCTCCTGTTGTGGAGCACAGGCTCCAGATACGCAGGCTCAGTAATTGTGGCTCACGGGCCTAGTTGCTCCACGGCATGTGGGATCTTCCCAGACCAGGGCTCGAACCCGTGTCTCCTGCATTGGCAGGCAGATTCTCAACCACTGCGCCACCAGGGAAGCCCACAAATTATTTTATACCATAATTGCTTTTGCTTTTTTGTGTGGGGACTATTGTCTCCATTTTTCAAGGTGCTGAGTATTGAAGTGACCTTCCCTGAGAATAGAAAGGAGATAGAAAGTTTGTGGAAAGAATTTGGGTTTTAGAGAATAAGAGATCAGATTGATTACATAAATTGAAACTAGTTATTGAGAGCTAGAATGAGATTGCTAGGCAGAAAGATGCCATTGGGCAGGGATGTGGCACGTTGAAAAATTAGTGTCTACATATTTGCTTAAGAAGGTTAATCTCATAAGCACTTTATCCTTTATTTCTGGACTATTTTCTTGTGTCATTTCTCCGTCTATTTCCTTCTCTCCACATTTTTTGTTAACTGTTTTAGGATATTCTAGTATTTGGATATTGAATCTCCTAGATTTTCTTATCTTTTTGTCAAGTTCCCCATCATTTTGACTTTCTGTTCCATTTTGAGAAGTTATCTTCCAACTGCATTATTTTAGTAATCACATTAAAAACATTTCTAATAACATGCCTGTGTCGTCTACCTTTTGTGTAGATTCTGTCATTGTTAAATACTCAAAGATAGTTTTATCTTTTTCAAAGTATTATAGATGTTTTATTTTTTCCCCAAGTTTTCTTCTTGTTCCCCCACCCTCTCACTGTTTCTTTCAGATTTTCTTTTCCTGTGTGTTTTTGCTTTTTTTTTTTAGTCCCTTGTCTTTTGTGTTGCAGGCTGTCTTGAAATGCCTGGTGATCCATGGTAATATAATCATATTTTAGAATAAGTTAGGAAAAGACAATTGAAAATTTTTTTGGTGTCCTTTGTTCCTGGTGATCTTCACTGTTGGGTAGTCAGAAAGTGAGACAGCCTTTATATTGATGGAGAGAAGTGAAAGTTTTTCTCTGGGGTCATTTATTTTTTCCAGAGGTGAATCTTCCAGTCTCTTACAAGGGATGGGTGGAAAGGGTATGGAGTGGAGGAAGTTTTATGTGGCTACTGGCATCCATGCATAAGGACAGGGAAAGTAGATAAGGGTCCCAACTTTCAGTAAGACACTGAATCCCCCTATTTTTAACCATATGATTCACCTCTGCCATTTGCTATGCTCATTGTCTCTGAACTTGGAGCCTTCCTAGTTCAGTGTTTTTCAGAGAGTGAACATCTGATCTCCCATTTGAGGGGTGAGAGGTGGCATTTTGGAGGAATACACGTTTATCTGTATGGGTTAGGGAAAGGCTCTGCTGAAGAGCCTACAGTGCCCTTGTTTAACACTGCATCTTACCTTCTGCCATAGTACTAGAAGCCTCCAGATGCCGAGTTTCCTAGGGCTTCTGTGAAGCAAACTGACCAACTCTCTTCAGGTTCTTCCTCTGCAATAGCAGATTTTAATTTTTTCCTGTCTACTTAGTTCCTTACCACTCCAACTACTTTCTAAGTTCCAAAAATTTGTTGAAATTTCTGTTCTCTTGTTGCCTCCTTTTCTGTCTTTCTCTGTTAATACTTTTTGTATTCCTTTGCTGTTATTTATTTTAACAGAAGTTTGGTAGGTTTGTTATTTTGATTATACTTCTTAAACCCCTGTATTTAAAAGAAAGAAGAAAAAAATACATCTACCGGATAGAAGAATATTTTATAATTCTGGGGCCTCGGTTGAGTATTATATTCTTATCGTATGCCATGATTATAAAATTTTGGTCAGACTGATTATTTCTAGCTTGTGGTGTCTTTACATATTATTATATGTGATAAAGATTTTCTTCTCTATGACCCACAGAAAATCCTTTACTCACTTCATTTGTTACCTGGTTCAACTTAATCAACCTTTAAGACCCTGAAACATCTAATTGTGGGAGAATGTGTAGGTAGAATTAGATGCACTTTCCTTTACCACAGAGCTTATAATTCTCTGTGTTTGCAAAATACACCATGAATGTTAATGAACCTAAATAACATACTAGGAAATGGTCTTCCTCTGTAGATGAGAATAAAGGCTTTTTAATTGATTCATTTTTCTTTTGTTTTTTTCTGAAGCTCTCTAGAATGTTGGCAGGAAACACAAAATAAATGTGTAAATTTCCAAAGCAGTCTTTTTACCAATATTTAGCATAACTCTGTTTGCCTAGAGGGTGGGTGAGGTAGAAAGTGTGAGTGTTTCCTTCTGTTTTGAGCGTGCGCCACATTAATTTATCAGATTTTACTCTTTTTCTTTCTTAATATCTTAGTTAGCACATATTTAGTTTTATATTTTCTGCACTCGACGTATTGCACTGTTTTCCCTGGATGTATGTGAAGAAATAAAAGACAAAATGCCTGCACTTTGAATTTATTGTCCACTTGGAGAAAACTCACCATAAACAAATGAGTCACTTGAGCATTCTGTGGCTGGTAAGGGAGTAGAGGAAGAAGCTTATTTTTTTTTGAGAGGTTTATAACAGGAAAGTAAGAATAAGTAAATAGAATATGTGGTTGTTTCTTTTTTATATTTGTTAGTTCCTTTCATTTTTGGTTAAATATTAATGGGGCTAAGAGGGGGCCCAAGAAAGAAGATGACAGGGAGAGAGAACAAGAATTAGAGATAGATTCTTAGGAAACTGGAAAGATGGAGAAGAATTAAGGTCAAGGTTGAATAGTTAGTTAGGGAATGATTATGGAAAGAGATGCATTTTAAGCTTGGTCTTGAAGGAGTTAATGGATTAGATTAATGAATAGGTTGTCAGGGGTCTATTAGAGAATAAAAGAAAATAAAGTTAAGCAAGATTATACAGGAATTAACCAATTCTATATGGGAGACAGTGGTCAGTTTGACTTGTATTGACTTATGAAGATGTCACATGTGTAAGGAGACTAAATGGAATAATGAATCTATTTTAGGAAATTTTACTCTAAAAGCGTGCAGGGCCCTACAATTGCTAAATTTTGACAGAGATTCTTTTTTGCTTTTTCTTAAATCCTACATTTCTTACTTTAAGAAAAACCTCAATAACTTTAAAAAATGAACAATTTATTCTTTAACCTGTGGTGTTTTTTGACCCTTAATGATCTCTTTTTTTTTTTCTCAGAAATGTTCATTCTCTCTCTTCTAGAGCATATAAAAATACTTAAGTAATCTTATTATCAATTAACAAAAATTAGTCACTGTTAATGGATCCTGAATGTTCTCTCTTTTTCTTTTATGTCATAAAGATTCCTAGAAAGAAGAACTTTACTATCACGTACGTCTTCTCTTTCTATATCCTCACTTCCAATTCATTGTTTTCTATCCTCTCCTACTCTGATTTAATAAAAAATAAAGTAAAATGGTACAAATAGCTGGATGATGATAATTTAAATTTAAGACCTATGAATGAAGCAATATAAATCTCATTTACTATTATGAATCATTTGAACCACATATTCACATTAGTATTTCATATAAATTTATAGATGATTTCTACTATGTCATGGCCTGTGATAGGATCTGAATCTTCTGCAGTTCCTGAGTGATCATTTCTAGTTATGTCATGGGTAAACTATATTCTTTTGCTGTGTACCACCTGCCAACTCAAACTTGTCATAAATCATTGCTTTTGCAGCTTACTTGTTAACAGTTTCTTTTCTTATTTCACATCCTATAGAAATTCTTTTATTGATGACTTGAGATCTTATATATTTGTCTAGGATTTTATATTTCTGGTTTTGTCTTATATCCAGTGTTGCTGATAAAATCCTGTTAATTTGATTTTTATTCCTTTGTATGTAATCAGCCCTTTCTCTTGGTAGTCACTTGGATTTCCTCTTTTTTTTTTTTTTTTTGTTTCTGCGATAGAGTAGCTACTTTTCTTTCATGTGTTTTTTTTTTTTTTTAAACATCTTTATTGAAGTATAATTGCTTTACAATGGTGTGTTAGTTTCTGCTTTATAACAAAGTGAATCAGTTATACATATACATATGTTCCCATATCTCTTCCCTCTTGCATCTCCCTCCCTCCCACCCTCCCCATCCCACCCCCCTAGGTGGTCACAAAGCACCGAGCTGATCTCCCTGTGCTATGCGGCTGCTTCCCACTAGCTATCTATTTTACATTTGGTAGTGTATATATGTCCATGACACTCTCTCACCCTGTCACATCTCACCCCTCCCCCTCCCCATATCCTCAATTCCATTCTCTAGTAGGTCTGTGTCTTTATCCCCGTCTTGCCACTAGGTTCTTCATGGCCTTTTTTTTTTTTTTTTCCTTAGATTCCATATATATGTGTTAGCATACTGTATTTGTTTTTCTCTTTCTGACTTACTTCACTCTGTATGACAGACTCTAACTCCATCCACCTCATTACAAATACCTCCATTTCATTTCTTTTTATGGCTGAGTAATATTCCATTGTATATATGTGCCACATCTTCTTTATCCATTCATCTGTCGATGGACATTTAGGTTGCTTCCATGTCCTGGCTATTGTAAATAGAGCTGCAATGAACATTTTGGTACATGACTCTTTTTGAGCTATGGTTTTCTCAGGGTATATGCCCAGTAGTGGGATTGCTGGGTCGTATGGTAGTTCTATTTGTAGTTTTTTAAGGAACCTCCATACTGTTCTCCATAGTGGCTGTATCAACTTACATTCCCACCAACAGGGCAAGAGTGTTCCCTTTCCTCCACACCCTCTCCAGCATTTATTGTTTCTAGATTTTTTGATGATGGCCGTTCTGACCGGTGTGAGATGATATTTCATTGTAGTTTTGATTTGCATTTCTCTAATGATTAATGATGTTGAGCATTCTTTCATGTGTCTGTTGGCAATCTGTATATCTTCTTTGGAGAAATGTCTATTTAGGTCTTCTGCCCATTTTTGGATTGGGTTGTTCGTTTTTTGTTATTGAGCTGCATGAGCTGCTTGTAAATCTTGGAGATTAATCCTTTGTCAGTTGCTTCATTTGCAAATATTTTCTCCCATTCTGATGGTTGTCTTTTGGTCTTGTTTATGGTTTCCTTTGCTGTGCAAAAGCTTTTAAGTTTCATTAGGTCCCATTTGTTTATTTGTGTTCTTATTTCCATTTCTCTAGGAGCTGGGTCAAAAAGAATCTTGCTGTGATGTATGTCATAGAGTGTTCTGCCTATGTTTTCCTCTAAGAGTTTGATAGTGTCTGGCCTTACACTTAGGTCTTTAATCCATTTTGAGTTTATTTTTGTGCATGGTGTCAGGGAGTGTTCTAATTTCATACTTTTACATGTATCTGTCCAATTTTCCCAGCACCACTTATTGAAGAGGCTGTCTTTTCTCCACTGTAAATGCTTGCCTCCTTTATCAAAGATAAGGTGACCATATGTGTGTGGGTTTATCTCTGGGCTTTCTATCCTGTTCCATTGATCTATATTTCTGTTTTTGTGCCAGAACCAAACTGTCTTGATTACTGTAGCTTTGTAATATAGTCTGAAGTCAGGGAGACTGATTCCCCCAGCTCCATTTTTCGTTCTCAAGATTGCTTTGGCTATTCGGGGTCTTTTGTGTTTCCATACAAATTGTGAAAGTTTTTGTTCTAGTTCTGTGAAAAATGCCAGTGGTAGTTTGATAGGGATTGCATTGAATCTGTAGATTGCTTTGGGTAGTAGAGTCATTTTCACAATGTTGATTCTTCCAATCCAGGAACATGGTATATCTCTCCATCTATTTGTATCATCTTTAATTTCTTTCATCAGTGTCTTATAATTTTCTGCATACAGGTCTTTTGTCTCCTTAGGTAGGTTTATTCCTAGATATTTTATTCTTTTTGTTGCAATGGTAAACGGGAGTGTTTTCTTAATTTCACTTTCAGATTTTTCGTCATTAGTGTATAGAAATGCAAGAGATTTCTGTGCATTAATTTTGTATCCTGCTACTTTACCAAATTCATTGATTAGCTCTAGGAGTTTTCTGGTAGCATCTTTAGGATTCTCTATGTATAGTATTATGTCATCTGCAAACAGTGACAGCTTTACTTCTTCTTTTCCGATTTGGATTCCTTTTATTTCTTTGTCTTCTCTGATTGCTGTGGCTAACACTTCCAAAACTATGTTGAATAATAGTGGTGAGAGTGGGCAACCTTGTCTTGTTCCCGATCTTAGTGGAAATGGTTTCAGTTTTTCACCATTGAGGACAATGTTGGCTGTGGGTTTGTCATATATGGCCTTTATTATGTTGAGGAAAGTTCCCTCTATGCCTACTTTCTGCAGGGCTTTTATCATAAATGGGTGTTGAATTTTGTCGAAAGCTTTCTCTGCATCTGTTGAGATGATCATATGGTTTTTCTCCTTCAATTTGTTAATATGGTGTATCACATTGATTGATTTGCGTATATTGAAGAATCCTTGCATTCCTGGGATAAACCCCACTTGATCATCGTGTATGATCCTTTTAATGTGCTGTTGGATTCTGTTTGCGAGTATTTTGTTGAGGATTTTTGCATCTATGTTCATCAGTGATATTGGCCTATAGTTTTCTTTCTTTGTGACATCTTTGTCTGGTTTTGGTATCAGGGTGATGGTGGCCTCGTAGAATGAGTTTGGGAGTGTTCCTCCCTCTGCAATATTTTGGAAGAGTTTGAGAAGGATAGGTGTTAGCTCGTCTCTAAATGTTTGATAGAATTCACCTGTGAAGCCATCTGGTCCTGGGCTTTTGTTTGTTGGAAGGTTTTTAATCACAGTTTCAATTTCAGTGCTTGTGATTGGTCTGTTCATATTTTCTATTTCTTCCTGGTTCAGTCTCGGTAGGTTGTGCATTTCTAAGAATCTGTCCATTTCTTCCAGGTTGTCCATTTTATTGGCATAGAGTTGCTTGTAGTAATCTCTCATGATCTTTTGTATTTCTGCAGTGTCAGTGGTTACTTCTCCTTTTTCATTTCTAATTCTATTGATTTGAGTCTTCTCCCTTTTTCTCTTGATGAGTCTGGCTAATGGTTTATCAATTTTGTTTATCTTCTCAAAGAACCAGCTTTTAGTTTCATTGATTTTTGCTATTGTTTCCTTCATTTCTTTTTCATTTATTTCTGACCTGATCTTTATGATTTCTTTCCTTCTGCTAGCTTTGGGGTTTTTTTGTTCTTCTTTCTCTAATTGCTTTAGGTGCAAGGTTAGGTTGTTTATTCGAGATGTTTCCTGTTTCTTGAGGTAGGCTTGTATTGCTATAAACTTCCCTCTTAGCACTGCTTTTGCTGCGTCCCATAGGTTTTGGGTCGTCGTATCTCCATTGTCATTTGTTTCTAGGTATTTTTAGATTTCCCCTTTGATTTCTTCAGTGGTCACTTTGTTATTAAGTAATGTATTGTTTAGCCTCCATGTGTTTGTATTTTTTACAGATCTTTTCCTGTAATTGATATCTAGTCTCATAGCGTTGTGGTCAGAAAAGATACTTGATACGATTTCAATTTTCTTAAATTTACCAAGGCTTGATTTGTGACCCAAGGTATGATCTATCCTGGAGAATGTTCCATGAGCACTTGAGAAAAATGTGTATTCTGTTGCTTTTGGGTGGAATGTCCTATAAATATCAATTAAGTCCATCTTGTTTAATGTATCATTTAAAGCTTGTGTTTCCTTATTTATTTTCATTTTGGATGATCTGTCCATTGGTGAAAGTGGGGTGTTAAAGTCTCCTACTATGATTGTGTTGCTGTCGATTTCCCCTCTTATGGCTGTTAGTATTTGCCTTATGTATTGAGGTGCTCCTATGTTGGGTGCATAAATATTTACAATTGTTATACCTTCCTCTTGGATCGATCCCTTGATCATTATATAGTGTCCTTCTTTGTCTCTTGTAATAGTCTTTATTTTAAAGTCTATTTTGTCTGATATGAGAATTGCTACTCCAGCTTTCTTTTGATTTCCATTTGCATGGAATATCTTTTTCCATCCCCTCACTTTCAGTTGGTGTGTGTCTCTAGGTCTGAAGTGGGTCTCTTGTAGACAGCATATATATGGGTCTTGTTTTTGTATCCATTCAGCCAGCCTGTGTCTTTTGGTGGGAGCATTTAATCCATTTACGTTCAAGGTAATTATCGATATGTATGTTCCTATTCCCATTTTCTTAAATGTTTTGGGTTTGTTATTGTAGGTGTTTTCCTTCTCTTGTGTTTCTTGCCTAGAGAAGTTCCTTTAGCATTTGTTGTAAAGCTGGTTTGGTGGTGCTGAACTCTCTCAGCTTTTGCTTGTCTGTAAAGGTTTTAATTTCTCCATCACATCTGAATGAGATCCTTGCTGGGTAGAGTAATCTTGGCTGTAGGTTTTTCTCCTTCATCACTTGAAGTATATCCTGCCACTCCCTTCTGGCTTGCAGAGTTTCTGCTGAAAGATCAGATGTTAACCTTATGGGGATTCCCTTGTGTGTTATTTGTTGTTTTTCCCTTGCTGCTTTTAATATGTTTTCTTTATATTTAATTTTTGACAGTTTGATTAATATGTGTCTTGGCATGTTTCTCCTTGGGTTTATCCTGTATGGGACTCTCTGTGCTTCCAGGACTTGACTAACTATTTCCTTTCCCATATTAGGGAAGTTTTCAACTATAATCTCTTCAAATATTTTCTCAGTCCCTTTCTTTTTCTCTTCTTCTTCTGGGACCCCTATAATTCGAATGTTGGTGCGTTTAATGTTGTCCCAGAGGTCTCTGAGACTGTCCTCAGTTCTTTTCATTCTTTTTTCTTTATCCTGCTCTGCAGTAGTTATTTCCACCATTTTATCTTCCAGGTCACTTATCCTTTCTTCTGCCTCAGTTATTCTGCTATTGATCCCATCTAGAGTATTTTTAATTTCATTTATTGTGTTTTTCATCATTGCTTGGTTCCTCTTTAGTTCTTCTACGTCCTTGTTAAATGTTTCTTGCATTTTGTCTATTCTATTTCGAAGATTTTGGATCATCCTTACTATCATTATTCTGAATTCTTTTTCAGGTAGACTCCCTATTTCCTCTTCATTTGTTAGGTCTGGTGTGTTTTGACCCTGCTCCTTCATCTGCTGTGTGTTTTTCTGTCTTCTCATTTTGCTTATCTTACTGTGTTTGGGGTCTCCTTTTCACAGGCTGCAGGTTCATAGTTCCCATTGTTTTTCGTATCTGTCCCCAGTGGCTAACGTTGGTTCAGTGGGTTGTGTAGGCTTCCTGGTGGAGGGAACTAGTGCCTGAGTTCTGGTGGATGAGGCTGGATCTTGTCTTTCTGGTGGGCACGTCCACGTCTGGTGGTGTATTTTGGGGTGTCTGTGGCCTTATTATGATTTTAGGCAGCCTCTCTGCTAATGGATGGGGCTGTGTTCCTGTCTTGCTAGTTGTTTGGCATAGGGTGTCCAGCACTGTAGCTTGCTGGTCATTGAGTGAAGCTGGGTCTTGATGTTGAGATGGAGATCTCTGAGAGATTTTTGCCGTTTGGTATTACGTGGAGCTGGGAGGCCTCTTGTGGACCAGTGTCCTGAAGTTGGCTCTCCCACCTCAGAGGCACGGCCCTGATGCCTGGCTGGAGCACCAAGAGCCTTTCATCCACACGGCTCAGAGTAAAAGGGAGAAAAAATAGAAAGAAACAAAGAAAGAGGATATAATATAGGTAAGTAAAATAAAGCTATTATAAAGCAAAGCTATACAGACAAAATCTCACCCAGAAGCATACACATATACACTCACAAAAAAAGGAAAAGGGGAAAAATTAATATATCCTGCTCCCAAAGTCCACCTCCTGAATTTGGGATGATTCGTTATCTATTCAGGTATTCAACAGATGCAGGCACATCAAGTTGTTTGTGGATTTTTAATCCGCTGCTTCTGAGGCTGCTGGGAGAGATTTCCCTTTCTCTTCTTTGTTTGCACAGCTCCCGGGGTTCAGCTTTGGATTTGGACCCACCTCTGCGTGTAGGTCGCCTGAGGGCGTCTGTTCCCCGCTCATACAGAACGGGGTTAAAGGAGCAGCTGCTTTGCGGGCTCTGGCTCACTCAGGCTGGGGGCAGGGAAGAGTACAGAGGAGGCGGGGCGAGCCTGCAGAGGCAGAGGCTGGCGTGACGTTGCACCAGCCTGAGGCGCGCCGTGCGTTCTCCCGGGGAAGATGTCCCTGGATCACGGGAGCCTGGCAGTGGCGGGCTGCACCGACTCCCGGGAGGGGCGGTGTGGAGAGTGACCTGTGCTCGCACACAGGCTTCTTGGTGGCGGCAGCAGCAGCCTTAGTGTCTCACGCCCGTCTCTGGGGCCCGTGCTGATTGCCGCGGCTCGTGCCCGTCTCTGGAGTTCGTTTAGGCGGCGCTCTGAATCCCCTCTCCTTGCGCGCCGCGAAACAAAGAGGCAAGAAAAAGTCTCTTGCCTCTTCGGCAGCTGCAGACTTTTTCCCGGTCTCCCTCCCAGCCAGCTGCGGAGCGCTAACCTCTTCAGGCTGTGTTCACGCCGCCAGCCCCAGTCCTCTCCCTGTGATCCGACCGAAGCCCAAGCCTCAGCTCCCAGCCCCTGCCCGCCCTGGCGGCTGAGCAGACAAGCCTCTCGGGCTGCTGAGTGCTGCTACGCGCCGAGCCTCTGTGCGGGAATCTCTCCGTTTTTTCCTCTGCGCCCCTGTTGCTGTGGGATCCGCGCTGAAAGCCGCGGCTCGCGCCCGTCTCTGGAGCTTGTTTAGGTGGCACTCTGAATCCCCTCTCCTCGCGCACCAGGAAACAAAGAGGGAGGAAAAAGTCTCTTGCCTCTTCAGCAGCTGCCGACTTTTTCCTGGACTCCCTCCCGGCTAGCTGTGGTGCACTAACCCCTTCAGGCTGTGTTCATGCCGCCAACCCCAGTCCTCTCCCTGCGATACGACCGAAGCCGGAGCCTCAGCTCCCAGCCCCGCCCGCCCCGGCGGGTGAGCAGACAAGCCTCTCAGGCTGGTGAGTGCTGCTCGGCGCCGAGCCTCCGTGCGGGAATCTCTCCGCTTTGCCCTCCGCACCCCTGTGGCTGCGCTCTCCTCCGTGGCTCCGAAGCTTCCCCCCTCTGCCACCCGCAGTCTCTGCCCGCGAAGGGGCTTCCTAGTGTGTGGAAACTTTTCCTCCTTCACGGCTCCCTCCCACTGGTGCAGGTCCTGTCCCTATTCTTTTGTCTCTGTTATTTCTTTTTTCTTTTGCCCTACCCACGTACGTGGGGAGTTTCTTGCCTTTTGGGAGGTCTGACGTTTTCTGCCAGCGTTCAGTGGGTGTTCTGTAGGAGCAGTTCCACGTGTAGATGTATTTCTACTGTATCTGTGGGAAGGAAGTTGATCTCCGCGTCTTACTCTTCCGCCATCTTCTCTGAACCGGATTTCCTCTTTATCCTTCATGTTCTAAAAATTTCACTATTCACTGTCCTAATACAGGATTTCATTTATTACTTTTTTCTTGAAATGGTCTTACCCTCATAAATCATCTTCTCCTTGGTTCTCATTTTCCCCCCCCATCCATTTTCATAGTAGAGCCATAGTCATCATTCTAAAATTTGAAATCTGCTCATGTTATCCTTCTGACTAAAAACCTTTGTGATAAACTCTCCCCACCCCTGATTTGGTTATAGACAGGGTTTTCAAACTGTGTGACAAGAAGCTGACCAGGTCAGTTTTCAGATTCTACAGCACTCACCCGAAATAAGGAGATTCCTTTTCTGTTTTATAGTTGGGCTCCCATGTATGTTTATGTCTAAATAATGATTTCTTTGTTTTAAAAGAATTGAACAACAATGACCTCTAGGCTGAATTCCATACTCCTTAGCTTACCATACAAAGCCCTCCACACCCTGGCCATTGGGTTCCTCTCCAGCTTTGTCTTTATCCTTGTCTTAGTCTGTTTGGGCTGCTATAATAAAGTACCATAGCCTAGGCTCCTTATGAACAACAGAAATGTATTTCTCCCAGTTCTGGAGGCTGGAAGTATGAGATCAGGGTGCCAGCCTGGTAGAATTCTAGCGAGGGCTGTTTTCTGACTGCCAGCTTCTCATTGGTAATGTCTCTTCACATGGTGGAGAGCAGAGAGAGGAAGCAAACTCTTTAGTGACTTTAATAAGGGCACTAATTCCATTCCTTCGAGCTCCACCCTCCCTCTTGATCTCATTCTAATGCTAATTACCTCCCAAAGGCCCTACCTCCTAGTACTATTACACTGGGTGGTTGGGTTTCAACATATAAATTTTGCAGGGGACACAAACATTCAGTCCATAACAATAAGGTATACTGTCCATACTGAATTACTTGCTGTTGCTTAAACGCTGTTCTGGTCATATCTCAGCAAATGCAAAGACAGCATCCCTTTTATGTGGAATGGCTTTCTCCTATTTTAGTAATCTGACAAACTCCTAGTCTTTGATATAGAGTTTATATGCCATTTATTTTTGGTGAAGTTTTTCATAATCCCGAATGGCACTTTCTACTTACCAAATATCCCTTCTGCCATAAACCTCTCTAGAGCCTGTTTCCACTATACTCACTGTGATGATATGTACTTTTAGAGTGTGAACTTTTTGAGGACAGGGTCAGTGTCTTGGTCATCTTTGTGTCTCTGGAACCTAGTAATATCTGATTCATAGAAGCTATTCAATAAGTGTTTATTGACTGCATGGATGAAAGGGTTAGGGATCATTAGGTAAGTACACTTGCTACTGTTGGAAATATTTTTGCATATGCACATTATATAGAAAGTGAAAGAAATTTATAAAGTGTGTTTCAGTAATTTTAAATTTTCTATAAGTTTAGGCATCTTCAGCCTGTAGAATTGCTGTTTATAGGAGGAATGCTGTTGATACCAGGGTTAAAAACAAGCAAACAAAATAACTGAAGTTAAGCAAATATTGGTCTGGAAATCACAGTTTGTTTTAATGAATCTTTAGCATTTTCTGTTACTTTTAAAACAAAGATTCTTGTGAATCACTGTTTAGAGAACTTAATATTAGAAAAAAAGTTTGCCTTTCTCCTGAAGATTTGAAATGCTTATTTTTATCTTATGGTTCCCCCACCGCCTCTTTCTCTTGTCTGTCAGAACACTTAAAATTAAATGAATTGTACACTTGCAATAACCATCCAGCTCCAGTCCTAGACCATTATCTCGTCTCCTTGCCCTCCAGCCCTTCTCTCCTTCTGACCACTTTCATTGTAACTGCTGATTTTTTCTTCTCATTTTATTTTTAAACATATCATATTTAAAAATTGTGAGTAGTCTTTTTTTCTTTTTTGGAAGTAAGAAGAATATAAATTAAATGTACATAAATCTGTGAATAAGGGCATGGTATTATTTCAAATCAGGATTCAAATCTGTTTTAATATTTCTTTAAATCACCTATGAATAAATGGACAATGCCTAATTCTTTTTCCTTATAGTTCAGAACCAGTTAGTTAGGAGGCTACAGAATGGATTTACTATGGGTTGTTCCAGAGGTCAGTGTTTAGGCGTTGAGATGAGTACTATGAAGAGAGAAAAGTTCAGTTATGGGATGATGTCACTCTTACCCCAAATAAATAATTAGATGTTATTTCTCTCTGGATAAAGCACATATCATCTCTGTTTTAAACTTTTTCCTCATGGAACGCTTTCTCTAACTTTGAAGAATATTTGCTTTTGACACAATGAAATAGAAATCTGGGATGCACTGTTGCTATTATGACTGTTTTATTTAAGGCACAATAAATTATGGTGAAAGAAAAAAATAGTTCAAATGTCTCTTTCACATATATAGATGAAAACTTATTACACCTTGCATATATTAAGCCTGATTTCCTAGTTTTCCATGGTAGGGCTCAGGATCAGGAGCTGCTTGGATTATGTAGTTTTGTTTTCCCTTTTCATTTTCAGCTAAAGCCCTGCAGAGAATAAGAGGTTGTTGGTGAGATATCAATGGCAGTATAGGGATTGCTTTCTGGAGTCATTATGAATTAAGAGCTAATGGGTAGCTTTCTTTGATAGCTCGTTTATAATTGAGTACAGATAGATGAAAATCAAATACAAAGGGAACTCAATTTTATCATTAATTTTGACTTTGTTTAACGGATGATTTCTGGGCACCACAGCAGCCTTCCTAATTTGTCTGTGTATGATGAAGAAACTAATCATACACAGCTCAGAGAACAAATAACATACGTTTCCCAAAGAGGTCACCTTCAGAGACAAGCACAAGGAAAAAAACCCCTGCAAACCTGTTGATTTCTTCCTTTTCTCCTATGTTTTTTCTCTGTTTACCTTCTTTTAAAAATGCAATACATAAAATAATTTCATAATTTAAAATATGCAGTGATTGACTATCCAGAATTTATAGCCTAAACTAGGCTATAATTATAATCCGCTTTGTTCCTTGTAAAAGGCTTCCTTTCTTTCTTTCCTTTATCAGATAGCCCTTACTATGTGCCAGTTACTATTTTAAATATAACAAATATTAATTTATTTAGCCCTCATAACAGCCCTATTGGGAAAGTCCTATTATCATCATCCCCATTTTTTCAGATGAGGAACTGAGGCCCAGAGAGATGACATAATTTGCTCAAAGTCACATAGCTAGCTGATAGCTGGCAGAGCTGGGATTCAAACCCAGGAAATCTGGCTATAGAGGTTGTGTTCTTAACATTATGTTATGTTGCTATAATATATTAGTTTAATTACAGTTCCTGTGATTTCTTGATAACTGTTTAAAAACACCACCAAGCATAGCCTTTGGCTAAAATGATAAACCTTTGCCAATCCTAATATGTTTTTTTAGAATACATGTTTTCCTGTGAGCAAGTAGCAAAGACAGTAATGCATTTGGGAGCACACAGAAAAGAATTTGACATTGTTTAATTTTTAGGAATATTCAATAGAACATACGCTATAGGTAATATATATATTTAAGTATACACAAACACATTTGTACACACATGCACACGTGTATATTTTATTTTATACATGTATATATATTTTATTTTGTCAAGGACCAAAATAACAGTGTTTGAATAAAGATAGATGATTGTTTCTCTTTGAAGGAAAAGTCCAAGTCAGTAGGTGCTTTGTGGACAGGCTGCTTCTGCTACATGTGTATGTTCAGACCAGGTTCCTTACATCCCATTGGTCTTCTGTCTCCAAGTATGTTATCTATATGATAAACAGCACTCACCATCTCTCTGTGTTTCCTGCAGAAAGAGGAAAACAAGGTCAAGGCATTCTCTTTTAAGGATGTGAACACATCATTTATATATACATCCTTTTGGCCAGATCTTTGTTACATTGGCTATCCTAGCTGCAAGGAATGTTGGGAAATGTGGCTTAGCTTCGGGGCCATTTGTCCAGCTAAAATTCAGCAGGTTCTGTCTTATTTAAAGGAAAATAGAGGGTTGATTTTGGAATACAATTAGCATTTACTGCTATAGCCATTTAAAAGGAACTTTTTAAGGAAGAATTAACCTTGTGCTGGAAACTCATTTTTTTATACTTCTCAGAACAACTGTAAGTAATGTATCCTTTTTTCATTTGTTATGCTATAGAAACACATTGTTTTAAAACTTTTATGATTTAATTCATTATAACAGAAAAAGTGTGGTGTTCTTAATAATAAAAAAAAGAAAATTTGGAGGATATAGCTGATAATATTAATAATATACACTCAAGGATATAACTAGTATTATTCATAGAGTGCAATCATAATGGTATGCTTTTAGATCATTGCAAACGCCAACATTAAACAAATAAAATGAAAGTAAAATCCTAAAGCAATCTGGAATTTATTAGATATTATGTGAGGCTTAAAATTTTGCCATTTTTGAAGGATGTCCAAATTATCATGAAGTGCCAGTCTCACTTTTAATGCTATTTTTAGTTTGACAACAATTTCTGCACAAAATAAGAGTAGGATTTTAATGAAAACACTGCATGTAAATATAGCAGTGTGAGATGTAAAAGCATACTGAGCTGAATCAGCAACTGACAGCAACTAGGCTCTAACCTGGTTTTCTTGAGTAGCACAGTTGAGAATGTAAACCAACCACCTCTGTGACAGAGAATTCATAGGACAGCTGGATGGGTACTGTTGAGATACCTAAATTTAAATTAGGGTTCAAAAAGAATGATTTCCCTTCCCTTCTTAAAAATGCTAAATCGGTATTGGCTCTAATCATTTATTTTTTGTGTTGGTGGTGAGCATTTTTGAATACACATACTTAAATCTTCACTGTTTTTTAAAAAATAAGTTCTGTAGGAACATCAGATAAGAAGGAAAGGGTGTGAGCCAGAATTTATGTGTAAAGTTGTAATAATTAATGTAAGTGATTTTCAAGATATTTTACGCAGTATTAGAAGAGCTTTAGAAAGAAGACTGCTTTTTAAAACTAGTAAGTTGGTTAAACATTTTAAGTGCAACCATTAGTAAATGGAATCTTATTAAAATAATTATACTCTCAAAATCTATCTTTTCTAAAGATATTTTAGGATAAAATTATTAAATATGGGGAGGACAGAACACCCTAAAATGTTTCAGTTATATCCTTGAGAGAATATTTTAAACAAAAATACTTTTGGTAATTTTCATATCCTCATAGGAGACCCGTCAGCATGCTGGTTTTGGCCTCTCAGTTCCCTCACCTCCTCTGCTCTAGGGATCTTGCCCTTCTCCCAACTCAGTTTCACTAAGTTGCATGATCCACAGCCATCCACTGCGGTGATCATACTGTAGATTTTGCCTTTATTCATAAACCCTTCATTCCCCATGTTTTTGGACTCGCATGTCCAAAAAACCCTGTATAGCAGTATCCTGAAGCACTGGTTCTCAAACTTTAGCCCGTATCAGAAACACCTGTCAGCCTTGTTAAAAGACACACCCCAGAGTGTCTGATCCAGTAGGTCTGGGATGAGTTTGAAATTTTGAATTTTCACAAGTTCCCAGATGATGCCAGTGTTGCTGTTTCAGGGACTATAATTTGAGAACAGTTCAGAGGACTCTGTTATTGCTTAGCACATCCATTAGTTGATAATGCTTTAAAAAACAGAATTGTGTCCTCAAATCTTGTTTCTTTTTCTTTTCTTTCCTTGTTTTGTTTGTTTGTTTTGTTTTAATTTGTAGATCTTGAGGAGGTCCCTTGCAAGAACATGTTCGTTTTATTTTGACTAGTTGTATACAGCTGTTTTAATTCTAACACTGAAGACTATGGACCAGGTGCAATAAAGGGGTACTTGAACAAAACTTTATATTTTATTTTGCTGAGCAGAGAAATAAGTCATGGAGACCTTTCTCAGCCCTTCTACCCCAATACAAGATTAGGGTATATGAATTCATGTAGTCACTTTATATTAAGTCAGTTCTAGGAGTCCTGCAACAGCAATTTCCTTAGATGCAAAGCATTGGAGATGAAGTTGGAATAACCATGTCAATGTTTACTAATTTTATTTTTAATTTTTTTTAACTTTTTATTTTATAATGGAGTATAGCCGATTAAAAATGTTGTGATAGTTTCAGGTGCACAGCAAAGCGACTCAACCATACATATACATGTATCCATTCTCCCTGAGACTCCCCTCCCATCCAGGCTGCCACATAACATTGAGCAGAGTTCCCTGTGCTATACAGTAGGTTCTTGTTTGTTATACTTTTTAAATATAGCAGTGAGTACATGTCAATCCCCACTCCCTAACTATCCCTTCCCTCCACCCTTCCCCCCTCCCCCCCCACCTCGCCGGTAACCATAAGTTCATTCTCTAAGTCTGTGAGTCTGTTTCTGTTTTGTAAATACGTTCATTTGTATCATTTCTTTTTAGATTCCACGTATAAGCGTTATCATGTGATATCTCTCTTTGTCTGACTTACTTCACTCAGTATGACAATCTCTAGGTCCATCCATGTTGCTGCAAATGGCATTATTTCATTCTTTTTTATGGCTAAGTAATATTCTATTGTATATATGTACCACATCTTCTTTACCTACTCCTCTGTCGATGGACATTTAGGTTGCTTCCATGTCTTGGCTATTGTAAATGTTTACAAATTTTAGAGTCCATCTACTAACTTGTTAGCTGGGTGTCATGAAAAATTATTTTGTATAGTGAGTTGGATAAAAAAGACTTTGGAATATATAAGTTCATTATATGCCATTTATGGCTTTGAGTAAGTTACATAGCTGAGCCTTTTGACTATCCCCCAGTCTGTATTAAAAAAAAAAAAAAATCTAACTAATACATTTCAAAAAATTTCAAAGAAAGAGTACTCAAATAGATTTCAACTTTCTGATTTTTCATATTCACAATAAATAAGAAATATAGTGATTGTTTTTATTCTCTCACAGTACATATTTCGTTATTTAAATTTTTGTTCTCTCATAATACATCTGATAGAACAAATCTCCTTTGAGTGTACTGCCCAATAACACTATTCAGTGCAGTACCATGTCTCACTTGAATATCTAATATGTACTTGATACCATGTAACATTCTGCTGTGCACTCTGCCTATTAGATGGCTTTGACATTATGTTGGTGCTGATACTACTTATATTTCAGAGGATATGTATCTCCATGTTCCCTTGAGTGGTGATAATAGCATAATAAATACAAGCATGGACTCCAACCAGACTACCTGTGTTCACTTGCTATTTCCAACACCTGCTAATGGTGTGAACTTTGGCTAATCATTCTCTTACCTCAGTAGCTTCTTCTAAACTGGGAATAATAATCATACTTACTCCCTAGAATTGATAGCAGGGTAAAAGCACTCACAATAATGCCTGGTACTTAGTTAATGCTCTGTAATCTCAACTATTTTCTTTTCCACGCATATGTGCAAAGGCCACGTTTATTTAGCCTTTAATTCTCACATCTTTGTAGACTTTGTGAGCACAGGCCAAATATTTTATAAATTTGCATAATAAGCCAGTATCTGATGAGTCTGTAAATCAGCATTATCTCCCTGCCTACAAAATGCTCTGTTTCCTGAGATTCAGCTGGTGTGTTCATGGGATTACTCCACCAATGTCTGAAAATTCACAAGAGTGTTTATAGAAAGTGTGTGCTTTGCCCAGCACTTATTTATGTAAAGAATTTTATGTGCTTTTGAACATTCATTTTCTTAACTCAAAGTTTACATTTTAAGAATCTTGGAACTATGTATAAAATCTCTGTACAACTTTAAAAGAAATCTTAATGAAATGTTATGAGAGAGATCAAGGAGATTGTGAGCCAAAAAGAAACTACCACAGTGAAGATGGATAGAGAATCCTTAATAAAGAAAGGAACTGTTGGAAATAAGAAAAGCTAGTTGTTTTGAGACTAATCAAATACAAGGACTATCTGTGAATAATCAATAAGATCTAATCAATATGAAAAACACGTATCATAGGAAATGTATTAAACTGTGAGCACCAGAATGAACTTAGATACTGTTCTCATACTTTACACATGTTTTTGTCCATCTGATAACCAAGGGAGTCTTTCATATTTTGGTGAAGACAATTCCCATAGTCTTTTCAGTGAACTCCAGCAAGTCACAGGAACAAATTTGGCTGTTTCTGCTTATAACTCTTGAAGTTTGTCAACCATATATAGACTTACCACTTAGTACACTTATTTTGTGTTTTATGTAATTGCTCAAACACACTACACTGAAATTTTCCTAAAACATATTATTTTAATTTATCATAATTTATAAGTAATATACAGATAAAACAAATTTCTTAGGCTAATGGGTAATGGGAATGTATTCTGAAAGAGAGATTCCTTTGCAAAAGGATCCATACCTTTAATATGTTTTAGCCTTATTACAGGGTAATTCACATTCATAAATTGTATACTACCAAGCAAATATTTGCTTTTCTTAGACTGTTTTATATTGTTTATAAATGATCCTTCCTTATTTATGAAGAGAGAACTTCTACTAGACTTACTTGAAGGATAATAATTTTAATTAGACTAAACTTTGAAAGTAACAAATATTTGCAATTAAAGACATTTGTATTTTTACTGGCCTAATTAGTTTAAAATAAGATTTTTTTTTTTCCTAGAAAAGTAAATGATGAAATCAATATAGTTTAACTGTTACCTCTGCGTTTCAACAGTGCCTGTGTTCTTGTGGGCTTGGGCTTGGGGGATGAGGGAAGGTAGACCTTCATATAAACATAAAATATATTCATGTATATACACTCAGATATCATATGTAGTTCTTAAGTTGTTTAATTTTAACAGAAAAAATCTCTGAACATATTGCAAAAAAATACATATATCTTTCAGTTATATGTGTGAATCTCAAAATCTGACGAAATCTGAGTGTACAACTGGCATTTAATATGAGGAATCGAAGCTCGTTTTCTCATTTGCGAACCAGTGTAAACTTCCAACTTATTTACCACTCTCAAAGCATCTGCCGTCCTCTGGTCTGTAAATTTATAGTTCTTTTACTTTTGTCTTTCTATTACCTTCACATTCAGTTGAGAAATTTAGGTGAGTCTACCTCTGTAGGATTTCTTGAATATTATTCTTTTCATTGGTAGCTCAGGCCTGTGTTGCCTTTCGTCTAAATTACTCCTGTGGCATTTCCACTACACAAGACAGTAGTTTTCAAAGATAGCTTTGTATCGCCATCATAGAGGAATAGGGCTCTGTGCTTTTAAACAGCTCCTGATGATTTGGTGGGTGAATTTGGAATTCACTGGCCTCATAGAAATAGCATTGGGCCAGGCGTCAGGTGTTTTGGGTTATAGTTTAACCATTAGTAACATTAGTAATTAGTTCACTGATTTTCTCTCTTGGTTCCTCAGTTTACTTGTTCAATATACATACACACACACATATATATATATATATATATTTTGTGTGTGTGTGTGTGTGCTAGGGAAATAATTTTATTTATCCTAAAAAGCCTCATAAGTCAGGTATTATTAAGTATATATATATATATTTTTTTTAGTTATTTCTGAGATATACATTTTAAGGTAATAACTAGGATTATGACTTATAACATTATACCAGAACATACAAGATTTTTAGAAATTTCATGTAATGTCTGAAACATTTATATTAACATATTTCCATACAAATAACCCAATGAAAGTTTAGTATTAGTTGTTTTGTTTGTTTTTTTATACTGCAGGTTCTTATTAGGCATCAATTTTATACACATCAGTGTATACATGTCAATCCCAATCGCCCATACATATACATATATATTTTATATGTCACAACTAATGACTTCATGAAGATACCTTTAAAGGATGAAAATGATCTAATGATGTAAATCATTATTATTTTTATCTTGTACTTGGCACTTTTTTAGCTGTTAATCCTAAACTCAGTGTGGCATTTCTATTTTCTTTATTAATCGAATGATTGTTGTTGTTTTAGACTTTCTTCTGTTCAGTGTGCCAGTTTTTTATTTAGAGATTCATGTAATCCTCTAGAATCGGGTTTTGTTACTCTCCTTGAATTTGTTTTTTCCACCTCTGGATATCTACTTTATTCCATTCACTTCCTAGAATGTCCCATTTTCTGTATTTTGCCTTTCCAAATCCATTTCCTTCTTCAAAATGGCTTAGAAGTTCCTTCCTTGTTGAAATAACATTATGATTGAACATCAATTTTCACATAGCCTCAGAACTTAACGTATGCTGTTTTTTATTATTCTCTATCATCCTGTTCTCTCTATGTCTCTATTTGTACATATGTGTAAACGTGTGTACCCATACACACAATGTTGTTTTCATAATGAGCATCCTTGAGTTTTCAAGCAAGAAGGAAACTTCTAGATCATCCTTGTCCGATATTCTTGTTTTAGTTCAGAAAATTAAATTTTAAGGAAGTTATAGCTTTCCCAAGATTATGCATCTCTTCATGTTAGTAAGGTCTGAGCCTACAAAATACCAGCTCCTTAATGCTTGTCACAAAATAAATGATCTGTTACTTGCTTAAGGTATAAATAAGAAAACATTATCAAGAGAGATGTTTTTATTTGCAGTATTTTTCATGACTATGAATAGTCTTCCAGGGATACTATTGTCCTTTTATGAGTTTAAATTTTTAGAGCATTTCAGTTTGAATTAAAAAATTATTATTTTGAGTGTTCAGTATATTAAAGGTACTATTTTAAGCATTTTATTTGCTTAACAGCTTGTTCTATTTTAACCCTTGCTTAACAGTGCTGTGAGGTATAGATACTATCATTATTCCCAGTTGTAGCTGAAGAAAGTGGATGTTGGCTAGATTAAGTATCTTGTTCGATGTCATAAATGACTGAAACAATAATCAAACTGCGAAGTTTGCCTTCTATTTTATCCTCTGCGATATGTTGACTTATGTTGAAGTTGGGAGAACTGTAGTTAATCAACTCAATCAAACTTTATTTTAAATGTGTGGAAACTTGGTGATTTGGCCACATGCTGATTAATAGAAACAAACCATCTATTTTTAAATGTAATTACATAAAGAGTGGATAAAATAAACATGGTAAATAGCATCCTGAATAAATAGGTGCCCTGCTTTCAACTGTTTTTGCTTGCTTGCATTTTATATTTAAATGTATATGTGTATGTATTTAACCTAGGGCAGTTTTGCATTCTTTTTACAATATACTTGTCCAGAGAGTGATACCATTGCTTTATCAAGTTGAATTCATTTCTTGGATTCGATGCTGATGTCTCCTCTTTCATCAATCGTGTATTTTCTTTGGTCATAATACAGCACAAATATTTCTTTTGCTTTGAGCTTTTTAATTCATTGATTGATTTTCTCTTTCTTAATTTAGAAACTAGATTATATTCTTATTTTTTCCAAAAGATGCAATGCATTTTTAAAGATTTGATTTAATTTATAAAGTCAGTTTTGTAAACATTGTTTTCAATAGGAGGCTCCCAGGTACAGTATTTAATATTCATATTTTTAATAATCACTGCAGGAAATGGATAGCATTCTGTCTCTAGTTTTTTTTTGAACAATACTAAATCTTATTTTCATGTAATAATCAGAACCACAGTTTTTAGTAACCATAACATCTGTGGTCTCTGAATCTATGTTTTTTTTCAAAATCTAAACATTGTGAGACTTCTGTCATATTTTTATTCTCCAATTGAGAGATCCATAAAAGAGTTGGAGCAGCTTCCATTTTATTATTGTGGATCATGATATTTTTCATAGATTTTACTGTGCTTTTTAGGCAATTAAAATCATAAGGCTAAAATAAACACAGAATTTAAGTTCTTTTTCTTAAAATTATTTTATGTCAGTAACTCAATAAATTGTGTGTTTGAATATATCACTTAGGTATCCAACTGATACATTTGTGGCAGTGGAGTTATAGCTCCCTCTTTTGGAAAGCCAAGGCATGGCATTTTGATTAAGATTAAATTATTCTTTACAGATTTTCAGTTTACATAATTTCTTGAGCATATAGATGTAAAAAGAACATTTTTCTTTGGAGTGGTTTTCCTTTGGAATTTTAGAACATTAATAAAAAACATTAAACTTCCATATACATATGCACATATATATTTGTTGAGGCTTAAGAACTCAGTACAGGCCGTATGATATGAGTTGCAACCCAGGAAAACTTTATTTTGATATTTGAAATGCTTTCATTTTTATTTAAAGAATAGTTATTTTTACTTTTCTTTGTAATTATTAAACATGATTCATAATGTATTTAAAAAAAACAGGACTTAAAACAATTAAGAAATATGGAAAGAAAACAGCAAAGTAGCGTTTCTCAAAATTAACAGCCTAGCTCTCCCTCCTACCATCCACTGTTTTAGTTTTTGTGAGTATTCTTCCTGATCTGTTTCTAGGCATTGATATACTGTCTTTCTCCTTATCTCTCTGCCTCTCTGTATTTATATGCTTTTTAAGAAAAAGTCATAAAAATGTGATTATTCTATGCCTGCTGGTTCTCAATTTCCTTTTTTTCCCCCACTCAGTATATCATGCAAATCTCAAAAAGTACATTACTGTTTTACTTACTTAAATAAACTCCATACTCATATAGACTGATATATACATAAGCTAGAAATTGATATTTACTCTGACTAAGCATTCTACCTTGGCATAACTGACTATTATAAAAAGAAGTAAAATCATATTAATGTACTTAATGGATATCACACAAATCTGTTTCTTTTTATAACTAAAGTAATTTTATAATAATTTTGTGCTTTCTTGAGATATTAAGATCAGGGTTCTGTCTTCACTACCATTGTTTAGAATAGCATTTTTGTTTTCTACCCTCTTTGCTGTTTGCAGCTGAGCCTTAAAAATGCTCTAAATTTACCTGTAAATTGTTCAGTGGTGTTGAGTATCTTGCTGGACATGGTCTTAGATTTTATTGTGTAATCCTTTGTAACTTTGTCTACAGACTCTGAAGAAGTACTTTGGATTTAAAGATTTTCAGTTAATCATTACCACATCCCAAGATGACTATATAAATATTATTTAAAAAAAAGGTTTGCAAGAGTCAAAATAGGATCTTTTACTTTAAAATGTCTCACGTCTAACATCAATTTGATAGTTTTCATTTGTTTGTTTAATTTTCATAAATTACTTTTAGAACTTAATTATTTAATCACCTTTCCTAAGAGGTTGAAAACACTACTTCAGCCTACGGAATCTAAATGGAGCTCATACAACAATATATGTTCATATATGTGTGTATATATAAATACATATATTACTATTATGAAACATGGTTGTGAACTGCCTCTGAATTTAACTCTCAGGATAGGCTTTATTTCATATACAAATCAGAATTTAATGAAATAGTATGAATTGAAGAATATACAGGTAATGGCTTTTGTTTGTTGCCTTTGGAAGTAACAATGTCATTGACATATGCATATTTATATTAAACTGGATTTTCTCTATCATTATGCTAAATATTGTTAGTTTATGATGGCCAATTAATTCTATTTCATTAACTTAAGAAGTCACATTTATGAACAGTTATGTTGAGAGGTTTGAAGAGATGATAATAATGAAATAATAATCCATGATGTCTTGCACTGCTAATTAGTGGGTGATTTTTGCAAACCTCTGTTCATGCAAATATTTTCATCGTTCTTTCAAATGTATCTGTAAATTAAACATGAAAGTACACCTTACTCACCTGTAAATCTTGAAACAAATAGGTAATTTTACTGTGGGTACTTTTAAAAAAATTTCTTATTTTATATTGGAGTGTAGTTGATTAACAATATGCTAATTTCAGTTGTGCAGCAAAGTGATTCAGTAATATGTATACCTGTATCTATTCTTTTTCAAATTCTTTTCCCATTTAGGTTATTACAGAGTACTGAGCAAAGTTCTTTGTGCTCTACAGTAGGTCCTTGTTGGTTATCTGTTTTAAATATAGCAGTGTGTACATGTCAATCCCAAACTTTAATAAGTATTTGGTTGATGATTAAAGCAGTTATAAGCTATTCTGTAGGCATGGTCTTTTCTTAGAGCAAAACCATAAGCTGTGTCATAAACACTTGTTTCTCAGCTGAGCATCAGTCCTTTCCATTTGTTCCTGAGACATGAACTCATTTTTAAATTAATAATTCTATCAAAAGTAATTCTAACATCTGAAGAATTAATCCTGTAGGTGCTTTCTTTTTCTTTTCAAAGATTTTTTTTTTTTTGTCATTTTAGGCCCAGGTTTGGGCATACCTATACTATTTGTTTTCACAGTGCTGGTACTTTTTAGACACATCTTAGGAGTTTTCTGTTTTCACCCATCTAATCTTGAAATCTGGTCCATTCTCCTCCAATTCTTTAGGCCTCCACTTTCCAGGTTCTACCTCCAACTTTTCCTTATATGAGCCTGCTTTTCCACTTCATTTTTCAAACTTACTTTGCCTCTGCAATATCTCATAATCCAAATTTGGTGTGTTCTTTTCAAATGATGTCCTACTTTAGGTCAAAGCATCTTTCTCATATTTTTTATGATGAGTACTGCTTCAAATGCCAGTTTAGGTTCAAATTATCCTCCACCCGCCCCCAACATTTTCTCTATTTCCTCTGAGGATTCCTATGTATTGCCAACATCTGTTTCTTTTTGCATGATAATCATATCAACTCTGCTTATAAAACTTAAAATTTTAGTTTGAAACCAAATGTAGAATGAAAAGAATTTTCCCCAGGTAAACACTTTTTTTGTGATTATTTCTCATGAAAAAGCGATTCTGAATGTATATGTAATTATATATGGGGAGGTACAAATGGAAATTGAGCGTGTGAGCTGATTAATTGTGGCATGCCAATTATCTTTTGAGTTTTCTACTGCTCATGCCTATGGAGATAATGCCATTTTGTTAGATTAAGCATCATTCAGGGTTCTTAGGCAAAAAAGATTGATCTCCATATGATTTAACTGAAGTACTAGTTTCTTCCTTCCAGATCTTGCATGGGTGCCTCTACTAGATGCAGAAACCTAGCTGCAAGGGAGTGTGAAAAATGTGACTTTAAACTTTCCATCCTTTCTATAATAGGAAGAAATGCCAGAAAGTGGTTTGACTGACTGAAGAGCCAATATCATCTACAACTTTGCAATAAAGATTATAAATGGAATTCCTAAGAACATAGTATTGAAAAGACAATCATCCAATTTTAGTAATGGCGTTTAAAGTAGCTATGATAAATATTGTTTTGCAAAATGATTTTTGTGATACATAGTATAGAAATTGTAAAATATTTTAAATGATGGGTTAAACTATAGGCCAAGATCAGAAACTTGAATAGATTCACCATACTCTTTTATGAGGCCTTCTTAAGTGCAGGGGAAAATTTTTGATAAGTAAATCAGTGAAGACATTCACGGGTGTACTCAGGACCACAAATGAATAAATTTTGAGCTAGCTTGGTTGCCTTTCATGATTGAAAGTTTACAGAATAATTGTTTGAGAATAATTAGGGAGATTAGACTAGGAAGAATGAAAGCAAATTATAAATTATCACTATATAAGAAATAAATTAAAAATTCAAAGTAGAAATTGAGACAAATTTTATTGCAAAATATGTCTTGTCATTTGCAAAGGTGTTTATTATTATCAAGGTTTAGAAAATGCAGTCCCTGTAACTTTAATGTTAGTTTTCTTTCCTGCATGATAACTTTTTAAAAATAAAAATCTATCCTTTATTATTGGAGCACTGGTCCCTGTAGCTACTTTGTCTCTTGCTTTCTCAGGTCTAGCTTTTATCTCCTAAGCTACTAGACTGCAGCTCACAGAATCAGAATCAAGGGTGACAGGTAGGGTGGTGATAGTGGATAGAAATAGGACTCGGGCATCTTTATTTTAAAATATTCCTCAGGTGGTTCTCATTGCACATCCAGGGTTGAAAACTGCTGTCAAAGACACATATAAAAGTCTAATATTCTCTTTACTGAATTCAGGGGGAAATGTTCATATTCCAACCATGTCACAGTTCAGCGTATACAAATCAGTTTCTACAAGTGTTTAATTCCCTCTGTTAAGGTCACAAGGGAATGTATAATACATTTTAGAAAGATAACTATAAAACATATTCTTTTTCTCTTTCTGTTTTAGTGCTTGTAGAAGTGAATCACAGGTATCTAGAAAATTAGACTGTCCGTAAATATCGGTTCTCTGATTGCACCCTTTATGTGAACATTGATTCTAGAAATACTTTAAATGTATTAGCAGACTCTCTTTTTCTTATATCCATGTACTGTGAAGTATCTTGCATTTATTTTACAATCTTTTATTCCTTTGTCCTTCAGTGTGGGCATAGTAGATTTTAAATATGATTATAAAATATGGAGAATGGAACACTTTCATTTTTCTTTAGGAGTATTTTTTTTAATAAAAGTATTTCATGCTTTTTTCTTCTAAATTATGTAGGCATTAATATTTTTTTAAAAGAGAGCTTTTGTTTAGTATTTGATCTTTTAATGCTGTGCCAGAAAAAGG
The DNA here is from genome assembly GCF_009873245.2 of Balaenoptera musculus. NCBI lineage: Eukaryota > Metazoa > Chordata > Mammalia > Artiodactyla > Balaenopteridae > Balaenoptera > Balaenoptera musculus. The sequence goes on from NC_045788.1 coordinate 110,307,114, forward strand.
AAGAAAATTACATTTTGTGACTGTTAAGTTGGGTATTATTTTTGGTTATATTTAATAGAAGTATTTGCACTTTGGCCAAGTAATAATAATGAATTCAAATAATAATGAATAATGGTATGCCTACAGGACCTTTTTCTTGTGATAAAGTACGTACTATATAATCTTTTATGATTTAAATATTTACATTTAAGCTGAATTCTTTTACTGAGTAGCACAGTTAAATGTGTGTTAAATGTCAATATGAATTTTAACCCTCTTCAATTTAAGGTTTGTTTTCTTTTTTTTCACTCTTCAGTCTGTTCATCTTAACATCTTTCAAATATGCCAATAAACTATAAATTTCCCCAAGTGACTCAGTATGCCCCCGACTGGAAAAAAAAAAAAAAGTCTCATGGATATATATATATATGTGTGTGTGTGTGTGTGTGTGTGTGTGTGTGTGTGTGTGTGTGTGTGTAACATATATACATATACATATATATTATACATAATATTTATTTTATGAAATATATATGTATATATTTGAAAACAGTGAACCATAGGTCACTGCACCTCAGCACGTGGTTATTCTCTGAGCCTTAAGCAGAAGTCAGGTGGGTAATTCCCTGACCTGTGTGCTTTATTGACTGCACTGTCAAAGAAGTTTCCCTACTTCTCCAGAGAGCTTGTCACACTTGGAGATCAAAGTTCATTTGCTGTTCTGTGCCTTCGCTATCTACATAAGATGGAAATATCTATGTTTAATAATTTAAATACACTTCAGCTACGAAGGTTTAAAGTAAATAGCTCTATTGTGAAGACTCCTATTGTTTACCACTACTTCTTCCCATCGTCACTGTCTATCAGTTAACAAGAAATTATCCAAATGCATATGTTGAGTTTCATATCTCACATGTAGTCATGTTCTATTTCCCATTATACTGTCAGCTTAATCAATTTCTCATATGATGTGTGTACTATGTGTTTCCTAATTCATACATACCTGTTCTTCCCCTAATACCACCTGCACCTGGCGAAATATGTGACTTTTGTGGAAGAAAAGAGTGATAGTGTTGCACTCTCTATTATGAAACCTTAATTTATAAAGAATATTTAAATGTAACTCTGAATCCTTTTCATTATTAACTGTTTTCTTTATTTAATAGTTGTTAATTATATTCTTAGAGATAATCTCGATGTATATTAAATATATAGTTACGTGTTTTCTCAAAAGAGCTTATGATTTTTTAGAATTATATATTCTGTATCTAGTTCCTGGAATTTCTCTAGATTTCCCTTAAGAGGTGAATTATTTCTCCCCCAGCCCTCACATTTTATATTTTACTTCATTGCAATGGCACTTAGAGTGATTGCTTAAGAATCATATTCTTTTTTTCAAATGATTCAATTTATCACCATATAGACTTTTATAATTGTACCTAATGAAATATTTTAAAGAGAGTTTTAACTCATCTTATGATAGTACCTCTCCCATCTAGCGCTTCTAAAAATACTTTTTAAGATTTTTTTTGTTGGTGTTATACCAGATTATAACTCTATTTACTTAATAGAATTCTAGCCTTCACTGCACATGGATGAGTCTCTTTGAAGCACACTTCTTCAGTAATGAAAACTCACTGATTTTTTTCCCCTTTTCATAGCTTTTTTCTTTTATTACTATATTGATCTTCCAATATCTTGGAAGTTTAAATCCTATATTTTTATATCATGTGTAATTCATCTGTTTTCTCACCTAAGACACCTAATCAATCTTTACCTGATTACAACATTTCAGCATTGTTCCTATTCTTTTCACTTAGGAGTAGTTATTCTCACTTGCTCAGGGATATCATTTTCAATGCCTGCATCCTAAATCTCACATAATCCCTTTGGATTTTGTCTTTTTGTAGTGACCTCACTTTATAAGGTTTTTGTTCAGGTAATGTACTTGAAATGAAGCAAACACTTTATCAGTTCTACTTAGTTGTTTCTTTATTTCATTAAAGATTTTCCTCAGTCAAGAGACAGAAACAGAAAAAATATTATAGTTGTAATACTTCTTAACTAGACTAGAAGGTTGGGGAACTGGGATGGAAACCTATGGGAGTAATACTGCTTTTTATAGGTACAGTAGCATCTGTCTCTCTAAGTCATTCTAAATAAGGACCTGCTTTTAGAAGAAGCAGCTACTGATCTTCATTTATTTCTTTTTGGCAATATTCTGCAGTTTCTTCTCTCCTATGTGTAAGTATTACAGAAGTGAATGTTTATATCTCTGTAATTCTAATTGTTGTTAAATCAGGAGTAAAGTGGCCATGAGTACTATACCTCAAAATTAATCTCTTTTTATTCCATACATTGGTGTCCTTTATGCAGAAGTTTGATATAATTTGGTATGATACTTTTTGTCATATTACAAATTTATTTTTCATAGCTAGTATACTTAATCATTTCTTTTAAGGAAAGTTTTTTTTCTTTAATTAGTGGCTTTGTTTCTGTTAGTGAAATCCTTTAACTCTTCCTAATCAAGCTGTTGTTATAGGATTTAACCTTGGAAAATTTCTTATTAAAGAAAAAAAAAAACCTGAATTGTGATGGCATGTTTTAAAATGAGAAATTTTATACAAAGCAAAAATAATGGGAGCCAGTGAAAATTCATCAATAGGTTATTTTTTTTTCATCAATAGGTTATTGCTTTTGAAGTTCAGCTGATTTGTGTCTTTTCTTCATCAAGCTACTAGCAAGGATATTGCCTTTTCTTTCTCTTATTTAGGATAGTGTCCAGTATCCAAAGAGCTTAGGGGGCTTAATCTAATCACTTAATCTCTTTTTCACTTCCCTCAATACCTGAACATTGTAGATGTAAAGGACATCACCAGGATGTGACAACTTTTTATGATAACTTTATATGCACATGGTTTGTGTCAGGTTGTTTGTTTAATTGAAAATTATGAAGTAAATTATGAAACAAAGATGGAGACCTCCAAAATGTATGAACTTTAATATCTAGAAAAAATTAAACAAAATTTAAAAATTTTCAAGAGACAGAGTAATTTTATTTGGTTACTATAGCAAGCTCAATATCTAAATAATGGTAATGTCAATTATAGCTCATATATAACCCCAGTTTATATAATATTACCAATCAATTATATGTAGTTTTAAGAAAGTATATCCACAAAGTGGTCATTTGTATATCAGGACCTTATTATTATTAGAAAACTGTCATGATACTTTTATTGGTTTCTTTGTTTTCTTTTCTCATTAATTGAAATATAAACTCAAGTTCACAATGAAATAAATAGCCTTTTAATATCAGATAGTGTTTCTGATATTCCTAATTAGAAAATGCAGAATGAAAAATTATTATTATTATTGACAACTGATCATCTATTTATTTAAATAGTCCCATCTCTTTTTTTAAATTAATTTTTATTGGAGTTTAGTTGTTTTGCAATGTTGTGTTAGTTTCTGCTGTAAAGCAAAGTGAATCAGCTATACGTATACATATATCCCCTCTTTTTTGGATTTCCTTCCCATTTACGTCACCACAGAGCACTGCATAGAGATTCCTGTGCAATACAGTGGGTTCTCATTAGTTATCAATTTTATACATAGTAGTATATATATGTCAATCCCATTCTCCCAGTTCATCCCACCTCCCTTTCCCCGCCTGGTAGCCATACATCCATTCTCTACGTCTGTGTCTATTTCTGCTTTGCAAATAAGTTCATATGTATCGTTTTTCTAGATTCTGCATATAAGTGATATTATACGATGTTTGTTTTTCTCTTTCTGACTTACTTCAATCTGTATGACAGTCTCCAGGTCTGTTCATGTCTCTGCAAATTGCACAAGTTCGTTCCTTTTTATGGCTGAGTAATAGTCCATTGTATATACGTACCACATCTTCTTTATCCATTCTTCTGTTGATGGACATCAGGTATTAGGTAGAAAAAATAGCTCCTTAGCTTTTCCTTATGGAAAATTTAGAGCTTTTATTTGCATCATGTAAAGACTGACTCTTTTTTGTTCAACCCCTGAAAATAATTACATGGGAGTAGGCTAGCAGTAAAAACTGCGTATTACAAATTCACTTTTTTGAAGGCCCTCCTATCAGTTCTGAAGCTTAGCAACGTTTATTCTGAATGAGTTTGCTTTTCCTGAGAATTGTCAAGGACTTACTTTGTTTAATGAAGGTCACTGAAATGTATTGGTATATGTTTGTCTACTTTTTGGGAGTAGGATGTTAATAAGAGATAAAATGTGTTATTTAGACTACTCATTAAGATAACTTTTTCAACTCTTTCTGGCACTGACAAGATTTAACTAAATTTAAGTACATTACATTTTATTCTTAGAAGAGTGATTGCCTCCATTTTTTTTCTTTATTTCTATATAGTTTCCTATGGTGGTTGCACAAATTTGGTGTCTTTAAACAACAGAAATTTTTCCTGTCACAGTTTTGGAAGCCGGAAGTTAAAAATCAGTATCACTGGGCTGAAATCAAGGTGTTGGCGGAAACATACTCCCTCTGGGGAGAATCTGTTCCTTTCTACTTCCAGCTTCTGGTGGCTGCTGACATTCCTTGGCTAGTGTCTGCATCACTCCAGTCTTTGCCTCTTTGGTTACATTGCTTTTTTCTCTCCTGTCTATGTGTAAAATATCCCTCTGCCTCCTTCTTATAAGGATATATGCGATTGCCCTCCTGGAAAATCTGAACAATCTTTCCATTTTAAGATCTTTAATTACATCTGCAAAGACCCATTTTTTGCTATATAAATTATCATTCACAGATTCTAGAGTAGGATATGAACATATGAAATGAGAGGCCATTTTTCAGCCTCTCAAAATGGTAAAGAGATTCTTTCTTAAGTAACCTTACTGAATCTTAAAATTGGCCCAAGCAAGGATAACAAACAAACAAAACTGAAAAAAAATATATACTCGTATGTCCTATTTTTTTTTTTTTTTAATTTTTTAATTTTTTGGCTGTGCTGTGGCATGTGAGATCTTAGTTCCCCCTGCAGTGGAAACATGGAGTCCTAACCACTGGACCACCAAGGAATTCCCTATGTCCTATTTTTTAACAAAGATTAGTCATAAAATTTTAGTTGAATTAAAATGAGATTTAAGAACTTCTTTTTAAATTATATTAAGCTATTTTAAAGTTTTAATAATTATATCTATGCATTAAAAATAATGTTTATGCTATGTTAATTGTAAATATTAAAAGCACATATTTCTTTCTTCAGGATTCTGGTCATTGGTAGAACCATCAGATTCTCCTCTGAAATATCACTTATTTTTCTACTTAATTATAAACTTGTGATTACTTTTTCTAATGCTCTTTTTTATTTTTGTCCCACTCCTAAAAATTACTTAAAAGTATTATATGTTCTATACATATGTATTTCTCTTTCTCAATATACACGCACGCATTTTTTTAGTCACATTTTAAACACACACAACAGGATACTGATATTTAACGTTGCATGTTGGTATGACTGTACCCATTGTTTTAAAAATATGTATATAATATCAGTTATATATTTTACATATTATATACTTATATACATATTACATATAATATCAATTATGTTAGATATTATTATATAAATTAGAGGTAATTTAAAAGAGGAAGAGATAACATTGCTTCATAAATTAGAAATCACTTTGATTGCTTATTTATTTTGACCTGTAGCCTACTAAATAGTTATCTTTATTAATATTTTTTTTCCTTCATAGCATGTTGTTGTGATTTTGGTAGTATAATCTGGGCAAATCAAATTATATTTTTCAATATCTATGCCTTTTCTCTTCGTCTTCTACACATTCAGTCTTGAAACCCAGAGTTACATGCAATACCATTTTCCAGAGTATCCTACCACTTCTAACCAGCTGAACACATCCACTCTTTTCATATAAAATTGTTGGCCACCTGAGGAGCATCTTATCTCAGTGATTTTTCGGTCCAAAGGAACAATAGTCTTTGACAAGAACCATTTCAAAAGATATTCCTAGATTGAATGAATATACACACACAAACACAATTTTTTAGGTCTTCACTATTTTACCAAACTGTTTCTTATATTGTATATTTGAGTTTTAAATGTCATTTTCTAAATAAAATTTGACTTCATACAGTTCACTAAGTCAGTCTGACTTTTGCACAGGTAGAGGTTTATTTTATTCACTTCTTTATTTAATTTAATAATGTCTTTTGATGTTAACCTCCCATAAGTCAAAGAGATAATTTGGCTCATTAGAAAAGGAGGCTAATGACATTTTTACCATGTTATAAAATGTTATAATTATACAAATTATCAATTTGCCCTACAAAAGTTCATCATGATATTATTTTCATTAGTATATTTCTTTAAAGTGATTTTATATATATTTTTTATTGGAGTGATATGTGGTGATATTAATATACTTTTTATTATTTTTGGCCACATGACTTACGGCATCTGAGTTCCCTTACCAGGGATTGAACCTGAGCCTTCAGCAGTGAAAGCATGGAGTCCTAACCACTGGACCACCAGGGAATTCCCTAATACACTTTTTAAAGTTTTATTTTTAACACTGTGTCCATATATTTAAAGTGTATGTATATACACACATATATGTGGAACTTGGTAGCACAGGTCCACAAATGTACACAATTGTATAATTCATCTATTTGCAATCCTTATCAGAATACTTATTTTTTTCTGATTTATAGAAGCTCTACAAATGAAATGAATTGATAACAATATAGAAAGATACAACTGGAAAATAAAAGCTATTAATAATTTCTCTATCCATAGGCAACCATTTGTATATATTTACATTAGGAAGATGCAATACATTCTTTTTTATAACTTGAAAGAATTTTCTTGCAACCTGCAATATAATTCAGTGGTATAATTTTTAACAAGCATACACTATTCAGTCATTCAATTTTTGCTAATAAAAGTAACACTAAGATTAATAGATAAGAATATAGTTCTTTGGGCACTTCTCTGATTATTTCTACAGGGCAAACATCTATAATTAGAATTGCTGAGTCATTGAGAGTAACTTTTTTTTGAATTTTTGATCATATTGCCGAATTGCTATTTAGAATGTTCATACTATTTTATACTCATACTAGTAGTGTATGAGACTTTCAGTTTGCTAGTACCAAGTGAACTCTTCTACCCATCAGCTATTAGACTTACTATCATTGAAAGATCAATCAAGCTAGCGCTTTCTTTTCAATTTGCTATACAGCATGTTCTATTTTGAGGTTGTAAATTAAATGATATAAAATTTTATCTAAAAAATCTTTTGTCTGAATCTGAACTCAAGAGAGCACAAATTCAGTAAGTACACTCATCTCTCCCCTTTCTGCCCCCTAAAACATTTCAGGAGCAAAATTTAGTTCAGAAGGTTATATTTTTTACTCATTGGAAGGTCTCTCAAGTTTGGGTTATTTAGATTTACCATAATACTCTTAGTTGTTATCACAGCAACTTAGGAACAGTAAATCAAAGGCAAGGTGAGGTGGGTACTGTTGGCAAGTGTGTTTATTAGTAAAATCTAAACTGCTATAGCAAAAATACATCCAAAATTCAGGAGCCTAAAGAATAGAGAAGTGAATTTACCGTTTATGTAATGATTACAGTGAAGTGTTCTAGATGTGGTGGGAAGCTTTGTTTTACATATCATTCAAGGATCCAGGCTCTGATTTTATTGCTAAGAAAAAAGGAAGGAATTAGATAATTAAAAGTTTCCACCCCAAGAAGCAAAATTAATAAAAATGATGAACAAAAATGTCTAATATAAAACACTAATAGAAATGAAGAAATAGAACTTTTGGTAACAAAAATATTGAAGTCATTCAAAATGAGTAAGTCATCCATTGTCAGGTATAGGATTTGATTTCGCCGTACCTTCAAGCTCATAAGTTAACCTGTTACTGTTTCGTGGATTCTAGCAGAAAACACAGGACTCCTGAGTCAGAGATAAATGGCTTTATTACTCATGGCACAGGATGTGCATCATACTTGCATTAGTTCCCCTTGTTTTCTAAGTCTTATAGGGGTGACACTATAGGGTCTAGATGGATGCTATGCACACAGCTAGTTTGCCTCATAGGTGAGGAGTATTTGCCTTAGGGAATCATTTCTTTTATAGCAAGCAGTAAGGAAACCTGTCCATTGTCTTGAAGGGAGACATTATCTCATTCCTCAGGGTTGCTTGCTACAAACACAACTCTGAGAAATGGCCTCTGTCATCAATAGGACCTTATATTCTTGGTGTACCCAGCAAAACATGTAGGAGTGAGAAAGACCCATAGGAGGACTGTTCCTTCCAACTTCTATCACTCAGTACCCTCTGAAGACATTCATGTGTACAGCAAGATAAATAAGTTAATGTTCCAAAGAATGTGGAAATTATATTCAGCATAAGGAAATTCTTCATGTTCTTTGCTTAAAGTTTCAAATATTCTCTCTGCCAGCAGACACCTTGAAAAATACTTATTGGTTCAGGATCATCCTTTGGAGAGGTTGTAGAGCCATTTTCAAAAAAGAGAAAAGATAGATGGATGGATTAGGCTATCCATTGAAAACTGATTTCTGGTATTTTATTTCCCCATAACCTGTCCTGGGTTGATGAGTGAGTAAAAAGCCTTTTCTCAAATATATCACTGTGTGTATTATACTAGAAATTTATGTGACTTAAGGGACATATTTTGGGGGATAAAATACTCCGGGACTGGGTTGATCCTATTCATTCATGTTTTGTGTAACTATTTGAATAATAGAAACACTTAGCTGTGATAGGCTTTAATAAGTGGGAGGCATAACTGAGGAGATAGAATTGAGCTCATGTAAGTTAAATGTTCCTTTTCACCACTCACCTGCCCCCTCCACCTTAAATCATGATTTATTCTTTTTCTGTATCTGAAGGAAGTGCCATTAAAGCCTGTTAAGAAAAAGGAAGTGAGTATCAGAAGCTCTGCTTAGCTTTTGGTTCTGCCAGTTGGTGACTTTGGGACTTCTGGCTACTCACTTAATATTTGGGTTATAAAGATTCTCTGGAATCAAGTGAGATATGACTATGAAAGCCCTTTCTAAACTATAAAACATTCTACAAATATTTAATGACCAAGAATTATGCATACTTGAGCTTTTCTCTATTAAAGGAGACCAAAGAATATGTTCTTTCTCAATGCTGAGAGCATATTGATCATTCAGCATTCAGATCAGCTACTGATCTGAACATTTTTTGTCACACTCTACCTACTCTTAGAAGGTTTAATTAATTAAAAAAAAAACTTAAAAAAGCTATATTTTAGTCACTTGGAAGCTCTGTTCACTATTTAACCATGCTGATAAATTCAAAGCCCTCTATTCAGTACTAAGTCTAAACTGGTGGATTCTGTAAAAGTTGCCTTTGCATTTTTATTGTTATTTTTTATACTGATAGCAATAGTGATACTATTGGCAAGTATAGGAATAAATGGTTAAAAAGGAAAATGTTTGGTTTCATATGGTAAAGCATACTTGGAATAAGGTGTAGAAGAAATTGAGAAGAGGAAAATGTTTGTAGGGTAGTGTGTGTGTTTGTGTGTATAATACAATTATTAGTCAAAACCCATGTTATCATTAATTGCTATGAAAAGGAAAAGGAAGAGATGGTGATATAACTCATCACTTTTTTTAAAATGTAGTAGGATCAGCTCCTTCTGTTGATTGATTTATTGACAGTAGCTTCCAATAATATTCATGCCTTTTTCCTATCTACTGTATGCTTACTTTAATTAACTACTATAATGGTTGGTTGACAATGATGAAAATTGCCAGAGAATCATAAAATATTCAAGCTGGAAATGACTTTAGGGATCATATACCATGGCAGATGAGGAGAGCAAGGTCCATAGAATTTAAACATCCTTAAGGTCACACATCTGGAAGGCAGTTTCGGTTCTTAAGATCATTCCTCCTTTTCTTACTTGTCACAGTGCTCATAGAGTATCATGCGTTATCTTAGAATTTTGAAAGTATTTTAAGGCAATAATAACTTGTTCTCTTTTTAGGTTGTTATTAGGAGTAAAAGTGGAGAGATCTTGTATCGTATTTCACCGTGGGCGAAGTATGTGACCCGTGACGGTGATAATGTGAATTATGACTGGATACACTGGGATCCAGAACACCCATATAAAGTGAGAACAACAACTCTTTAAATAAATGCATGTTCCAATATTTCTAGGAAAATTAATTTTTACTTTTATAACTTTTATTGTAATGTTCAACTTCTCTCTTCACCACCGGTTTAATATTTTACATCATAGTGTACTCGTTTGCTATATATATATATATATATATATATATATATATATATATATATATATATATATATATATATATATATATGTATATATCAGAGTCCATCATCTGTAGCCAATAAAATATAAAAGTGAGCTTTTGTTTTATCGTGTGTTTCTGAAGTTGTGGGCGGGGGAAGAACACTAAATCTCTATGTACTGAACTATAAGGGATACTGATTTTTAAAAATCTTAACTACAATTTCTGATTAATCAAAGACTCTCCAGTGGTGTAATATTTCTCACTGTCATGGGCTTGAAGCAGGATCAGTGTCCTTAGGAACAACGAATAGTCAAGACGTCTCATGAATGTATTAATTAGGGTAATTTTTAAGGCTGTCTTATTGATAAGAGTTATAGGTATCTTGGAGCTCACTTTTCTGTCCTTTAAGTTATCGAAGCTTGTTGATAAATGCTTTGCATTTAATAATTATGTATGCATTTCACAGTTCTTATGTTTTCTCTAAGGCTTAGGCTCAAAATACATCTTCACTCAGTGATAAGGCATAAGCTATCGCATGACTACTCTTTTCAAATAGGTTTATTACCATGATCCTAAAAAGGATTTTTTTTCAAAAGAAAGTTTAATGGAGGTAGCCAGTGCCTTTTATATGTGAAAGTAGTTCAAAGTGTTTGACTGAGTTAATTCATCATTTCATTTAACATGCTTAATCTGTTAGTGTCATACCTGCATTTTTGGTTTAATTCTATATGTAATTTTAATATTCTGTAGTTTAAGCATTCCAAACCAAAGAAGCCAAGAGGTCTACGAATTTATGAATCTCATGTGGGAATTTCTTCCTATGAAGGAAAAATAGCTTCTTATAAACATTTTACATGCAATATACTACCAAGAATCAAAGACCTTGGTAAGTAATAACTGTGATTTTTATTCAGATAAAATTTTAATGAGTCTGTTCTCTTATTAGAGAAGCTAATTACAAGTGTCTCTTTTTTTGTGTTAAGAGATTAAATATGTAATAGAAATGCATGTTATTTTAGGCTTCTCAAATTGCCCTGTAATAGTGATAGCATAGAAAAGAGAAATGGAATAAGATAGAACATAAGAATTCAAGATATTATTCCAATTTCAATTTTAATTTTAATGTGAATTGATGGCTTCCAAAATTATAGATAAATACGTAAGCATAATTACTTTTCTGCAGGAGAGAATTTTTATCAATTTAAGTGGTCATTGATTATAGCCTGTTCATTTTAGTCTGTTAGGGAAAAAAATCTTACATTTGTAAGGTGACTAGAACTCATTTTGTTTCAGAGTCATTGTATATATAGCTCCTCTCTGGATGACTTATTAGACAGATATTTGTGGTGCATCTTTCTGTGTGAGTCACATTGGTCTAGGTGTTTGTATATTGGACTCTAATCACACAAACCCTGTCTTCATGGGAACAAGCAGGAGAGTGAATAGTGTACTGCTGAATTATTGATTCAGAATGCTTTAGATCTGTTATTTTCTTTTTATAGGTAATGCTTTTTATCATTTCTCAGCATATTAGCACCTGCTCCAGTGGCTAGGCAGGAAGATAAACTACATTTAATTAGTCTGCTTCTGGTAGGCAGTCCACATTTTGGCTAGAGGAAAAGTTTCTCATGGTTGAAATTTTTAGTTATATAGGGATCTTGATTACCTGAGATGGTGAGGTCAGGTTCCAGAAACCAAAATTAATTAAATGTTTGGAGAATTTAATATAAATTATATTTAATAAATATTATATTAAGGTTGTTATACTTGAGATGGTCTCTCATTTCATACTGTAGTAAATTGTTTATGACCTGGATCTTGCAGAAGTTTCAGCAGAACAAGGATTTTCTTATTTATCTTTGTGTTTGAATTACCTAGCCCAGTACTCTGACCATAAGTGAGTTTAGGAATGGTTAATGACGTAAAATGAATAATAAAAGCTATAAATTGTTACTTGGTCAGAAGAATAATATTGATTACATAATAGAGAAATAAACTACAAACTCTGTATTTTGTGACTAAGTATTATACTTGATTTATATTATTGAGCAGTAGTTTATATACGTGTTTCTACCAGGCCTGATAGAGTTAATTTGTTTCTTTTTTTAACAATAAAGCCAACAGTAATAATTTTTCAACAGATTCTGAATCATGGAGTTTATGTTATCCTTTAAACTTATGAATCCTCAGTTCTGAACGTGAATTCGTAATTGTTCCAATATTAATTATGTACTAAAATATGTGCACAAGAAGTTATATTGACATGAATTTAGACTTTGAGAACAGAATAGGAATATTTTCTCTGCATGTTGCAGAAGGCAATTAAATCATATTTGAAAATTTTACCATATTTTACTTTGAAGAAAATGATTTTTTTAGTTTTTTAAAAGACCAAAGTTTCTTCTACTCTGATTATTTGCTTACATTAAAAACACATTAATAAATATATTTGTGTTAAGGATTTTTAAAAATACATACCTATCTTTTTTGAGTCAGTTCATTTGAGTCAATTCATTTAGTGTTAAAGCAAAACATTTTCAGATAGAGAAAGGAAGGATGTGTGTGGGTGTACGTGTGTGTGTGTGTGTGTGTGTGTGCGCGCACGCACATGTGTGCCCATGGATGACTGTGGAGTAATTTTATAGGTCCTAGAAACAGTGGAAAATGGAAGCATTAATGCTGGTTTTATAAAAGCTACCTTGTAGAAAAATGGATTCAGTGGTATGGTATATCTTATGCTAGAAAAAAGAGAAATATAAAGAAAAAGGTGAAATAAAAAGTACATGGCCTGCAATCAGTTACTTTTATTTGGCTTTCACAATCTTCGATATGAATATTACAAGTGCAACTGAAGTTTAGCATATGCAGATTGCCATCTTTAATATTCTAAAGCCAAATTAAGAGTATATTTGCATATCATTTATTACTTGTTAAAATGAAGACATTTCAAATAGCTAGACTATAACCCTCAAGAACTAACTGTCTGATTTTGTGTTAGAAGGTCAGACAAACAAAGATGTTAAAGTAGTAGAACTTTTCAAAATGACCAAATCTTCTAGGTTATATGTAAAATTTAATGCCTTTTGAACAGGGTGCTGTGTTTATATATTGTTTTCATTACTTTTTTAAAATGTGGCTTTTAGTCTCTATTTGACCTTTGCTTATACAGGATACAATTGTATTCAGTTGATGGCGATCATGGAACATGCTTACTATGCCAGTTTTGGTTACCAAATCACAAGCTTCTTTGCAGCTTCAAGGTAAAATGAAAGAAATTATATCTATTCTTGTTTGAACAAAACATTTAAAAAATGAAATGAATTTCTATATTTTGTGTGATGTCTTATAACCTATTTTAGGGTTAACAGAGCTAATAGAAGCTGAGCATCTTCTTTTATTAAGATCATAGACTCTTTTCTCATCAAGACTTAGAGACTGGCCTGATTGAACATTGTTTTCACAAAATGATTTCTGGTACAGAATATCCAGTTAGCCTGCTGAAATTGTCATATGTTCAGAGGCCTAAGCTTCAGTCAGAAAATCCTGACTTATGGAAGCCATTATTGCTAGAGCTCATATCCTTTTCTGGAAAGAGATTGACTTATATAGGAAGGTAACTGAGGAGGCCCTTGGTGGGATATATACTACCCACGGAAGGACTGTCCTTCTTCCCAGGGTGAAATCCAAGGAATATTGCTCTCTGGGCAGAAAGACATCAAGGGGTCCTATGCAGAGAGGTACTGACCCGAATAACCACAAGTTGAACAAGTCCAACATTGTCTCTGCCACATGGAGCTTACAGTGTGGTGGCATACAGACATAAATCCAATAATCATACATATTATTATTTCCACGTGTAATAAAAGCTAAGAAGAAGATGGCAGATTTCTCCGATAGCATAGAATCAGGGGTCTAATCAGTTTAGATTAGATCTGAACTGATGTTACAACTGAGATCTAAAACATGATTAAGAGATAAACAGTTTTCAAATCTAAAAAAAAAAAAAGAGTTACCTGGGGGGAGGAGTGAAGTGGGAGTAGGTAGATAGCATTCCAGACATACAGAAAAGATACTGGTCCCTTCACCTGTTTCTCTTCATAGGACTTCTCCTTGAACGAGTTATCTGTCCTTGTTGTCTCTAATTCCTCCACTCCTCTTCTTTGTTGAACGCATTCCAAGTACGAGCTCCACCACTTTGCTGAAACTGCTCCTGTCTAGGATACTGTTGCCCTCTGCATTGTTAAGTCAATCATCAGTTTCTCTGTAACACACACCCACGTGCATGTGAGCTGCCCATCTTTCCTGCTTGGGTGGTGACAGGACCCGCTGGTACTTGAGGCATTCCAGTCTGGGAATAAGTAAGTACAGGAGAAATGGCCTCAATTAAGGCACCAAGGATATTCAAAGAAGTATTCTAAGAGCCCTCACAATCCCAACCATGCATGCTTAAAGGGATGGCCAGGTATGTGGACAGGAATGACCATACCCCTCAAACTAGCTAGGCTTGGCGATGGAAATCAGAAGCTCTGAGTATAGAGAAGCGGAATTTTACTATCTACCTACTCAAAATGTGAATTTTCATTGTGCTATAAATCTACAATTAACAGCCAGATTTATTTTTTTTATTGAATGCTTTTAAAAATGCCTAATAACAAATATTAAGCAACTTTGACTTGTATCTAAGTATTATATCATACTACATTTGTACATTTGAAGTATCTAGTACTGTGCTGGTAAAACAACTGAGTCTCAGTAAATGATTGGCTGTTTGGTTTTAAATATGATGTGATCATGTTTTTGCTGTCTCCTTTACCTTAAGCCGTTATGGAACTCCTGAAGAGCTGAAAGAACTGGTTGACACAGCTCACTCAATGGGTATTACAGTCTTCTTAGATATGGTACATAGCCATGCCTCCAAAAATTCAGAAGATGGATTGAATATGTTTGATGGGACAGAGTCCTGTTACTTTCATTACGGACCTAAAGGGAATCATAATCTTTGGGATAGTCGATTGTTTGCCTACTCCAGGTACGTACATAGAATATGGAAATGTCTTATTTGTTTAAAAATAATTCAAGGAATTTTACTAAATTCATTGTATGTATACTCTCTCACTGGTATTTAATTTCTTAATTTTTAAAAAAATTTTATGAGAAATGTTTAACATACTAATAGAATTTACCTTGTTTTGATTAGCACGTGTATTAGTGGTAAGTTGCACTAAATTTCGGTTTTACAAATCATATGCTATTTAACTTATATTGGTTATATTGCCCCTTAAAAGGTTAATGTGAATAATTTTTTAATATCTAGAAAGTACTTTATCAGTTTGAATTAAACATAGCAAATCGCCTTTTAATAGAAGAATACACATTGTTTTAAGTAGGCCATTTTTAAAAATCATACTATGTGTTTTGCTATCTTAATATTACCATGTTTTTGATTGCAGCTAAACTATAATAACAACTAACATTTATTAGTATGTAATATGTCAGGTATGGTGCCAAGGATTTAGATATATTAGCTACATATTTTATTTATTCTGCACAACAATTCTACTTACATGTGGTAAGTACTATTGTTATGACCATCTCACAGATAATAAACTAAGGTTTAGTGCTAAAACAATTCCTTAAGATTAGATACATCTCTGACTTGCCATCTAATTAGAAGGGTGTTTTAGGTGATTAAATCTAAATTCCAAAATATGGCAAACATTTTGTAAAATAAAAAATACTATCAACTTGTATCCATTTTTTATCATAAGTGAAAATATAATAAAAATATGATTTCAGGTGTATTAAAAGTAGCAGAGTGTCAAGTAATAGATAACTAATTTTTATAATATTTCTGAAAGAGTTTAATGAATTTTCTGTTGGATGTTGTACCATAAATAAATATGCACATATCTGGAAAACAAACAGTGTAGAAAAATGCTTCAGCAAGGACTTTGATAAAATGAAGAATTCTAATGTTTCAGCATAAATTAGATGACTTTTTATATGGAGGAAGTTGTTTTGCTTCACTCTTTTCTTATTATCATGCATTATTTTATATTTCATAGCTGTATAGGAATCACTCGTGCCAGATGAAGCAGCATAATATATGAGAAAAGACACAAGAGTTAGAAGCAGGTGGCTGGGTTCCAGGCCTAGTTTCACTCTGGTACAAATCGATTAATCATTCTGGTTCTCAGGTTTTCATTATAAGAGGAGGCAGAGTTTTGGGATTAATACAATTCCCTCTGTAAAGGTATTTTGTATTTGTGTCACCTTTTGAATATTGCTTTTTATACTGTAGATTTATAACGAGTAAAAAGGACTGAACCTGTGCTAATTCTACGATGTGATTCTTAACAATTTCATTATTGAGTAAATCTTATCAAAGTAGCTTGTGGACGAGAAATACAATTAATTGAACTTTCTGGTTCATATTTGGATGAATAATGTTGACTCTATCCTGTAGAACTGTGCCTTATGAAAGAAATACACTAAATTGTTAAATTTTTATGTTTTGAAACTATTCTGCTGTGGAACTGTGCCTTGAAAAGAAATACATTAAGTAGGTGGATTTTTATGTTATAAAATGATTATTTATTTTATTAAAATATTTATTATAGGGTATTTTTCTGTATCCTGAGCTCTCAAAGTCCATTTAAAGTTATCCAGTTTTCTAAGGAAAAGGAATTATACATAATAGTCTTAAAACAATGCTATTGTTTATATTACCGAAATTAAGGCATATTTAACATTTTTATTTAATATTGCGTTGGCCAAAAAGTTTGTTTGGGTTTTTCCATAAGATGTTACCGAAAAACCTGAACAAACTTTTTGGCCAACCCAATACTTAGTTTCTTTCTTATTGAATTAACTATTAATCTTTCTCAAGTGCTTACTTTTGGTAAATAACATGTAGCATGATTTTACTTTGTTATTATTTTTTTAATACTTTTCGGGGCTGCATTATGTCATGTAGGCTTAGACCTCTGTAAATATAGTTCCATTTAAAATGTATTTCTATTATTCAATATGTGGTTCTATTTGACAGTATTTAAATTCTCTAATTTTTATAGAATTAGTATTTTCTATATAGGTTTATGCTTTTAGTTACAACATCATTAAACAATATAGATAAATCCTACAAAAACAAATTTAAAAAGTTAAATCACCAAATTTAAGCAAATAATTCTATAATATTTAGGTTTTTCAATTTATAACATACTAAAGATTCTAAGATTCTTTGAATTATTTTCTCAATACTGTGTTGTAATTTATTAAAAACTTTATTGATAAAATTTATGTTAGCCTGATGAAAGTGTATTTCATTTTTCTTTTTTTTTTTACATTTTCTTCCTTCTATTCTGACTAGTTATAGCATATGTAATATAATATTGTTTTGGTGTAATGCGAAAACCATTTTTATAATCGGCATTCATGATGAAAGTCCGATGCTCTTTTGGTTATTTACTGCTGCTTAACAAACCAGCTCAAAATTTAGTGACTTTGGACAACAGCAGTTATTTATTTTACTTCCAGATCTGCAGTTGGGGCATAGGTCAGTGTGACATCTCTTCTCTTCCATGTTACGGTCTGGGTCTGGAAACTGACATGGCGTCATTTCTGCTATAAGCTATTGTCCAAACAGTTACAGATTCAAGGGGAATAGACCCTTTTATTTCAGTGACAGGAGTATTAAAGAATTTTAGGACTAAGTTTTAAAATCCCCACATCTAACAGGTTTTAACCATACACAGTAAATATGCCAGTTCACAAATTCAAAAGAGATGTATTGAAATACCTGTCTATGTGGAAATATTGGTATTTTTCTCAGCTGTATTTCTGTGGTAGAGAGTTTGTCTGAAATAGGCAATTTTCAAAAAACATACTAATCATTATAAAACTAATAATGCCATTTTTGTTAATTAGAAAATATAAAAAGGCATAGAAAATCCAAAATAAAAATGATTATTCTTTACAAATACAAATAACATTATTTTTATGTGGCTGCACTTAATGAGTATTCTTTTCATGCATATAAACACAGGAAAACCCAAACCTTTACTATTACTCTATACATAGGATAGCTATTCGTCTATAATTTTGGGCTTGTTCCTTATCCAGGTGATATCAGAAACAACAATTTATACTTCATGTTTTAATTTATAAGTTATTTTTCACCCCTTACCTTTGATATGTTGATTAATCTTATACTCCATTGAAAATTAGATATAAAAATGGTACAGGGTTTGCCTAAGGCCCTAATAAACCTCTTTTTTGAAAACGTGTAATAATTTTTGAAATTAAGAAAATGTTGATCTTATATAGAATCAGCTTCTGCAGAGATATGTTGCTGATGCTCATTTCATTCTATCTGTATGTCACAACCTGTCACCATTTATAATCTCTGATTCAAGTGTCATCATCAGAGTTATCAGAATTAAATCTCTCACTCTGGGTAATACCAGAGATCCTGACTGTGCTATTTCATTACCTGTTATGAATAAATTTCCAATCAGGAGCTGCCCATGTTTTAATTTTCTGTCTACTCGGCTGAACTGCCTTCTAGCTCTGCTAAATTACTAGTGACAGTTCATAACAGAGATTGGGTTGTTCTTTCTTTAGTTGGTAAAGAGAACTTCTTGACAAATCTGTCACCCATAAGTTTCAAAAGTTTCTAGAGTGAGAAATAATGGATATAATTTAATGGTCTCAGTTTTAAATTGTATTTTGCATATGTGTCTGGCACTATGTAAATGCACTTGATAAAATAACAAGACAACTGCACAATTTGTGCAGCTTAGCAATTATTATACCGTAACCTTTACTAAAGCTTCGAATGAGAACAGTTTCTTTGTTGAGTATTTTCTTCAAAGATAAGATATGAATCTCAAAGGAGATAGCATAGTAGAACTCATGCTCATTTTTTCCCCCCCGAACCTTACATTTGGGTACAAAAGTAGTGTAATCATATTCTGTCAGCATGAGTTTGTAGTGACAACTATTAGGCAGGAAGATACTCTTATCTTGAGTTATAAGAGTTCCTTTCAGAAACAAAAAGTGAATCCAGTTTGATTTTTTAAGGTCATAACCACATGGAATAAAATATCCTTTAGTACATACACTATAATATGTGGATCTTCTTAATCTTCCTAGGTCTTTTCCACGGGTTAGAATGTGGAAGGAAATTCATGGGGCCTTCCCTTCTGAGAGTGGATATTTGAATCTTAAATATTCTGTGATGTCTTATGTGATGTTTCTTTTTTAGTTTGTCAATAGAGTGAATTGCATTTATTGATTCTGAATGTCAAGCCAATCTTACATTCCTTGGATAAGCCCTCATAAACATAGATACTAAAATTCTAAACAAAATTTTGGCATATATTTATTTGATATTACATCATGACAATCAATTATTAATGATGATCCTTAATTTAAGAATTATTGTTCATTGATATATTAATTAATGAATATATGACACCATTATGATTAGCAGGGTATTTAAAAACTAAGCATCCAGGACATGAATAGAAACCTCCAAAATATTATTTTTTAAGAGCTTTAAAGTCATATGCTGCTTTGTGATTTCTTAAAAGCAAAAAACAAAAAGCAACAGGCCATCAGGTGAAATAATCACTCTTTTTTGCTACAGTAAAAATGGCCACAATAACACAGAAAAATAGCATAAAAAGGGTAAATGTGTTCAACATCTGTTGAAAACAGGTATTATCTGGAAAAGTTTTAGATTCATCTAGGACACATTGCTAGATATATATGCTTGAAGTTTCTGTGCATATGCTTATCAGAAATTTGGGAAAAAACAAATACAAAAAAATCACTCCCTTCAGGGTATAGGTGACATTTTAACAGTTAACTTGAAGTAACTGCTTTCAAAGAAAGTTTAGCTATGGGGAAACCGTTTGGGGAAAATATCAAGAAAAAGTTTCCATCTTCGTGATTTTATTGCCACAAATGATTTCAGTCATAAAAATTCTTTTATTTGCATATACATGAATCTTGGAGCATTTTTTGCCAAGTTTCTAAAATTGTTCCAATTATAGTTTGTCATAAGCCCATTGGTTATACTTATAAATATAATTATAAATATAAATGAATCACCTTGTGGTTAATTGGCAAGATCACCCAACTAACTCAGGGAAAATGAAATATACAATCCATATTTCATGAAAGATGGTAGATAGTGGAAGGAGTTGGAAAAAAAAAGTTTTATAACTTAATAAAGATAGCCATTGATTCCCTTCTTTCATTTATATCTATGTATTTTAGTGAGCTATTATAGCCAGGAGGAGCATTAAAATCACCTGTGAAAGCAATTTTAAGTTTAACCAGACCTTGATTATTTTATCTTTACTTTTAGTTTCTTTTTGTGGATCTATTAATATATTACTAAAGTGGTATATATACAATTAATAAATAAATACACATATGGAGGAGTGTGCTGATAAGGCACACAGTCAAAAAAGTTTACAAATAATTGCTTAGGTAAATTAAGGTTAACATCAAAGATTTTTTTTTTAAAGAAGAAGAAACTTGTTTTTCTGATCAATTCATTCATAAATTTATTGAATGAACTTATTGAGCATTTACCCTATGTCATATCTTTAGGGAGATATTTTCTGTATATTTAAACTAGCACAAAACCCTAAAAGAAAGTATATGTTTTAATTTCTTTGGATAGATTTCAGAACATTGAATATTTTTTTTAAGTTGAAGTAATACAGTATCATTTTAGACAAATACCTTTCCTATTTGCTTAATAAAAAGCAAATGATGGAAGATTAAAAGACAATTTCGGACATAGATTTAGCAAACAGTTAACTATTCCACAGGGAGTCGGACAATTAAAAATAAACAAAGAATAACTTACATAGCCTATTCATTAAGAATATTAAAATTTCACAGTAAGATTGTTAATAATGCTGGACGTCCCATAAAAAGTCTTTCTGTTTTCCTCTTTTACAGAATTTTCTCTCTTCCTTTTAGTAATTTTTCCTTGTTTAAACCAGGACCTTATTTCAGCTTGATTGAGGCAAATGGTTAAATCTACTATTTCAAAGAACGTAGAGTTAGATTCAAAATTCAGACAGGCTAATTTTCTTTTGTAAAGGTGATTAAGAAAGTTGCTATATCAATCTAATCTGTCTGGATTTGAGTTTGAATGGTAGAAATATTACTTCTCTTACAGGGTTTATGAGATTATTCAGCCTGGCAGAAAGGTTTCCATTGATGCAAAGCACAGCACTGGAGTAAGGATTTACAGTCTTTGTGTAAACTTTGTTCCTCGTAAAACTTTGTATTCTCTGCCTTGTTTATTCTCACAAGTCTAAACTTTAAGTGCACAGGGATATTGTGAAAATATCTTGAGTATTTAGGTCTTACTCACCTGTAACATTCACCTTCTCAAATGCAAACTCCCTCTAAAGTAGGACTCTTCTTACTTGGTAATTTACCTTAAATTTGAAAATGTCGAGCATGGCTTCAAAAGCAGCGTTTTTAACTTCAGGCAGTGGTACATGCCTGTGAAAATGGTCCAAAGGTCCCTATTCAGTGGTTGTTTACTTAAGTCTGTGAATTTTGTTGAGTCTATAATAATAATATCTGGGTTTTTCTTATGACCTTTTTAAACAAGCAGGTAAAATGTGAGAAAAAATCCATTTTTCTCTTTTTATCTGTGTGTAACAAAACAACTTGTTTAGCCATGTCTGTTTTCTAGGTTATGGACTAGCAGTTTTGAAGTTATGAAGAGATATTTCATGGTTTCCTAGCTGAATGATTTCCTTAGTGTTATGCTGCAGATAAATAACCCATGTTATAGTGAGCCAATTATTTTCAGAAAATATAGGTATCTCTTAAAATTTTGGAAGGGCACATAATTTATATGTAACATAAAAATTATTTATTTTTGAGGGTCTCCCCCCCCCCGACCCCCATTCATTTGGACTAGTGATCAGGCATATTTTTCTCAAACTTCTGAATTTCCCATCCCAATTTTGTGGTGGTGAGATATCTCTATTTGGTCTTCATTTTGCTTCTTTTTCTTTCACTGTTAGTAAGACAAGCCATCAGCCTCAGGATTTATTTCATTGTCTTTTTTCAGCTCCCCAAGATTAGACCTTTGCCTGTGTAGCCTTTCAAAATTCTCTGTCTGCTGAAAGCATCACTAAAACTCAGGGGCAGTTATAGTTAACATTTTCTCCCAGTGCTTTAGGAAACAAAACAGCATAATAGCCAACTTTTCTAAGACTTAAGCTCTATTCTCAGCACTGTGTAAAGGACGGCAAATGAGGCCAACTAGCTGTTCAGTGGGTTTATCTGATCTTTGTGAGGGATGATTATCATGATGACTATAGTGATAACCTTTATTAAGGATCATTCAATTTGGAGGCATTAGGTGCCTACCTACCTTATTGAACTTTCTTCTCTGACAACCTGAAGTAAAATATCTCCTTCAGTCTTCTGCCATTTCCTATCTCCTGTCCCTACCTAATTTTTTTCCATTGCACTTATCACCATGTTACATTCAAAAAAGATACTTGTTTATTTTTTTAATTTTAGTGATATATTTGTTGTTTATGTATTAAATGTGGAAGTAAAGTTAATATTTATTGTTTCTTATAGAAAATATTTTAAGTAAAGCAGTCTCTGTTTCTCTTTCTCTCTGTCTAATAAACTTTTCACCATCAGATTTGCTTGCTATGAAAATGACACTGCAAAGTATTGACTTGGTGTGGTTACATGTTCTTTAGAACGGAATTCAATGAAGAAAGCTATCAAAGATACTTCCAGCCAAAATGATGATGATAATAATAAATACTACATATAGTTAAGATATAAAAGATCTGACATAATATAAAATAAGTGGTTTTAGAATTACATGACCTTTACCTCTCTGATCTTACCAAGCTGTTTAACACTTAAATCTTGGTTTCATGGATGAAGAGCTCATCATGTGCCACAGGGCAGTTATTAAATCTATGTAAAATAACATCATTGAAAATACATGACAAGCTAAATATAGAATATTATGAAGAGTTTGGAATTGTACTTTCAGATTTTTACTAAAGGTGAAAGCAGGGCTTAACTCACAAACCAGGCAGGTAACTGAGGGAAGCAGGCCAGGTGGTGGTCTTGGCAACCCAGAGCAAATAGGTCTTGTTAGAAGGGGCTCCCACTCACAAGCTCCTGCTGGTTGCTTCCATGTGAAGCCACATCTTCCACTTCTTTGAGAGAAGTCAGAAGTCCACATTTTATATGAAACATCCCCATTTTTAAATGTCTGTAATTAATTTAAATTTTTGAAATTATTGTTCAGACCAAAGGGACACACATTTGGGATTGATATAATCTCTGGGCCTCTAGTGCTATCTCTGGACCCTGAGATGTACCTTGGGTTAAGAGAGTATCAGATTCTATGAAACTTCCAAAATTAGGTAGTAAATTAGGTACTGAGTCAGATATGATAATAGGACAATGATACTTTTATAGTTTAAACACAACATTGTAATTCAACTTTCTTTGGATTAGCAGTGGGAATTTTATAAACCTAAACTGGTAGTGTGACACTGTCTCTCAGCAGAATTATGTTAACATCTCCTTGATTTTAAGTAGCAGATGAATCAACAAAATAAATGCCTTTTAAAATCAGGCTCAATAAATCAAAATTCACATTTAGTGAAGAAATCTACAGAGTTAAAATTCAGTAACCTTTATTTATTGTAATGTCTTGCATCTAAGTTGTAAGTAATTTCTATAAATGTAGTTACTGACTTTTGGAGGCATAATAGAGAATGGGTAGAGGCCTGGGCTTTAGGTAGCAGCCTGGGCTCAAATACTGGTTACACCACTTAGCGTGTAACCACAGCCAGATTAGTTAATCTTTCTAAATTTAATTTCCCCATCTGTAAAATAAGACTCTATTTGTATCTCCCTCCTGTGATTGTGAAGATTTAGTGACACACTTATCCTGGCGCCTGGCTTGTAGTCATGATAATCGCCATTGTTACCAACATTGCCATATCATTGTCACAGTCTTCTTGTGGGTAGATTAACCAGCCGACCTATTCCTCTGAAACATACTTAGAGGCTTGAAGACAAGCAATAACAATACTTTTCGTGAGCCAAATATGTGCCATAATCGCTGTGGATCTTTATTTGTTGTGGTCTCACACTATTTTTTAAAAGCACATTCAACCGTTTTCTTGGTAGAAGCCCCAAATTAGGAACGTTTGTGGAAATGACCGATCGTGATCAACATCTAACAGTACTGAGAAATCACAGCCAAGAGAAATGGTAGAGGGAGAAAGCCCATCAAGGCCAGAAACCAGAACTGAAAGCACAGCGATGTGAGGCCCCTCAGGTGCAGCAGCAAACAGTTCCACACTCTGTAATTGTCCCTCTGGGCATCATTAGACTGCACTATAGTGTAATAATTGATCATAATGAATGTGAGTCATTAAAAAAACTTTAAGTCATGTTCAAAAATGTCTTTTTAGGCACCAGGAAAAAGTAAAATGTTATTTCAAAGTATTTTCGTTAAAAATGTTAAATTTTTAAATGTTATTTTAGACATTAAGTTAAAGTTTCTGTCAACTATTTTTTAATGAGGGTTACTGTGAAGATTTTATTTATGTGGAGTACTTTGTTCCCCTCCAATGCAGAATAAGCAAAGCATCCCTCTACTTGTTATTATTTTTAAAATTTTCGGGTGAGGAAGGCATTTTATTAAAGTTATTGGATTAACTACCCTGATTCTTTTGCCTTTTAAATCCAGGGCCATCGGATCTATTTCTTATGATAATATCTTATGGTACTTTGTTGTGAGAGGGAAACAGAATTTTAGTCTCAGGACGTAGATTCTAAATCAAATTGTTCAGTCTTTCCCAATAATGGAGTTAGGGGACAAATTTTTCAGTATAATGGCTAAGCTGCTTGCTATAACAGTACCTAGATTAGCTCAGGCAGGAAGGGCCCACTTAGTTCTCACCATCTCCTGTCTCTTCTTTGTATTTCACATGGCCATTGATGTTGTGACAATGATTATGAGTAAGGAGATCACACCTTTGTGTTTGTTGTTTGTTGCCCAGGCTGGACTAGCATGTCCTCCTGATATTTTCCTTCTGACAAAGTGTTATTATTAAGCGTTGCCTTATAATAATCTGGCATGAGCTTTGCTTAACTTGCAGTTTTTCCTCCTTGTTTCTGCCATGGGCTTATCGACCAGCTTGTGTGGTTATATCTGAAAGGCTGTTAGAAATTGCCCATCTCTTTATCTTTTCCCAGCACTTTCCAGAAGTGAGGTATCTAAGATCTCCTGTAAAAGAAGAGAATTCGGGGAGTTTAGTGACAAAATGAAGGGATGAACACTGTCAGGTCATAGAGGTGGCGAGAGAGGCACTCAGTACTGCTGTCCCTGCCGACCACCTGGTACAGGAGACTGCTGTGCTGCCAGGCTGCCGGCTGGTGGGGTCAGAAGGAAAAATGGGAAATTATATGTGAGGTGTGCACAAAATAAGTGTGCAAAATAGAAACCTAATAGTCCTGCTGAGAAGCATATAGAACAACACTGTCCAAAAGAAATATAATGCAAGCCACATACATAATTTAAAATATTCTAGTACTCACATCCATCTCTAAAACGATGATTAAAACGGAGCTTACCTCATGGAGCTGTTGGGAGATTTGAAGTATTAAAAATACTTGAAGTTCTTAGAACAGTTTCTAGCACATAATAAGAATTAGTTATTATTTCTTATAACTTCCATGGTTTGTTCCACAACTTCTTTGTTGACCTCGAATTTATGTATTATACAAACTCTGAACATATATCCATCTAACCATTACAGTTCCTCTTTATATTACTACCAAATTATTTCTCAAATCCAGATCCTCTTTCCTACCTCTGCCCTGTGTTAAACGCTCTTATTTGATTATGTACCTCCACTGTCTGCTCTCTTACATGTTAATATGTATTTTACTATACTGGTTTTTGGATTGCATTATTATTTAGTTTACTTTTCTCCTCTACACCAGGCAAAAATATAAGCTTCAGCAAAGCAAAGGCAATGTTGTCTTGTTTCTGCCTTTATCCCTCAAGACTAGAACAGTGCTTGACTTACTTAAACACAAATTTATTGAACGGATAAAGAAATGAATGAATACATTTATGTTTTCTAAGGCTCCCAAATTTAGAATATAGGTCTTATACATCTTGTAACCCTATTGTTTAGCACAGTGTTTCAGAGCCTACCAGAGAGTAGACTGTCAAATATTTGTTCAACTGAGTAAAAAGTGAAACCCGTTATCTCTACGAAGTCTTACTTATTGAATATTTTAGGTCCTTTTATTCCCAGATGTAGCAAATGGTATTTCAGTTAATTTATGAAGTAACAATGGCATCCAGATCTGTCACAGCAGTTTGTTCCATGTAACTACTATAGAAAATGATCCACCAGGGAGGAAAGTTCAGGAGGATATCCATGTGTGTCACATGAAGAGTGTTCAGTGCTCAAATAAATTTGGAAAACCCTGAATTAAATCAAGTTCAACACATTTCTTTATAGTTGAAATTCTTGGAATCTTTAATTAGCTATTGTGTATTTTGAATCTCCAAGTAAGTGCTGCACAATAACACTTCATTTCTCAAATGTCTTTGACCTTGAGGCACTTCAATGCACTTAGAAGAGATTTTTTAAGAAATCCTAACATCGAGGTTTTGAAGGACCTGCCTCTGGTCTCGTCCTAACTTACTCTTCCTCTCATTCATTAATCTCTAACCACTCTGGTCCTGTTCTTGCTTTGGAGCCTCTGTGCATGCTTTTCCCTCTGCCTGGAGTATTGCCTTTGTATGGCCAGCTCCTTTTTATTTTCCTGTCCACATTGTAAAAGTCCCTTCTTAACTTCAGCAGTCTAAAATCAATCCCCTGGAATGCTTGCTCATGGCTTCCTCTCTTCATTCTTCACTTATTTATCATAATCTGTAGATAAGATTTGCAATTATATTTGTATTTTGTATTTTAAAATAGTGATAACTTAACCTATTTTTCTTTTGATCTCATTTTTAGGGGATATTTTGTTGAGTGTGCATATGTAAATTCCATACTATAAACACTGTTAATGGTGGTTTTACATTTTTGTAAAGAATATCCTATTTGAAATTTGTGTCCTTGTAAGAAGCTAAAAATTTTCACTAAACCCTTAAATACCTTAAATACTAAAGGTATAGTGATATTAACTTGTGGTAGTTAGTGGATGGAACTAGGGTGGGTTTGCTTTGGCATCCAAGCTATGGGCTGTTCCTTACAGAGTAGTGCTTGTCACCATTTTAATTCTTTATTTTATTGACATCGTTCATTTTCATCTCTTCCTTATCACTCTCAAATCCCCATCAACATACAGTACCATTTACTTGTAGTTTACATTTTAGAGAAATGAAGCTTTTTTTAACCATTTTCTCAAGCAGTAAGTAATAGCACAACCTGCTTCAGAATTTACACTAACTTAAACAAAATACTATTATCAGTCTTCCCCCATCAGTCCATCAAAGATTCATCTGGCTGCCTTTGTTATTCTCCTAGTTCTTCTCTTTGTCCTCTCTCTGTCTCTCTCTCTTTCCCTGTCTCTCTCTCTGTCTCTTTCTCTGTCTGTCTGTCTCATAGATCTCAGCTGTACGTTTGGCAATTTAAATTTTGTGATATTTAAAAGGAGATACCCAACAATAAAAAAAATCATGGATTTTATTTTTTTATTCATGCTTATCAATTCTGCAAAGAGCTAAGGGAAAATTGTCTCTATGTTCTTTTTAAAAGTCTTAATATATAGACTGCACTTGCCACAAGCAGACAAGGTGTAAAATATTAAAATATAGGCAATGCAAAAGTAAAAACCTCACTCAGAACCAAATACTCTGAGGAGATGCTATCCTCGGTGTCTAGATTAGATAGTCATCTGTGAATTGATGAAGACCTAAGAATTTCTCCCATCAAGGCAGAAATGAAGCATTCCGTTTTTTCTTTGTGATCTTTCTTCCTCTCCTCCTCTCCCCTCCTCTTCCCTTCTCCTCCCTCCACCGACTTTTTTTATAATACAAGGGGGAGCAAGGTTCTGAGGCTGGAGAGGATTCAGGTCTGTATCAGGTGAGGGCACAGCTTTGGTTTTCTCTCCTCTTTGTCTTCATTATGACTGGCTTATTTCCCTGCTCTACTGATTATTTCAGCATGTAGAAAAAACTGGCTGCAGCTAAAAATTTGTCTTAAGAAATGTAAACCTTTGAGGCCATTTGAGCATAAACCCAGGCAATTCAGAGAAGCTGGGAACAAGCCAGAGGGAGGCTTGGTCCTTTTATCCACTCCTTCTGCAGGATTTATTAACATCCTGCAGAAAGTAGAAATCTGATTCTTGTGCTGTGCGTGTTTATAAATTATATTACTGTGTAGATATTAACTAGTTTATATCAATACGCACTAGATTTGAGTTTTCTTATCATTTATATACATGTTTATATACGTATGTGCACAGACACATCTAAAGTTCAAAGTTTTATACAGATTAATCATAGATTATTTAATGTTTTGGCTTCTTGCTGTTAACTATAGTTTATAATCTCAACACAACTAAAATTGATAGAAAATGGGGCAAGAATATAGATTTCTATGCTGTGCAGGTAAATTAGTTTTAAAGCAAAGGAAGTTTTACTTTAAAAATAGAAATGAAGTACTTTTTAATGTATTAGAAATGTCTGTAAAATGTCTTTAGGAAATATATACATGTACTATGTATATGTGTATATATATACTGCATATGTATATACAATGAACTTCTGAGTGTCTCTGCTTTTTAAAATGAATGATAGGGACAGGGGGCTTTATGGACACATGTTAATGATAAAGTAATCTGCTGCTTAGAATCATGTATTAAAAATAAGTCTGGCACACACAGGTGCTGAATTAGCTAATTAATTAAATTAATTAATTAACTAAACAAAATTTCATTGAGCACTTATTATGTACCCAATATTCCTGAATCCTGGAAATGAAGCAGTAAGAAACCAGGTAAGACCCCAGTTCTCTGAGCCCTGTTTATGGGAAAGGCAGACAATACAAAATAAAGTTCCAGATAGTAGCAAGTACCATGAAGAAAAATAAAGTCACCTAAAAGTGTTCAGTGTTATGCTGACTGCAGCTGTTTTTCAGTGTGATCAAGATAACCATTTCTGAAGAGGTAATACTTAAACAGATTTGAATGAAGTAAGGTGCAATATAAAATCCTGGGGGGTGAGCGAACAGTGAGGAGAAAGCAGTTGTGAAGTCTCTGTGGGGGAACGGGCTTAGTGTTTTCAAGAGAAGGCAAGAAGATGCAGAATGGTAAGTGAGGCATAATTTTAGGAAAATCCAGAGAGTTTGTCAGTTGTCAGATCATGTAAAGCCTTGTAGGTTTCTGTACGGAGTTTGGATTTTCTTCTATTTTATTCAATTTATTCTGTGTTTGATGAGAAGCTGTTAAAGGGTGTGGATCAGGGGAATGGTGTGATAATACTGAAGATAAGTCCACTATATGATAATAAGCTAGGAGGAAGAGGGATGTGGGTAGGTGTGGAATTGTGGGCAGCATGAAGGGTCATCTGCACTGCAGCAGTCCAGTGAGAAATTGTAGTGTTTGGGGTAGGAGTGGTACCATCAGGAGGTTTAAGAACTGATTAGATTAAAATGGAATACATTTTGAAGGGAGAGCTGATAAAACTTGCTGAGTGATTAGTTGAATATGAGGGTAAGAAAAATTATTTCTAAGTTTTTGTCCAGTAGGTAAATGGGCCTCTGAAAATGGCACCTCTATACCTTTTGAGCATGAGGTATAGCATAGCCATTTATAGAGCTGCAGGAAACTGGGAGAAGTATTGGGGGGGAAATTAAAAGGTCATTGTTGGACAACTTAAATTTGAAATGTCCATTTGACATATAAATGGAGATCTTGAGTAGCCAGTCAAATATCTGAACCTGCAATTCGGTGGAAAGGATAGGGCTGGCAAATTAAAATCAGAAGTCATCTGTTTATAGAAGGTATTTCAAGCTATGAGATGGAATTAGATTACTTGAAAAGTGAGGATGAGGAGAGATATGGTCTGACTGCTGATCTCTGAGTTACTCTCACATGAAGAGGTCAGGAAGAAGGATCTGTAGGTGAAATAGAAGGACAGGGAGGGAGGGCTCAACCATGTCAGCTGCATCTGTTGGGCTTAAGTTAGTTGAGATTGAGAAGTAGACATTGATTTGGCCTGATGGTCATTTATTTGGACTAAAAAGGGTTTTGTTGGAATGGTTGGGCTGAAATTCTCTTTTTGATGAGTTAAAAATGAATGCGAAGAGAGAAAGTGAAGGCAGCATGTGTAACGATAAATTTTATGAGGGGATATTCTTTAAAGGGGAGTAGAAAAGTGGGTTGGTAGCTAAAATAGAGAGTTGTAAGTCAGAAAGTTTCTTTTAAAGTAGGATATGTTTCAGCTGATAGGGTTGAACCAATAGAGAAGGGAAAATTGCTGAGTCAGTAGAGAATGGATAACTGTAGATACAAATCTTTGAGAAGGGAAGAGAAGGTGGGATTTGGGGTACAAATGGAGGGTTGGTCTTGGAAAAGTTCAGGGACAATTTATCTGATATAATAAGGAGACAGATATATGACTTTTAAGCAGAGACGGTGGTAGATTTGATTGGGTGTTGATGATGTTCTGTAATTGCTTCCATTTTTTCATTTATTTTTAAAGTCAAGGCAGTCAACTGAAGGTGAAAAGTTAAGAGAGAGGTGTTGGAAATTCCAGATGAGAGGAGGTGTAGAATTGTCATCTGAGAGAGTGGGAGAGTTGTTTCATCGATAAGGAAATATGATGGGATTCCTGAGTGATTTTGTGGGCCCACCTGCCTGTGGACCAAGCAGAAAGCTGGATTTGACTAAGTTCTGCTAGGACTATGAGACTTCCCTTAAATTCCACTGGAAGCTGTTTTAAAGGCTGGAGAAGGGCAATCAATAAATGCTTGAATGACAATTTTTCTACCTCCATTTTCCTTGAATTTTCATATAGTTAACATTTCCAGAAAGTTGACAACAACAAAAAGAGTTAATTTAAAGAATCACAGTTTTCCAGGTCAAATCTGTTAAATAGTAAGTCACAGCGGGAGGTATAATTAATTATAAGCTAAGTAAGCTTGCATGACAATTGATTCAAATATACTCAACTCATCACCAAATATATTCTTCATAGTATTGCTGGAGTAAGCTTTCTCAAGTGTAAATTTTGTGTGTGACTGACAAGGGTAAATCATTCAGTGGTAAACTATAGCCTATGACAGTTGTTTTCTAAACAGATGAATGCTAATGGCTCTGGTGACAATGGAGATCCAACGTCTATTGTAGAATTACTCACACTTAAGGCTGCCTCGTCCTTATAGAGTATGTCATAGTTTGATACTTTCTTGATCATGTGAGATAGAAATATGAGAACCAAGGACATAAAACAGGGTTTCACAAGTCAGTTATGCCATCTCAAATATGGTCCCAAATATTTCTCAGAGATTATCCTTACTGTT
The DNA here is from genome assembly GCF_009873245.2 of Balaenoptera musculus. Taxonomy (NCBI): domain Eukaryota; kingdom Metazoa; phylum Chordata; class Mammalia; order Artiodactyla; family Balaenopteridae; genus Balaenoptera; species Balaenoptera musculus. Next base: position 110,339,020 of record NC_045788.1, read on the forward strand.
CCTAGTCCACTGACTGAAGGTGGGGTTCCCTGATTGCCTGAAAGGTCTTGAGCACAAAAAATGCCATTGTGCACTAGCTAGTGAGAATTGCAATTGGCAGTAGGCAGCACAAGGGTACTATCCAGTTTGCAGCTATCTCAGGGAAAGTCTAGTGGTTGTAAAAATGTGTGCATGTGCACTTGCTTTTGGGATGGTGGGTGGGGTAGTCACAACAGTCACAACATACAAGCCTAACTCCTTGTATGTTTTCCCCAGGGCTGAAACTATGGGTCCATGAATACATTCAATTACAACTTTTTGATATACAAAAGGATCCAATTCTAAATTTTAAGAAACATACATATTAAAAGAGATGGCATTATTTTTAAAAAGTACTTGAAACAGGGATGTGGCTGCACTTCTCCTTCGCTGTATACCCTTAGCCAGTTTCTGGGAGAAAGCACACAGACTTTAAGAACAATAGGCAATAGTCATAGCGGGTTAATCCTTTCTCTGCCTTGAGGCACCAAGGTAGGGGTTGCCCAGCTGCCTCTAGCAATCCCGTGTGTGCTATCCACTCAGCACTGAGGCATCTTCACTGAAGCTCTATGGGAACAAGAGTCATATTTTCAAAGTAATTGGTCTTAAGGATAACTTCCAAGTTCTTGGCAAACTAGGAGCTCAAGTATCTGATCACTTTCTGCTTCTCTAAATTCTACAATGTAGAGTTTCTCACACATACCAAATTTCTGTGTCTTTACCCATGCCATTCTTTCTCCTTTGGAATGCCTTCCCTCCTCTACTTTGCTTTATACACTATCTTATATTTCAAGACCAAATATCTATCTCCTCTTGTAGGAAACCTTCATAAAAACTCTACCATCTCTATCCTTGTCCCTGCTGCTTTAAATGTCTTCTTGCCTGTCTCATTCCAATAGTTTTAAGCTGGACTTCCCCTTCTTACTTAAATACTGCATTTAAATAGGTCTAATAATGTATGTATGTGTATATATGTGTGTGTATGTATGTATATATTACATTGAAAAAATCCCCCATGTTAGTCTTTCCTACTAGACAACATGTCATTTCAGTGACCTTTTGATTTTACTTCAACAGCATGTGTTTGCTCTCTAATTAATGCTTATTATCTATTAGAATTGTACCTAAAACAAAAATGTTTATCCTGAGAGAGTATTCTGTACATTTCATGAGATATTTTCATGCAAAATGTTCTGCCATTTCCTTTGGCTTTTGATGTTAAAAACTATTTCTATTTCAAAAATATTTTTAACTTCCCATGCTGCCACATAGTAAAGCCTTTTTAATTGATATGTTTTATATCATTCAGTTTTAATTTTATTTGTGCCCTAAGTAATTTGTTAAAGCAGTGTTTTTAGTAGGAAATCATGATCTATTTTCTAATATACCAACTGACATAAAATCCAGTTCTTCCTAAGTATAGAGATACTTCATTTTATAAATTTGTATATATCTTAATGGTGAGGACATTTTAATATTACGCTGTTTTACTTATTATGAAAAGGTTTTACTCTGAGACCTACTGAAAAAAAGCAAAAAGAAAAACTTTAAGTAGAAAATGATGTTTTGTTTCCTCATACTAAAATGCATTTTAAAATGTCAAAATAAGCATTCAAAGCTAAAATTAAATCTCTTGGTCATATTTTTGAGAAGTGATGACTTTTTCTATTTTAATTAACTCCCTAAAGAATTTTTAAATGTGAATGTCTCTAACCTAGAGGATAATTTTCAAACAATTATATATATAATTATTAGCTTTATAATTTTTCTCCATTCCTCACAAAGTCACAATTTTATCAAATACTATCTTACCCACCCCCATGAAATGTGTTGTGCTAAATAACTTATAAGTTCCAATCTGCCATCCTATTATCTATCATGGCATGTAATTAACTGCTATGATTATTTTGATTTATAAATAATTTTATATAAATATAAAAATACAGAAATATGCACTTAAATACAGAAATAAGCAATCTGTCCATTTTAATTAGCATAATTTGTAACTGTACATTTAATGTATGTCACATATAGGTTTCTCTTTATTCTGATTTTAGTATGGGCAAATATAGGAGAAGACCATAAAACCACTGTGGTCTTTGTAAATTTATATGGAAAAATGATAGACTTTTAAAATATGAATGTATGTATAGATATATTTGCACAATAAACTTGAGTCAAATTTATATACTTATGGATAACGTGAAGGACATATTTTCTATAGAATCAATTTTACAGGTCTAGTTCAGCCATGCTGCTGAACATCTGCATAATATGGTTATTTCTGCTTCTTTTTATAAGGCAGAGACCAATGCGTAAATTATGATTATTAATGATTTTACTACTTGTGATCTCTTTTGAAAACTAAATGGATGAAAATTATATTTTCCTTGCAATTTATGACAAAATGATAAATAAAATTATTTTCTGTATATTCTCATTATTTTGACATAATTTAAAGTGTAATCTTTTCAAAAGTATCTCATATACAAGTTCAGAGATTTCCAAGAGTACACTAGTTAAGGTGTTTCTGGGTGTGTAGAAGTTTTTCAGCCCTCAAAAATGCCCGATGAGTCCATTTATTTAAAGGTAAAAATCATTAATAGAACACCAGTATCTCTGGGTCTAGTCATAGCTTTTCAACTAACTATAGAAGTCAGTAGTTCTACTTTCTCAAGGACAGTTGTAAAGTGTAGTGTGGCCTAAACTCATCCCTAAGGTCTTTATAGAAAAGAAAGTTCAGTGTAGGATATGCATCATCAATGATGTTTCTGAGCTGGGGAAGAGAAGTGAAGCAAAAATGCCCAGGTGAAGTGGTGTGGGAATAAACAAGTATTGATTGAGAATGTCAAAGGCAAAAGAAACTTCTCACTGCTCTTCAAAGTTGATTCTTCCTTGTTATTGTGATGGTTAATTTTTTGTGTCAGCTTGACTGGGCTAAGGGATGCCAAATAGCTGGTAAAAATTTATTTCTGGGTGTGTCTGTGGATGTGTTTGCGGAAGAGATTTAGCATTTGATTCAGTGACTGAATAAAGAGACCACCCTCACCAATGTGGCCAGGCACCATCCAGTTTGTTGACCCCGATGGAACAAAAAGGTGAAGGACTGGTGAATTTTCTCTTTCTCTCTCTCCCTTCTTGAGCTGGGAAGTTCATCTTTTTCTATCTTTGAACATTGGAGCTTCTGGTTCTTGGCCCTTCCAACTCTGAGGCTTATACCAGTGGCACCCTGGTTCTTAGGCCTTAGGCCTCCTACTGGGAGTTACGTCATCAGCTACCCTTGAACTGAATTATATCCCCAGCTTTCCTGATTCTGCAGCAGGCAGAAGGCTAGATTGTGGGACTTCTCTGCCTCTATAACTGTTTGAACTGATTTCTATAAGAAGTCGCCTCATATATATATGTACATCCTGTTTGCTCTGTTTTGTTGGAGAACCCTAATACAGTCATGTCTAAAAATTACCATGATAAATGAGCCTCCTCAATGGTATCAGTTGGAATCATGAAGTTGGAAGGGTCTTAGTAGTCCATCCTCTCTCTAAGAGTAAGGATCACTTCTATGCACTATTTTTCTTGGTGTATAATTTTCTGCAGTCCTTTTGGAAAACAGTTTGTCAGCACTTATGTTAAAAAATGCTATAGCATGATCATTGAGTTATTTCACTTAAGGTACTTTATTCTAAGGCTATAAGCCTACTATATATTAAAAAGAAAATACTATGTGCTTAAAGATATTTATTGAAAGTTATTAACTAGAAACCAGCAAAAATATCCTTCAGGAATGACAGGTAAATTAAGACATTCTCAAATGAAAGAAAACGAAGAGAATTTGTGACCAGCAGACCTATCCTCAAAGAATAGCTAAGGGAAATCCCCTAAACTGAAGGGAGATTATAAAAAGAAGGAACACTGGAATATCAGTGAGGAAGAAGAAAAAATGGAAAAAATGTGTGGGTAAATACAATAAAGTGTTCTTTTATTTAGTTTTTAAGATATGTCACTCTGCAGACATCAAAATGATAATATAGGAATACTAGGAACAATTTTACATACATAAATTTGCTAACTTAAATGATATGGATCTGTTCGTAAAAACCACTACCACAACTCACCCCATATGAAGTATATAATTTGAATATTCTATAACTATTGAAGACATTTGGTTTGTAACTTTCAAATAATAAATCTATAGGTACAGATGTTTTCTTTCTCTCTCTCTTTTTCTTTCTTTCCTCTCCCCTTCTTTCTTTCCTTTCTTCTCTTTCCTTCCTTCTCTTTCTTTCCTTCCTTCCTTTCTTTCTTTCTCTCTCTTTCTTTCTTTCTTTCTCAGTAGATAAAAGCAGTCAATATTTATTTGTCTTAATTAGGGAAAAATTTCCAAAACACTTGGACAGTGATGACCCCATGGTGCTTTATTGTGGCTCCATCTCATATCTCCCAACTTTTAGATCAGGATGTCTTGAAATAGTGTTTCCATTTGACCTACCATGATCTAACATGTAGATGATCTTTTTCTATGCTTTGATGTTTTGGATTCTTCTAAAACCGATTGTAAGTATCTATTGACTACACTGGTTTAATAGTGATACAAAGTTTTTATTTATTTTTTTTTCAGGTACAGATGTTTTCAATTGGTAATCCTGTGAAACATTTAAATACTTCACACTAACTTTATACAATCTTTTCCAGAAAATGGAAAAAGAAGGAATACTTCATAGTACATTTTATGAAGCCAGTATTGCCCTGATACCAGAAGCAGATAGAGACATTAATAAAAGGAAAACCACAGACCAATATTCCTCTTGAATATAGACAGAAAGATTCTTAACAAAATATTAGCAAATGCAATGTAGTGACACATAAAAACAATTGTACACCATAACCAAGTAGGATTTATTCCAGAGATGTGAAGCTTGTTAAATATTTAAAATCAACTAATATAATCCATCATATTAACAGGCTAAAGAAGAAAAAAAGCATTAAATTCATTGATGCAGAAAAAGTATTTTACAGAATTCAATACCCATTTATAATTAAATAGTTCAGAATAATAGCCATAGAGAACTTCTTGAACTTGACTAACAGCATCTACTAAAAACCTACATCTAATAATATACTTAATGGCCAGAAACTAAATGCTTTCCCCCTAAGTTTGAGAACGAGGCAAATGTGTGTGCTCTCACCATTCCTATTTAACATAGTGTTGAAAGTTCTAGCTAATGAAATAAAGCAAAAAAAGGGAAAGAGAAGACATAAGACTGGAATAGAAGAAATAAAATTGTCCCTATTGATGGGTAATATGATGATCTATGTAGAAAATTCCAAGGAATCCAAACAATCAAAAAACAAGATCTAAGAAGTAAGTTTAGCAAGATTGCAAGATGCAAGAAACATATACAAAAATCAATTATATTTCTATGTACTAGCAATGAACGTGGGACCATAAAAATTTTTTTTAAAATATGATGTCATTTTTAATTGTGCCCCCTTCCTCCCTCCCTACCTTCCTCCCTTCCTCTCTCCCTCTCTCCCTTCTTCCCTCCCTTTTTTCTCTCTCAAAAGAAATATTTATTTATAAATATAATAAAATTTAAACAGGACTGTATGCTGACAACTATGAAACACCAGTGAAAGAGGTGAAAAGATCTAAATAAATGAAGGTGCATACTGTGCTCACAGATTCGAAGACTCAACATAGTGAAGATGTCATTTCTCCCAAATAAAAAGCAGTTTAAGACAATTCCTATTAAAATTCCAGCAAGTTTTTTTTTTAAGACATAGAGAAGATTGTTCTAAAATTATATGGAAAGGCAAAACAATTGTTTTAAATAGCTAAAACAATCTTGTAAAAGAGAAAGTGGTAGGAATCAGATTTCCTGATTTTAAGACATTATATAGCTGCATTAATCAAGACTATGTTGTATCAGTGTAGGGATAGATACAAATTGATGTAACAGAGTAGAGAACCTAGAAATAGGCCTACACAAATATGCCCAACTAATTTTTGACAAAAGTAGAAAAACATTTCAAAGGAGGAAGGATTTCCTTTTCAATTCATGATGTTGGAGCAGTTGGACATCCATGGGCTAAAAATTAACCTCAAACTAAATTTTACACCTTATATAAAAGTTAAAATAGATAATGAACTAACATATAAAATGTAAAACTGGAAAACTTTTAGAAAAAATTTCAGAATGTAGGAGTAGTCAAAGAGTTCTTAAACTCAACACCAAAAGCACAATCAATACAAGGAAAAATTTACAAATTGAACTTTATTAAAATTATGATATAAAGCCTCTGTTAAGATGATGAAAAGAAAAGCTGCAGACTGGAGGAAAATGTTTGCAAACCACATATCCAACAAAGGTCTCAAGTTTAGAATACAGTTGATCCTTGAACAACACTGGTGTTAATCTGCATTTGACTTATAGTCTGCCCTCTGTATCTGAGGTTCCTTAGTATCTGCAGATTCAACCAAACACAGACCGTATAGTACTGTAGTATTTATTATTGAAAAATACCTGTGTTCAAATTCAACTGTATATAAAGATGTCTCAAAACTCCTCATTAAAAAAAGGAAAAAAAGAAAGACAAAACAAAAACCCAGTTAGAAAATGGTCAGAAGACGTGAACAGTGTATATAGATGCCTAATAAACAGATGAAAGAAAATATATTCAACATTGTTAGTTGATAAGGAAATGCAAACTAAAACTACAAGGAATTATCACCACCCATCTGTTGAAGTGGCTTTAGCCATTTCATTTATTTTAATAAAATGCAGTGACTACACCAAATGCTGGTGAGGATTCAGGGAGACTGGATCATTCCTGGTGGGAATGTAAAATTTTACAGTCTGTGAATGTAAAGTGTTTCACTCTGTGAAACAGTGAGGTAGTTGTAAAACTACCATACAACCCAACAATCACACTCTGGGTTTTTATCCCCCCAAATTAAAACTTTTTCTCCCCACACACAAAGCCATCTGCATGAATGTTCGTAGCAGCTTTATTCATAACTAATACCTGGAAGCAAGCCAGGTATGCTTCAATAGATGAATGGTTAAACAAATTGTGATACACCCATACCATGGAATACTACTTAGCAATAAAAAGTAATACTATTGATCCACAAAACAACTTGGATTAATTTTCAGATGATTATGCTGACAGGAAAAAGCCTGTCTCAAAAGAGGACATACATATGATTCAACTACTTTTATGTATCATTCTTGTAGTGACAAAATAAAGAAACAGAAAAATTAGTGGTAACCAGGGGTTAAGGATAGTGGTGGGAAGGCAGGAGGAAAGTGGATGTGATTTTAAAAGGGTATCAGGAGAGCTGCCTGTGATGTCATTGTGTATCTTGACTGTATCAATGCCAGTACCTTGGCTGGGATATTGTTCCATAGTTTTTCAAATGTTACCATTTGAGTAAACAGGTAAAGTCTACACAAGATCTGTCTGTATTATTTCATGTAACTGCGTGGTAATCTATATTTATCTCAAAATCAAAAGTTTTAATTAAAATTTTTTAAAATCCTCTTTATATCAGAAACAAAGTGGCTCGAAAAAATCATATGAAAATGTTAATAGTCATTTAACTATTACCACTCATGGGCATTTGAAAGTAAGCTTCATTTTCAAAAGCATATTGACGTAGGTAATAACTTCTCAAATAGATTTTTTTAAGTTTAGAGTTAGTCAAATCAGGACATCTGCTGCTCATGCAGTCTTAGAACATCAATGCCAATTAAAATCACTGTGGCTCAGAGCTGATACTCAACTTTAGAGTTCAGAATTCCACCCCCTACTTTAGATTGAGCTATAGGGGCCACACTCACGATAAACTCATATTAACAACAACAACAACAAAAATTGATCTAATAATGTTAGATGGAGTATATGCCTTAAAAGTTAGTTGGAATCCTTGTGTTCAGTAAACAAGTCACCTTTGTTTTGTTCCAAATAGTTTTTGAATTCAAATAAGTAATTTTAAGGATTTTTAAATGAGCATAGAGTTAACACTATAAACATTACATGGTCTTAGACAATATGTAATCTCGGTAAAGTAAATGTCTTATGGACCATTCCTGCCTGACTGGTGTTACTACCCCTGTAATAAGTGGAAAGCTTGAGTTTACCAACTAGTGTTTCTTTCTTCCCATTAGTGCTGGATTAGTACTGATGAATGCATTTTATTAAGCTTTGTAATAATGTTTGTTTTTTACTAAGCCCAATGCAGATCACTGTTCTTTTCTTGAGATTTTTCTCAGATTTCTTCAGTACATCCTGGTTTTGACAATTCAAACTTGTCACCTTGATTGTACTCCCTAACTCGTCATCAAAGAAGCATTTATAAACTATGTGTTAGTTACATTTATTTCTGCTATTAGCTAATGTTACTTGTATGGTGGTATTTATTTTTCTCTGAGATGCTCTTTTTATCAATCTGGAGTCTCTCTCATTGTAGACAATTCTCTTACTAGAAAATTCATAGACTCAAGTGTTTGAAGTGACCTCAGTAACATAGTTTAATCTTTAATCTTTGCTTCAACATCCCTAATTCTGCTTGCCCTTAGATATCTTCAGTAGTGTGAAACCCATCTCATGAGGTAGCCCGTTCCATATTTGGACAGGTTTCCCCATTAGAAAATTCTTTGTTACATTAAGTTAAAAATCTGTCTATCAATTTGTAACCCATGGACACTCAGAAGACAGATCCAATCACTTTTCTACATAGTGTGCCTTTGAGTATTATAACCTGGGGCTCTTTCTATTTCCAGAGTGTGTATTTCCATTTTCTCCCCAATTATTTTTCCTATTGCATTATGTGGTTTTGAATTCTTATTTATTAGCAAACTTGAATTTGTCTATATCCATCTTATATTTGGAATTCTGAATGTAATATACCGATGGGTTCTGACTATATCATATTATATTTTAGTCAGAAATTTCTTAGCCATTGCCCAGTATAGACATGCATTGTATCTTTGTTGTTTTCTATTTATTTTATACCTCAAAAGTACAATTGTGTCAAAAAACTTCTAGCGTACTAAGGTTTGGTTCTGTTCTGTCTTCTAGACTTGTAAATAATGTGTATATAAGGTAATGTGCATATAAGGTATATAATGTGTATATAAAATCACTCACTCTTTCAGTGATATATTTTTTTTCCTTTTTTTTGTTTGTTTTACCTCATTTGCTCTCCCTCAAGTGTATTGTGAAGATTACTATTTTTTTAAGCCTCAATATATGTCTAGTCAAAAATCTTACAATCTATCATTTAAATTTAAATTGGATTCCGAAAGTCACTAGATTAAATCTCCTGCTATACTTAGTGAATGAAAATATATGTTAAAGGAGGGAAAGCAGACCATTTTTATGTTTCTAACAGGCTAAATTGGGAACTTGTCAGGGCTCACAATCCAGTTCCTCAGAAGTCTAAAACTGAACTTGAAAGCACCCTGGTCACCTCTGACCCACTGTGGAACACAGTGGTCACAATTGAAGAGGAAGGTGGTGCGTTTCTTTTCAAGAAGAGCCACCTGCAATCACAGGTGTTATCAACAAGCCTTGGAGCTTCGAAGAGCTATTGTATTTTCCTTCAGCCAGCCATTGTGATGACAGCGCTTCAGAGGTTACTGGGCCACTTTTAAACTTTTCTATCTTAAAAGCCACAGTAGAAATATATAGGCCACCTCGATTAATCAAAATTATATTTTCTGTCTTGCTGTAATATGATCATAAACCTTCAAAGAGGCCTTTCCTTATGAAGTGTTTATGAGTTACGAGAAACAAATGTAGGCCTTTGATCTGTAAACATGACAAATCTTCACAAAAATGCAATTGCCTTCAACTAGATATTCCCCTCTTTCGTCTTTAAAAGAGACGCACTTTTCATAAAATCAACTATTGCCAAAGATTAACAAGTATCTATGAAACAAAGGAGCTTTGAAATTATTCTTTGATTAGCTTGCTGTATCAAAGGTCAAGGAATTGTATCCTTGAGTGGTGGTGGAGAGCTGTGGAAGCATCATGAACAGGCTTGCTCTCGCTGACTTAGTACTGCTGTTGCTGTAGTGAAGAGAAGGCCATTTTGAACCAGTGGGTCAGACATATAACATGGGGTGTCATAACAGTTGGAAAAAATCAGCAAATTATGATAAGAAGAATTTATACTTCAGAGCAATACTCATTTTTGTGTATAGCCATTATTTTTCTGGACCTTTCTACTTGTTTATGTGCCTATTTCATTCTCTGCTCACATTTACATCTTTATTAAATTTTTATACCCTTTTGTCTTCATCTACTCCTCATGTAACTGGCTGTGAATGAATCTGAATCACATATTTATGTTAGTGACAAGTCAGAATGCCAAATTTGAGCTATTTGTGGCTCCGATGTGAGCAATTTACATATTTACAGTCTCTAACATCTGCTTTAAAATATTCTAATATTATAATTCTTTCCAAAGTCGGTTTGACCATTAGCAATCAACAAGAGCAACAATGAAATACATTGTAATGGTAATTGATAAATTAAAAGAAACCACCTGTGAGCAAGAGGGCTGTAGAAAAAGGCAAGTTAAGATGGCTAGTGAAGTGGCACATTGCTGCAAGCTCCATGAACGTCCTGGGATACATCCAAAATTTTATAAACTTCGCTAATATACCAATAATACAGATGATAACAAGAGAAAGCAAAAAACAAAAACAAAACAAAAAAGGAGGGAACAAAGATTAGAAAATAATTTGGGAGGCAGGGAAACATATAGGCTATAATCATCCGTACAGTTGCTGTGTCTGTGGATAAAATCTGACTTTAAAGTTTTTTTGGCTTTGAGAGATGTTTTGGATGGGGGGAAAGTCAGACAGATCTGTACCAGTGTCCCAATCCTTCACTTATCTGTTCAGGTGATTTTGGAAGAATCACGTAAAATCTCTTGTTTCAGTTTCCTCATCTGTAATTAGAGGATGATGACCCTTAGTGTAAGTGTAAAGAAAAAATTAAACATGACTATATGGATAAAGCATTTGACCCATTATCTATTCTCAGTAAAGGATAGTTTTCTGTTCTTTCTTTATCTCCCCAGATTGCAAACTGCCAGCAGCCAAAGGGGAGAGGGAATCATCCTCAGGAGTTAGCAGATACATTGTGACTCTGACAGTTTTCTCGTGTTGCTCATTGTTTGGGAGTCATTGAGTATTGTGGTTGGAACTGTTCGCAATGACAGTTCTACATGCCAATGAAAAAGCAAATGTCACAAACCTATTCAGTGGCCTTCAGTGCAGGTTGAAAAAGGTATTGAAAATGTAGTTTGGGAGGGATTTTCTGAAAGGGAGAAGATGGTATAGCCCAAATAAGCAGCTTTTTCCTAAATGCCTGATTTAATCAAAGAGTAACATGTAGAATTTATATTTGTTAAATAAAAATCTTTCTCAAGAACAATTTTCAGCAGAAGAAGCACAGTGAATTTAACTAGATAGTGCCTCTCCTTACTTTCCTTTCATACTGTGCAAAGGTTTTTTTGTTTTGTTTTGTTTTGGGGGTTTTTTTTGTTTGTTTGTTTTTAATGTGGTATATCTCATAATCTTTGTATAATAGAGGAATAGACCATAGTGTTTAGGTTGCAGATTCCCTCTTACTGGAAAAAAATAGTTTGGCATGGGAGAGTTTACCACTGATCCAGAAAACCATTGGTGGTTGTCTAAGTAGTGACATGCTGATATTCAGCAGGTATCCAAATTAGTGAATTTCAGCAACAAAAACTGATTTTGGAAAAAGTAGTAGACTTAGTTCCAAGGGACTTGAGGGGCTAATATAAAACTAATCATAGATGAACATGACTATAACATTCCTTGCTTAAGACATAGTTTCTTATATATTATCCCTGGGTGTCCAGAGAAAGCCTCTCAGAGGTCATATTTGGTTAAAATCTGCTTGACATTTGAGCTTGGGTTCAACTCGGGCAGAGAATTCCAGGCAGAGATGCGAAGTCCATATGGTTAAGATGAGCTTGATTGTGCTTGAGGAACAGAAAGAAGGCCACTGTAGCTGGCACTTAGTGGAAGGGAGTAAGTCACAGTATTAGACTGGTGCTTGATTGTATTGGACCTTGTAACCAGGACTATAGAGTGGATTTTATCCCAGGTGAGATGGGACTTATTTAATAGGACCAGGTCACTCTGACTGGGCAGCGTTGTGACCTGAAAGTGGGTCATTAATCTCAACCTGACGGCACGCTGTACATTTGCAAAGTGCCTGGGCATTGATAACTATAAGTATAAAACTCTGGGTGGGTGACTTGACAATTCATCCTATGTCTTTATATATGAAAAAGAATCCTGAAACCATGGAAATTTAAGATAATTTTGGGACCTTTTAAAAAAGTTAATTTTATAAGCATAGGCTAAATTCTCCTCAAAATTTTCACCAGATATCTGATATTCTGAGGAGCCTAAGCTTTTATTTCCCAGGACCTGCATCCATTGCAGATGTGAAGTTTCTTCTAATCTATTGTTTTATCTTTTACAAATTTGTCAGTTTGCCTTTTACTTCAGAATATATTTGTGTTTATTTTACTACAGTTAGCTCTTTAAGTTGCTGTCAAGGGGCAGATGTGCATAGTAGCAAGCTACTTTGATTCTGCGGTAAGAAACCTGAGTTCAAATTCTGACTTCATCACTGGCCAGCTGTGTGGCCCTGTGAAAGTTACATATGGACACTGGTAAAATGTGAGTTTTAATTGTAGGGGTTAACAGACTATGGCCTGTGAGCCAAATCTGGCTGCTATCTGTTTTTGTTAATAAAGTTTTATTGAACTACAGTCATGCTTACTCCTTTACATATTGTCTGTGATCTCTTACAACCTACAACAGCAGAGCTGAATCATTGCGACATAGACTGTGTGTGGCCCACAGAGCGTAAAATGTTTATACTTGGCCCTTTACAAAAAAGTTCACCAACCCCTGTTGTAGTGCACACTTCTGAGGGTTATCGTGGGAATTCCATGGAATAATTCACACAAAGCTCTTTGTACAAGGTCCAGCATTTAATAAGCATTCAATATATATTTATAATTACTAGAATTTTTAGAAATTCATTTTGTTTACTTCACAGTAATCAGGTCAAATTGACTCTCATGAAGATGCACCACTGTTTATGTGTATTTCTGTATATGCTTGGGGGTAAAATTGCCTAAGTTTGAGAAGTCTGTTTTTTGAGTAGTCATATTTTGGTGATGCTTGCCCATTTCTGCATTAATAACAGTCCTGGATATTGGAGGTTTTATTTTGCCCACTAATCTGTCCTTGATATGAATATTATAAATTATACATATGTAAAAGTTCTTGGCTATATTACAGCAATATGGGTAGATTGTTAAATTAATCATTGCAGAACCCTTTGAAAATCTAGGCAGCAATGTGCAAATGCAAAATTTATAACTGGAGCAAACAAAAAGAAGCTGATGATTCCTTAAGGATACTGATGTTTTTATGGTTTCTTTCTTTTATTGTCGTCACCAGAGATTTATATAACATTTGGGGAAATTTTCAATATTTAATCATAAGCATTTTTATTCCAATGTAGGCTATACATGCAGGCCAATCTGAATTTGTTCTAACTAGAGGCTGGATATATTATTTTTTTTTTTAATTGGGGTATATGTTCAGATGAATGCCCATGTGTGTTAAAACTTAAAATAAACAAATTCATGCATTAATAAGGAAATATGATTAGTGAAGAGTTTAATGATTTTACTTTTCATAGTGGTAAACATGTTGTAAAAGGCCCCTAAACAAAGATTGTAAACTGTGGGGAAAAAGGAAGAGGATAATCTTATTTGAGCGTCCCAAATAAATAATTTCTTATTTAGTTTTCTTCGTGAAAATATCTTCCTAAATGCCTGCATCATACTAATTACGTAGCCACTTTTGTAGGTATCTGAAGTACCTACAAAAGTATATTTAAGTTACATGTATGCCAGTGTAGTCAAGAGTTTTGTTCTTAATTTCCATTTCCTATTTCAATGACTCTGAAAACACAGTTTCTTAAGTAATGTATACTAGGTTTTTTTTTTTTTTTTAACTGCTTCTGAGTTAATGTTGGATTTTATTTGAGTTTCTTAGCTTTCTATGTACCTTATTAATTCAGTTCAGGTCAATTTGTTTAAAATTAATTTTAAAAAAGGTATAGGACATGATTCCTACCACATAGACATTTATTGTTGTGTTGGGAAGACTGGTTACATGAACCAGTTTATCTCCTATTTTCTTTTACACTAATTAAGGAATTGTCAGGAAGATTCTGTGAATCTTATGCTGAGACTTGAGTAACAGGTAGAGTTTGGATGGGAGAGGAATGGGTAATAGTTCTTATATTTGTTTTTTTCTTGGCGGGGGAGGCTGAATGGTTGTGTTTTTTAGTATGTGTGTTTATTTTCCCCTATCCTCTAGAATTCTGTTATTGCCTAAAACACATTATTTGATGTAATAAACCTTTAGGTCTGGATTATGTTAGCATATAGTGGAATGATTCAAATTATTTACTCTGTATCCTGAAGCTCAGAAAACTTTTGATCTTGAATTAATCTTTCACTTTAATAAAAGGTTTATTAAATCCTAAATTAGAAGGAGAACAAATAATCTAGTAACTCCTTGTCAAAAATTATCACTCTGAGGTTCAGAGAGGTTATGTGCTTATACTGATTTTTGCAAAATCAGATGGAATAGTTTTCTTGACTCCTAACTCAGTGCTATTTGTGTGTATGTGTGTGTTACAAATGCTTCCTTGATGTTCATTAAGTGAAGTCTGACATAATTTTCTCGTAAAATGCATCAAACCAAGGCACTTGCTTTCTTTATTTTTTTTCAAAATTAGTAAATATATTTATTTATTTAATGATTTCAAGCAATAGCTAGTTTTTTGATAGGCTTTCACTTTTGCCTTATCAATGACAATTTAAAAGGAAGAGAGGCTGACGAGAGAGAAAAGGAAGAGAGAAAAAGAGGTTAGAAAAGAAAAAGGAAGGGAAAGAGAAGAAGAGATCATATGGAGAGCTAGTTTAGGGATTAAGGAGCCACAGAGAGCAAGGGAAAAAAGGAATGGCTTCTTAAGACTGATAGAAAGAGCAGAGTCTCAGCCGAAGGGAGCAATAGTTGGGGCAGGATTCAAGAAAAGCATGAGCCTTAATTGGGAAAGAGGCTATAACATGAAGTGGGAATTTTCCAGAGATGTATCTTGCTAGAAAGAAAATTATCCCAAAGGTATTCTCTTTAAAGAGAAAAGCTCTGGCTACTTACCGTGCCTGAGCTCGGGCTCCGGCCACTTCCCCACCCCACTGCCACCCTCAGAGGTGCTGGATCTGCAGGTCTGTGGCTAGCGGTGGGCACACGTCTCTGTTCTGCAGGATGGGGTTTATTAAAGTTATCAAGAATAAGGCCTACCTCAAGAGATACCAAGTGAAATTTGGAAGAAGACGAGAGGTTAAAGCTGATGACTGTGCTCAGAAATGCATGGTAATCCAGGATAAAAATAAGTACAGGAAACCCAAATATAGGATGATAGTTCATGTAACCGAGAGAGATATCATTTGTCAGATTGCTTATTCCATATAGAAGGAGATATGATAGTTTGTGCAGCTTATGTTCATGAACTCTCATGGATACCCTGCAGAAAGCACTGATGGTCAACCTGGTGCCTTTGCCTGCTGTTTGGATGCAGGGATTGCCGGAACTACTACTTGAAATAAAGGTTTGGGGGCCCTGAAGGGAGCTGTGGATGGAGGCTTGTCTGTCCCTCACAGTACCAAAAGACTCTGGTTATGATTCAGAAAGCAAGGAGTCCATTGCAGAAGTACACTGGAAGCACTTCATGGGTCAGAACATTGCAGATTGTATGTGTTACCTGATTGAAGAAGGTGAAGATGCTTCCAAGAAATAATTCTCTCAATACATAAAGAACAGTGTGACTCTAGACACGATGGAGGAGATTATAAGAAACCTCATGCTGCTGTAGGAGAGAATCCAGTCTATGAGAAGAAGCCCGAGAAACAAGGTTAAAAGAAGAAGTAGAACCATCTCAGAATGTCAAATGCCCAGAAGAATGATGGAGTAGCTCAGAAGAAGGCAAGCTTCCTCAGAGCTCAGGAATGAGCCGCTGGGAGCTGATAAACCAAACCACTATTTTCTATGAAGGTTTTTCAGATAAAGACAATAATAAACTTATTGACTAAGCTAAATAAATAAATAAACAAACAAATAAATAAAATAGAAAAATTCTGGAGAAATGCGATTCAAACATTTCAGAAATGAATAGCTGAGTATTATATGAGAGGTTCAGCCACACAAAATTATCACATAAAAAATGTTCATCTCTTATTTTTTCATGCTCTCACCTGTTTATTTGAAGGCTAATTTAATAAATAGCTTTCCACAAAATCTGATTGTGTTGACTGTATTAGAATTGATTTTTAAAGGAGGTCACATGTTAAAGATTACACTATAGAACTGTTAGTATGTAATACAAAGGTATTCTTGCTATGCCTGTCAGAAATGGATTGACAGCTTTTCTGAATTAAATTTATGGTGATTTCCAATAAGTTTGAGTGATATATTGTCCAATTTATCCTGTAGACCTCCACCTTTAATATCACTTTTTTTGAGGAACCTAGCTTCGTATTTTCCACACTAGATTAACAGATCCTTTCTCATTATAGTGTCATACTACCATACTTTTCTTTGTGTTATTAATCACTATTGTAATTAAATGCATTTGTGTTATTATTTGTAAAATGTCTGTCTCTCCCGTTAGTCTCTAAGCTCCATGAAAATGGGTGTTGTATGCTTTCTATTCATGACTATAACCCCAGCACCTAGCATTGAGCCTGGCACAAAGCAGGTACTCAAGAAATATTTGTTGAATGCACCAATAAGTAAACAGCACACTACTCCAGAAAAAATAAATGCAGAATTAAAAAATAAGGCTCAAGACGGTGGCCATGGAAGTCGGAATCCTCTAAGGAATGTGTAACAACTCAACTGCTGAATCAACTAGCAAAAAAAAAAGGCTCATTTTGTTTTGATGTTAGCCAAAACGTGCTTATCTTTAAGAAGACTTATTTTCAATATGAAAAAAATTATAGGTATTATAACACATTGGTCTATTCCAATTTATATTTAATTTATATGTAAACAAATACATTTAAAATCTGTTTATTATCCAATAGGTGCTCCCCTTAATCAATCCTTACTATATATCAAACACTGCTAACCACATTATACACATTATCCTATTTAATCCTCTTTCAGGAGTGTGCTGAAATTATCTTCCATTTTACAGTTGAGAAAACTGAGGCTTAGAGAAGTTTAGTACCTTGCCCAAGTTCATACAACTGACATGACCACATGTTGGAGCTATGAGTATGTGGTTTTAAAAAATTATTGTACCAAGGAAATTGCCAAAAACAAAAACTAACTTATACAATGGTCATGCTGAATGTAGCACTATCCAATTATACTTAAGGGTTGAGGTTTTGGACTCAAAAGGTTGAGTTCCACCTGTACTTATTAGCTGGGTGACCCTGAACATTTTAACTTTTTAAAATCTCAGATTCTCCAACCATGAAACACACTTGATATTACGGCCTTGTTAAGTGAGACTATGTAATATGTGAGTTCTAGAAGCAAGTAGACATTCAATGAATTTGAATTTCTTTTTCTTTTCTATATAACACCTATATTCTCCATTCTGTTCTATTATAGCCAGCCCACTAAATGCTAATTCCCTTTGTTTGTAGGAATGTGTACAAATAGACATTAAAGAACTATATCTTATTTAACAAGGTTAGTGCAAATTTGAAAACTGCTGAAGGAGTGATAGTTGAAATTTAAATATGATTAATGGCAGCTTCCCATACAGTTTTCCTCAATTTCCCACCCCCAGAACACACACACACACACAGACACACACACACACACACAGCACACACAGGCATGCACAGACCATTTTCTGAAAAACTAGTGCTTCTTTTTTCCCTTGCCTTATCTCTATCCCTATGCACCTGGTATTCCCCAACTCATCTCCTCCCCAGAATGCTTATCCATTTTTGGTCTCAGAGTACATTGTTGCATTGCAACTTCCTTAGTATTCTAAATATCTATAACTTTATATAAACTGTAATAGTATTTTTCTTGAATGTTGTTGTAAAATATTCATTATTTAGGGGTGATAGTCAAGGAAAATCCTCTTGTAGTCAATATAGTCTATAAAATCATAATTATTTTGGACTAGAAAAGAAAATTAATTCCCAGATGCTTTATACTTGTTTATCTACAGGTCTTTGTTCTCCTTCACTTGTATTTTTCTCATTTATTTTTGATGCTGTTTAGAGGTATTTATCTTTAAGTTGCCTCAAGTCAGTCTTTTGAAATGAAGCTGGTTAAATATAAGTAAATAAACATTATATATCTAATTACAAATTTTAATACAGTGATGGAAAATTATCAAGTTTATGAGTTATTTTTCTACAATAGAAATATTATAGTAGTTCACTTAAATATCAAGTTACTCTATTAGAAATAAATCAATCAGAAGAGAAAAATTGAAAAATGAGAAATATATAAATAGTTAATGTTTCTAAACTTTTACCATTAAAATAAGCTTTTAAAATCTGATTACCAATTATAGTTTAATATTTGCCAATAATGTATATCTATATATGTTTAAGTCACTGTCAGTTTTGATCTGGAGCAATAATTATTTTCATTCTATAGGTAAGGTTGAATTTTAACCTTGTTTGAAAAAGATGGATGTGTATCTGTATACCTGTATGTATGTATATGTAATTAGCTAACCTATAGCGATTTGGTCTGTAGAAGAGCAATGCCTTGTTCAGCTGAGATATGTAATAATTTCACATAATACCTCCCCTTTGTTTCATTATAGAGGATGATTTAGCTTGGCTTTCTGCTTTCTGAACCTTGAGATGCTCAGCTTTTTGGGCCCTCTACTTTGAAAAAGATCTTTCTAAGTTTTGTCCAAATTTTTATAGTATATTTGATAAGCTCTAATGCTTTGAAAAATCACCTTTGGTAACAATCTTTATGAGAAAGCAAAGAAATATAAACTGATTTAAAAATAAATAGTATGAAAATTTATTAATTTCTTAATCGTTCAGGGTAATTAATCATTATCAGAGTGGGTTATTACTTATTTTAGATTTATCTCCTTTTTTGTATCAGACTGAAAAGCTTTCACTTTTGCTTTCACTGCTGGTCCCTTACCACTCCGCTCCCCACCCCCATGCACACACATACACAGGGACAAACACACTCTCCTCGAAGTTTGCATTTTTCTCATCTTACCTGAGCAGGTAACCAAGCTTGTTAAGAATATAAATTTAGAGAAAAGAGAGACTTGAAAATTTCTCAAGTCGAGTATTTTTTTTTTTTTTTTTAGTTAAAAGTATAATTGGAAACATTTAGCATATGAAAGTATAACATGCCATCCTTTCCTACTTATTTCCTAGAGAATACCTGATTAGACTTACAGATAATATAAATGGAGGTAATTTTAATTCAATATTTAATAAGCTAAGTACAATTTAGGCCTTAAGGGGAAGAAAATGTTTTATTGTAATAATGAATGTAGATAACCAGGGCACAGTAGATATAATATGATTAAACAGTGTATTAATTTAAATAAAATAAAGTTGCACAGGTTGAAATAAAAAAAATAACATGATATTGAAAAGAAAACTTCAAAATCATATTTTATAATAAAAACCCATTTCTGAAATTTATATTATTACAGATTTTTAGTAGTTGAATTAATACTTTGTCTCATTAGAGTTGTGTGCTTCTTGCTACCTAATTTTGTTTGAAATTAATATATACAGTAGCCTCAATATAATTCTGTCTAAAGACCTAGATACATTTTGTTATACATGATACTATTATGTTGTATGAGATATGAATAAGCACTTTTTGCACTTTTTTGATGTTTAATCTTTTTCTCAGCCAGTTCGAATTAACTGACAGTATAATTTCTGTTGACAAAATAAAAAGCAAAAATATAGCATTTTCCCTTTATTGACTAGTTATATTAAAATTATACTGATAGATGAGTTTTTTTTATTTTTAAAAATAGAGTACATAGTAAGATATTACCTGCTTTTCAGTATCTTCCTTTAAAAAAATGTTATTTTCCTTTAAAAAGAGTATCTTCCTTTAAAAAAAAAGTTATTTTGATTGTGATTCAAGACTCTATCCTTCTATTTGACATGCCATATTTTTCTATAAAAGAAAAAGTCTCAAAGTACTTTCTTTGTTTAAGGTTAATCTGCTGCCTCAGTTGAAATACCCAGATCAAAACATGTAACTTTTGCTTTATGGTTTTATGATGTACGTTTTAATAGCCATTCAGCTTCAAAGACTCTGTAATAGCTAAGAGGAATATATAATTTTTCTTCATATTTTGATATTTGGCCACTGTTTAAAAATGCCTCCTGTTTATTTGTATGCAATATTAGTGGGGTTAGTAACATCCAGTGGACTAAGTGGCTGATTTTGAAAATTCTAGAAGTTATTCAGGACCACAAATAAATACATTAGGCAAATAGTTTTGAATTACAAAATGTAACTTCATCTAATAAGTGTGGTTACATCTGATTATACTTGCTTGCCAAGAAAATCTGACTATGTTTTATTTCATTATAAAGTTCATTGGCAGAATGTGAGACAAATCAACAGTTTTTGATTTTAGGGATATTTCCTAAAAACCTTAAAACTGGAATTATCTGTGTGACAAAATTATCTTAATAAATCGTCATTACTTGATTACAGGTTGAATATTTCAGACATCCAAACCAATTAGACTGATTATTTTGATTGCCAGAAATCCTTAAATGTATATATTATTCATTGATGTATTCAGTTTGTATATCAGACACCTGTGATTTAAACATTTTTAGTGGTTTATGATTCACAGGAAAGTCAGCGCATTTCATTATCTTTTTCTGGATTTTAGGGATTTTGTTTTTGCTTCATAAAATATATGAATAAGCTAATCAATCGATCTTAGGCAGTATATATGACATAGTATTTGTTTCTAATTTATGTGTTAATTGGTTTAAGATAGAAAGCTAATAACTAAAATAGGTTACTTCTCAAATACATTCAAGCTGGCTCCTAGGTATATATTTGTTAGCATCAAATTCTTCCAGTTGTTTGGAAACTAGGCTACTTTGTGGTTTTTAAGGACAGACTTTAAAAGCCTTGTGTCAACGGAGTAATCTTAAAATCAAAGCCCCACCTTGTCTGCTGTAACACACCAAAGTAAAACTGTACTCTTAAATTCTGCTTTATATTTTTATGGGACTCTAATCAACTGGAAATATTAACTGTGTCATGGGCTGTCTGATGACATTCTGAAGTAGAAAAAGTAAATTGCCTTTTCTATTGTACCCTCTGCCAGACGTTTTCCTACTTTGACTCAAGGCAAACCATTCAATTGAGATGATTCAGTTCATTTATTACTACAGAGCACATTGAGTAATATTTGTAATTCAGTCATAATTTGGAATATATCCTAACTCTTCTTCTCAGCCCCTCAAAGAAGGAAACATGCAATTTATGGGTGCTGAATTTGAAATTTACGATAGTAGGATTAGTAATAGACGTCTTTCAGAAATCTATATTTTCACTGGTATATATTCCTTAAGCTTGTTCTGGTGTTCTGTTTAAAAGGCAAAGCTTAGATTCAGTGAACGATTTCATTCATGTGTAAGCTTAATAATTGCATCATACATGTGACTGCTGAAAAGTAGGGTGCAAAACAGAGTACCTCAGCTGGAGGTCCTTTAGATTTAGATTTTTAACATATATTTAAGATTTCACCAGCCCCCAGTAAAATTGCTGAGAACTGAGTCTCTCACGAGCTTCCCTGGTAGATGACACTTCACAAGTGTTGTGACAGTTTGTTGTCAGAGGAATTAAGTGTGACTCTATCAGGAGAGGGCGACTCTTGGAAGTTTACACCTAGACTCCTTTGAACTTTGCCCCATGCACCTTTTTCTTTGCCAATTTTGCTTTTATCCTTTTACTGTATGTAATAAATCATAGCCATGAGCATGACTATATGCTTAGTCCTGTAGGTCTCCTAATGAATCACTAAATCTGGATGTTGTCTGGAGGACTCCCGGTACAGCTTTCCTCTTGTAATTTAACTTCAGTGACCTGGGATAAATATATTTATATAATAATTAAATACATTGTTAACATTAAGTTGGATGTTTACATAGTGTAAGAAAAAAAAAAAAGCTACATCTTTATTCCAGTGATACTGTAAACCCTCTAAAACCTGCTCTTTTTCAACTTTGAGTTCTGGATTTTGTCCATGCAATTACTCACGTGTACAGTCTGGTTATTTAGGGACTCAGACCTCAGTCTTCCTGGTTCTCTGTCTTGTTAGGTCTTGAAAGCCCCAATTTTTGTGATCTGAGTGCAAGCAACCTGTGTTTTAAATCAGTTTTATTAGGACCCTGAGTTTATAGAGTGAATTTATCTGTCTGGATTTATCATGCTAAGATGATAAGAGAAAATCTGGACTACAGAAATATTGGGAACATAATTATGAGTCTGTCTTTCCCCCTATTTCCTGCACTGGTAGTTTATTTTTTCTTGAACAACAAAGGCTATTTATTTATAAAATGTTACCTTTCAATTTTTTTTACTAACTTTTTAAAATAATCTAGTTTTAGAAAATATGTATAACCAGAGAATTAATACTTTTAACTTTTGCTTTCTATTTTCTGCTACTAACTTGAAAATTTTAGATCTGATTTTTTTCCTGAATGTATTTCCCAAGATTTTGTTAAAAAACAGAATGTTCTAGAGTTTGTTTCTTTACTATTTTCATTCTAGATAGTTTACTCCCCTGTAAAATTTTGTGTCCAGTTGACCATTGAACAACTTGGGGTTTAGATGCACCTACCCCTGCTCAGTTGAAATCCACATCTGCTATCTCTGTCTCAAAAACAAAGTAATTGATAAATGACTCACTCAAGCTGAAACAGTTTGGATTAGAATCAGGACTCAAAATATAGTTCTTTTGATTCTACATATTGTGATCTCTAATTGAACACAAACTTTTCCCCACAGTTTGCTAATTTAGAGATCTATAAAATGAAAATCCAGATACTATATTTATTGAAAAATATCCACATATTAGTGGACCCACACTGTTCAAACCCATATTGTTCAAGGGTCAACTGAATCTCTTTTCTATCTCTACAGACTACACATCTATTTTATGTTTTATTAATGGTTTACATATTCATAAAATATAATAAATGGATTATTTTGAAAGCACTACAAATTTGATTTGTTTCTATCTGTTTAATCTTGTGGTGATTTTTTAAAAGAATTTTTATGTTGTTTAGACTTTGTTTCAGGTTAAGAGAATTTTAGAGGTCCATAGGATAGAATTTAGTATTTTTTTAGCCCATTTGAACTTTTTAATTAGATGCTCCATTTTCATTATTGTTTCTTTTCTGATTATCACAGGAAATTCTTTTTCTATTTACTCATACCAAGAATCTGTCTGCTCACATAGTTACAGCCAAGTATGTTAAATGTAGTTTTATAACTCCTTTTGGTCAAGAAGAAGGTAGATTAAATATTGTAATAACAGGAATCAGTAGGACATTTAGTAACTCCGCCCTTAATCAAGTATGTGATATTGGGCAGTACTTTTTAATTATTAGATTCACATCACCTCCTTTTCTGCTTTTTATTGAATTGCAATATCATTGGCTTTTTTTCTTCTTTTCTCTTACTTTATCTCTGTAGATATTAGGATGCAGTTTTCACATTTGAATGTGTTTACCTGTCTAACATAAATGTCTAATATTTATGTTAGAAATTGACAGCAAATGTCTACCAGCCCAAGCTGGTGACGTAAATGAGTCAATAGGGTTGGTATGAAAATGTGGCTTTGCAGGTACTGGGAGGAACCAGAAAGTACATGTTCCATCTTCAGAAATTCAAACTGAAAAATTGAAAGTACAGTTGTCCCTCAACATCTGCAGAAGATTGGTTCCAGGAGCCCCACCATATACCAAAATCCACAGATGCTCAAGTCCCTTACATAAAATGGCATAGTATAATGAATACTGTGGTCGCTCTGTATCCAAGGATGCTAATCCAAGAATATGGAAGGATGACTGTATATTTATTGAAAAAAAATATAAGTGGACCTGTGCAGTTCGAACCTGTGTTGTTCAAGGGTCTACTGCCTTCTGTAAGATAAACAAAACAGTAATACGTGTCAGATCAGGCCCAGGGACAGTCTGTGAACTCTGGTTTACATATTCATATCTTCATACATCTACCCAAGATATTTAGTTTTTAAACAGGTTTTGTTCCTACGCTGAGGTATTTTGGGCTAAAAATAACTTTCAGTTTGCCTTTCAGAAGTAAAATATACATTACCAATCAAATGGACAAATGAGAAAAGTATGACCTTTCCAAAATATTATTTAGAAAGGATTATTGATATGCAAATTTATTCTTTCTGAAATATTCATATAGCAACCTTGTTAAAAAAAAAAGTGTAGACATGCTTCCTTTAAATTTTGCAGTGAACCCAAAACTGCTCTAAAAAATAAAGTTTATTAATTTTAAAGAAACTTCAAAAAAGTATAGATATTAGAAATTGCTGTACAAAATAGAGCAATTTTGATCTATTCATTTCTTTTTGTTAAGCAGAATTTTTTCTCTTTAAACCCTAAATGAATATGCATTAATAGAAACATTGGTATATTCTACCTTCATCGTGGCCTAGACCTAACAATCTAGAACCTCCTGGCTCCCTTTCATATCTACTGGATTGCTTGGATTTCTGGGTTTTTTTCATTTCTTAACTTTGAGTAAGTTTTTGAAACTCAAAGTAAGTTATTTAAAGCAGTTAATTACCAACGATACTCATCTTGCCCCAAAGTCTTGATTTACAATTCTGGAGTTGATTGTGATGACTTAATCTCCACTTATGTCAGATTGCTCTTTAATATATAGAAGGTAAACAAAATTACATAAATTTCAAATGGGTTAAGGAATTGTGTACACTATTACTGCTTTGTCATTAAACTAAATGAGGTATTAAAGTCTTAAGACCGTAGTTATAATGAGATAGAGAACTCAACCATAACTGTATGACTAAAAAAAAAATACTAATTGATGATGCCCTCTTTTCAATTGTCCAAAATAGCCTTGTTTCATGTGGTGTTTTTAATTGAGTTATAACAGTGCTTTGTTTTCTTTCTGTTTTTATGGATATAGGACTCTAACTTGTAGAACTTTTTACTTTATTAAACATGTATATTCTAGTAATTAGGTCTCCTTCTTTTACCCTCACAAAACAAGTCTAGTAAGTATAATACTGCTTATCGTATGGTTGATTTTAAAAGTCTTTTTTTTTCTTTTACTTTTTATTCTGAACTATATCTGTTTTAAACTGTAGAATAAGGAAATATTTTAAGCAAACACTGAAGGCTGAAAGCAGTTTTCTATTGATAATGAAATTATATTTTCTAAAAGGAGAAACTATGTAACTATGGTTATATTACATGAAAAATCTTGATGAAAATTCAGAGATAAGTGACAGACTTTGTGGGGTTTTTTTTTAAGTAACCAGTACTGTATAGTAATCACTGTATGTTTGCATTGAACAAGACAGAGTCCCTGCACTTTGGACCAGACTGACACATTTTTTCCTTAGGTTTTTCTCAGATATTGAGTGATTTTGCAGCTAAAGAAATTTAACAAATTTTCCTTTTAGAATGAATTTCACCAAACAAATGAGGTAAATCTTAGTAGTTTTCTGTTGTTTATGTGATATATTTCTTTGAACATCATGATTCCTAAGAGAGAGATTTTGATTTTAATTATTACTCTTAGCAAAGGATGTATAAGAATTAAGGAAAATACTATATACATTATGCTTAAATATATATTTATCTAATATTTTAGCTGGGAAGTTTTAAGATTTCTTCTGTCAAACATAAGGTGGTGGTTGGAAGAATATGGATTTGATGGATTTCGTTTTGATGGTGTTACATCCATGCTCTATCATCACCATGGAATAGGTAGGTAACCTATTACATTACATTACATTACATTACAGATACATTACAGATGTAACTAATGATTTTATTTTATTTTTTACTGGAAGATTACAACCAGGCTTGGGGTTCAGTTATGTCGCTGCAGTAACCATTATTGTTGGATTGATTTTTATTAGTTCCATTGTGTATGTCTTTTCTCTGGTCACTTCTGATCCCCTTTCGGCAAGAGATTGGGTCAAATATATTTTATAAGTACATAAAAGATAACGATTTTCTTTGAAATATATCTACTTAATAATATGCTCTCCTTAATATGTAGCATTCTTTTAAAAATGTTTTTTAAGGATACCATTTATTACAGCACCCTCAGGCTGTGAACATGACAGCAGTTGTAATGAAAAATAAATAACAAAAATAATAAATGAGAACATTTATTAATGTATGGGTTCCTTTGCATATTAAACATTGAAGAAAATATGTATATTTTAAATATAGATGTGCTCAGTTAAAATTAAATTGTAAATTAATTTGTAATTAAAAATATGGATCAAAGATCTTCAGTTTAAAAGTTGTACAGAGAAGTGGGATCACAGAATCCTAATCCTTCAATCGATAACATGGAGAATAATTATTCTTTTTTTAATGACCAAATATTTACTGGCAACAACCAATCCAAAAAATTGACTCTAGAGTATAAATCAAAAAGTGGCTGCCAAGGAAAGATGCTATATTCAAAGTATGCTGTTATCTGCTCTCAATTGTGATGCTGCCCACACGAAACATTCCTAGGGAAGAAGTTGAATCTATAAGACATGACAGGTTTCACTGATATCTTCCACTTTGGAAAGAAGCTGACTTAGGGGATGAAAAAGGCAAGCAAGACAATATTCAAAAATATCCTCTCCTAGATTAAAACACCTACATGCCCCTGCAGAACCTCGCTGTGCTGAGGGCTAGGTATTTTCCAAGGAATTGTGGAGTTGGTGAAATGAACTGAAATCCACGGATATTGGATATGCTTTTTATGGGTAGAGAGCCCAAGAAATGGTAAAGAAAAACATTCTGAGTTACTTAGCATGCTTTCCCACTTTGAGATGAGGATAAAAACAAAAACTGAGGCAGTAGACATTCTTCAAGATGGTGGAATAGAAGGACATGCTCTCACTCCGTCTTGCGAGAGCACTGGAATCACAACTAACTGCTGAACAATCATCGACAGAAAGACACTGGAACTCACCAAAAAAGATACCCCACATCCAAAGACAAAGGAGAAGCCACAATGAGACAGTAGGAGGGGCGCAATCACAATAAAATCAAATCCCATAACTGCTGGGTGGGTGAATCACAAACTGGAGAACACTTATACCACAGATGTCCACCCACTGGAGTGAAGGTTTTGAGCCCCACGTCAGGCTTCTCAACCTGGGGGTCTGGCAACGGGAGGAGGAATTGGTAGAGAAACAGACTTTGAAGGCTAGCGGGATTTGATTAGAGGACTTCGACAGGACTGGGGGAAACAGAGACTCCACTCTTGGAGGGCACACACAAAGTAGTGTGTGCATCGGGATCCAGGGGAAGGAGCAGTGACCCCAGGGGAGACTGAACCAGACCTACCTGCTAGTGTCAGAGGATCTCCTACAGAGGCAGGGGGTGGCTGTGTCTCACCATGAGGACAAGGACACTGGTAGCAGAAGTTCTGGGAAGTACTCCTTGGTGTGAGCCCTCCCAGAGTCCGCCATTAGGCCCACCAAAAAGCCCCGGTAGGCTCCAGAGTTGGGTCACCTCAGGCCAAACAACCAACAGGGAGGGAACCCAGCTCCACCCATTAGCAGACAAGGGGATTAAAGTTTTATTGAGTTCTGCCCACCAGAACAACAGCCAGCTCTACCCACCACCAGTCCCTCCCATCAGGAAACTTGCACAAGCCTCTTAGGTAGCCTAATCCACCAGAGGGCAGACAGCAGAAGCAAGAAGAACTACAATCCTGCAGCCTGTGGAACAAAAACCACATTCACAGAAAGATAGACAAATGAAAAAGCAGAAGGCTATGTACCAGATGAAGGAACAAGATAAAACCACAGAAAAGCAACTAAATGAAGTGGAGATAGGCAACTGTCCAGAAAAAGAATTCAGAATAATGATGGTGAAGATGATCCAGGAACTAGGAAAAAGAATGGAGACAAAGACTGAGAAGATGCAAAAAATGTTTAACAAAGACCTAGAAGAATTAAAGAACAAACAAACAGAGATGAACAATACAATAACTGAAATGAAAAATACACTAGAAGGAATCAATAGCAGAATCACTAAGGCAGAAGATCGAATAAATGACCTGGAAGACAGAATGGTGGAATTCACTGCTGCAGAAAAGAATAAAGAAAAAAGAATGAAAAGAAATGAAGACAGCCTAAGAGACCTCTGGGACAACATTAAACACAACAGCATTTGCATTATAGGGGTCCCAGAAGGAGAAGACATAGAGAAAGGACCTGAGAAAATATTTGAAGTGATTATAGTCGAAAACTTCGCTAACATGGGAAAGGAAATAGCCACCCAAGTCCAGGAGGCGCAGAGAGTCCCATACAGGAAAAACCCAAGGAGAAACACACTGAGACACATAGCAATCAAATTAGCAAAAATTAAAGACAAAGAAAAATTATTGAAAGCAGCAAGGGAAAACGACAAATAACATACAAGGGAACTCCCATAAGGTTAACAGCTGATTTCTGAGCAGAAACTCTACAAGTCAGAAGAGAGTGGCATGACATATTTAAAGTGATGAAAGGGAAGAACCTACAACCAAGATTACTCTACCTGGCAAGGATCTCATTCAGATTCGATGGAGAAATCAAAAGCTTTACAGACAAGCAAAAGCTAAGAGTATTCAGCACCACCAAACCATCTCTACAGCAAATGCTAAGGAAACTTCTCTAAGTGGGAAGCACAAGAGAAGAAAAGGACCTACAAAAACAAACCCAAAAGAATTAAGAAAATGATCATAGGAATATACATATCGATAATTACCTTAAACGTGAATGGTTTAAATGCCCCAACCAAAAGACACAGGCTCACTGAATGGATACAAAAACAAGACCCATATATATGCTGTCTACAAGAGACCCACTTCAGACCTAGGGACACATACAGACTGAAAGTGAGGGGATGGAAAAAGATATTCCATATAAATGGAAATCAAAAGAAAGCTGGAGTAGCAATACTCATATCAGATAAAATAGACTTTAAACTAAAGAAGGTTACAAGAGACAAGGAAGGACACTACATAATGATCAAGGGTTCAATCCAAGAAGAAGATATAACAATTATAAATATATATGCACCCAGATAGGAGCACCTCAATACATAAGGCAACTGCTAACAGCTATAAAAGAGGAAATCGACAGTAACACAATAATAGTGGGAGACTTTAACACCTCACTTACACCAATGGACAGATCATCCAAACAGAAACTTAATAAGGAAACACAAGCTTTAAATGACACAGTAGACCAGATAGATTTATTTGATGTTTGTGGGACATTCCATCCAAAAACAGCAGATTACACTTTCTTCTCAAGTGCGCACAGAACATTCTCCAGGAAAGATCACATCTTGGCTCACAAATCAAGCCTCAGTAAATTTAAGAAAATTGAAATCATATCAAGCATCTTTTTTTGACTACAATGCTATGAGATTAGAAATGAATTACAGGGGAAAAAACGTAGAAAGCACACACACATGCAGACTACACAATACGTTACTAAATAACCAAGAGATCACTGAAGAAATCAAAGAGGAAATCAGAAAATACCTAGAGACAAATGACAATGAAAACAAGACGATCCAAAACCTATGGGATGCAGCAAAAGCAGTTCTAAGAGGGAAGTTTATAGCTATACAAGCCTACCTAAAGAAACAAGAAAAATCTCAAGTAAACAATCTAACCTTACACCTAAAGAAACTAGAGAAAGAAGAACAAACAAAACCCAAAGTTAGCAGAAGGAAAGAAATCATAAAGATCAGAGTGGAAATAAATGAAATAGAAACAAAGAAAACAATAGCAAACATCAATAAAACTAAAAGTTGGTTTTTTGAGAAGATAAACAAAACTGATAAACCATTAGCCAGACTCATCAAGAAAAAGAGGGAGAGGACTCAAATCAATAAAATTAGAAATGAAAAAGGAGAAGTTACAACAGACACCGCAGAAATACAAAGCATCCTAAGAGACTACTACAAGCAATTCTCTGCCAACAAAATAGACAACCTGGAAGAAATGGACAAATTCTTAGAAAGGTATAACCTTCCAAGACTGAACCAGGAAGAAATAGAAAATATGAACAGACCAATCACAAGTAATGAAATTAAAACTGTGATTAAATATCTTGCAGCAATCAAAAGTCCAGGACCAGATGGCTTCACAGGTGAATTCTACCAAACATGTAGAGAAGAGCTAACACCCATCCTTCTCAAACTCTTCGAAAAAATTGCAGAGGAAAAACACTCCCAAACTCATTCTATGAGGCCACCATCACCCTGATACCAAAACCAGACAAAGATACTACAAAAAAAGAAAATTACAGACCAATATCACTGATAAATATAGATGCAAAACTCCTCAACAAAATACTAGCAAACAGAATCCAACAGCACATTAAAATGATCATACACCATGATCAAGTGGGATTTATCCCAGGGATGCAAGGATTCTTCAGTACACGCAAATCAATTAATGTGATACACCATATTAACAAACTGAAGAAGAAATACCATATGATCATCTCAATAGATGAAGAAAAAGCTTTTGGCAAAATTCAACACCCATTTATGATAAAAATTCTCCAGCAAGTGGACATAGAAGGAACCTACCTCAACATAGTAAAGGCCACATATGACAAACCCACAGCAAACATCCTTCTTAATGGTGAAAAACTGAAAGCATTTCCTCTAAGATCAGGAACTAGACAAGTATGTCCACTCTCACCACTATTATTCAATGTAGTTTTGGAAGTCCTAGCCATGGCAATCAGGGAAGAAAAAGAAATAAAAGAAATAAAAATGGAAAAGAAAAGTAAAACTCTCACTGTTTACAGATGACATGATACTATACATAGAGAATCCTAAAGATGCCACCAGAAAACTACTAGACCTAATCAATGAATTTGGTAAAGTTGCAGGATACAAAATCAATGCACAGAAATCTCTTGCATTCCTATACACTAATGATGAAAAATCTGAAAGAGAAATTAAGAAACGCTACCATTTGCCATTGCAACAAAAAGAGTAAAATACCTAGGAACAAACCTACCTAAGGAGACAAAAGACCTGTATGCAGAAAACTATAAGACACTGATGAAAGAAATTAAAGATGATACAAACAGATGGAGAGATATACTGTGTTCTTGGATTGGAAGAATGAATATTGTGAAAATGACTATACTGCCAAAGCAGTCTACAGATTCAATTCAATCCCTATCAAATTACCAATGGCATTTTTTACAGAACTAGAACAAAAAATCTTAAAATTTGTTTGGAGACACAAAAGACCCCAGATAGCCAAAGCAGTCTTTAGGGAAAAAAATGGAGCTGGAGGAATCAGACTCCCTGACTTCAGACTATACTACAAAGCTACAGTAATCAAGACAATATAATACTGGCACAAAAACAGAAATATAGATCAATGGGATGGGATAGAAAGCCCAAAGATAAACCCACACACCTATGGTCAACTAATCTATGGCAAAGGAGGCAAGGATATACAATGGAGAAAAGACAGTCTCTTCAATAAGTGGTGCTGGGAAAACTGGACAGCTACATGTAAAAGAATGAAATTAGAACACTCCCTAACACCATACACAAAAATAAACTCAAAATGGGTTAGAGACCTAAATGTAAGACCGTCACTATGTAACTCTTAGAGGAAAACATAGGAAGAACAGTCTTTGATGTAAACCACAGCAAGATCTTTTTTGATCCGCCTCCTAGAGTAATGGAAATAAAAACAAAAATAAACAAATGGGACCTATTGAAACTTCAAAGCTTTTGCACAGCAAAGGAAACTATAAACAAGACGAAAAGACAACTCTCTGAATGGGAGAAGATATTTGCAAATGAATCAACGGACAAATGATTAATCTCCAAAATATATAAACAGCTCATGCAGCTCAACATTCAAAAAACAAATAACCCCATCCAAAAATGGGCAGAACACCTAAATAGACATTTCTCCAAAGAAGGCATACAGATGGCCAAGAAGCACATGAAAAGCTGCTCAACATCACTAATTATTAGAGAAATGCAAATCAAAACTACAGTGAGGTACCACGTCACACCAGTTAGAATGGGCGTCATCAGAAAATCTACAAACAACGAATGCTGGAGAACGTGTGTAGAAGAGGGAACCCTCTTGCACTGTTGGTGGGAATGTAAATTGATACAGCCACTATGGAGAACAATATGGAGGTTCCTTAAAAAACTAAAAATAGAATTACCATATGACCCAGCAATCCCACTACTGGGCATATACCCAGAGAAAACTGTAATTCAAAAAGACACATGCACCCCAATGTTCATTGTAGCAGTATTTACAATAGCCAGGTCATGGAAGCAACCTAAATGCCCATCGACAGACAAATGGATAAAGAAGATGTGGTACATATATACAATGGAATATTACTCAGCCATAAAAAGGAATGAAATTGGGTCATTTGTAGAGACGTGGATAGATCTAGAGACTGTCATATAGAGTGAAGTAAGTCAGAAAGAGAAAAACAAATATCGTTTAATAACGCATATATGTGGAACCTAGAAAAATGATACAGATGAACTGGTTTGCAGGGCAGAAATTGAGACACAGATGCAGAGAACAAACGTATGGACACCAAGGGGGTAAAGGTGGTGGGGGGTGGGGGGCGGGGGCGTGGTGTGTTGAATTGGGAGATTGGGATTGACATGTATACACTAATGTGTATCAAATTGATTAAAATATTAATTAATTAAAGAAAGAAACAAATAATGTGCACAGCAAAAGAATACATAATATACCAGAAAAAAAAGTGAGATGACACAATTAACATTAAGACACAGTGTTTAATTTATAAAATTCCATGATAAAGAGAAAATCATCAGGTAATATGTAGAAGAAAAAACAATTTACCTTCATGGTTGAAAAAAAATGCCTGGGCTCATACCACTGTATTGCCACAGCAATGTCTACAGAATTCTTAAGGAAAGAAAGTGTTACTTGAGAATTGAATATTTGAATTGCCATTGAGGGGTAAATCTAAAAGAACTTGAAGAATAAAACTTCCATAATTACCTGTGAAAATATCCTTTAGAGATAGAATCCAGCAAACTGAAAAATAAGGAGCCAAAATAAAGAACTTAGATATAGGAAATGAGGGGGAAAAAAGGCAGGCATTGAGCACTAATTAGATTTAATTAAAAGTAAGAGTAGACAACTGAAGGAATATAAAGTACATAGTATAATAATACCAATAAGTGAAATATACTATAAGCAATCAAATCAGGAGGTGGGGGAAGAGGAAGTAGAAGTTGAGGGATTTTAGACTGTTTTTGTCATCATAGGAAAACCATGCTGCATAAATTGTAGCCATATTTAAAATAATATAAACATTATGTCTCAATTTTATGATGGTTTTCATATTTGCTTTTCTTCAGAGGGATCGAATAGGAGCTAGCTAACATTAATATCTCTTAGTGTGACAAAAAATGTATCTAAAACAAAATTTATGAATCTCTTTGGTATCATTTTTTTTAAAATTTATTTCTTTTATTTCTTTATTTTTTGGCTGCGTTGGGTCTTCGTTGCTGCACACGGGCCCTCTCTAGTTGTGACGAGAGGGGCTGCTCTTAGTTGCGGTGTGTGGGCTTCTCATTGCGTGGCCTCTCCCATTGCGGAGCACGAGCTCTAGGCACGCGGGCTTCAGTAGTTGTGGCACTCAGGCTCAGTAGTTGTGGCTTGCGGGCTCCAGAGCACAGCCTCAGTAGTTGTGGCACACGGGCTTAGTTGCTCCATGGCATGTGGGATCTTCCCGGACCAGGGATCGAATCCGTGTCCCCTGCATTGGCAGGCGGATTCCCAACCACTGCGCCACCAGGGAAGCCCTCTTTGGTATCATTTTACTTTATTTTCCTGCTGTAAAATTCAGTTCAAATTAAATTAAAATTTTAAATCACAGGGTTTTTGTTTGCTTTTGTAAAACAAAAATTGAATTGCAGGATTGTCTGAACTTTGAATGTAGATATGGAGTACTTTTGTAAGTTAAATCATATAATTGCTGGTTCATGACATTTTGCTATGATAACAAAACTGGTATCAACCAACTAATTGGTGGGGGCATTTGTGCAGAGTTAAGACTTGCATGCTAAGATGATGCATCCATATTGGTTTTCTGTTCTCCAGGTCAGAATTTTTCCGGTGACTACCATGAGTATTTTGGACTACAAGTAGATGAAGACGCTTTGACTTATATCATGTTGGCAAATCATTTGGTTCACACGCTGTACCCAGATTCTATAACAATAGCTGAGGTAAAGCTATAATGATCTCTACCCTCTGACCCCCTTTAAAATAGAACATTTTGTCAGCATACAATATTTGAATAATCTCTATGTTGTCAATAATTGCATAAGTGCAACTATAACCTGACTATAGTGCAGCTCTCTTGTGTGGGTGGCATATTATTCAGAATTCACTGTTTTTCTATTGGCAGATAGTGTACCCTAATTACTTGTCATTATTCCATTGTTAAAAAAGAAACTGCCAGTGGTTAGAAAGTAAAA
This sequence comes from Balaenoptera musculus, assembly GCF_009873245.2. Lineage (NCBI taxonomy): Eukaryota > Metazoa > Chordata > Mammalia > Artiodactyla > Balaenopteridae > Balaenoptera > Balaenoptera musculus. Next base: position 110,373,962 of record NC_045788.1, read on the forward strand.
TACCCTAATCAGTGGACAGGTCCTTTTGCCATGTGACCTTCAGCACAGAAAAGAATTGAATATTAATATGCATCCGGCTATTTAAGTTTTTTTTTCCTTTCTGGTTTAATCATTAGAGATGGCATGGATCACTGCCTGCGAGCTTCTCTGAAACCTCTCTTGTTCTGATGCGATTACCTTTCTTGTTTACGTTATTGCTCTCAAATTGCCAAATGTTCACTAGTTATTCATGATTACTGAAGGTTCATGATTAACTGTCCCAAAGCTGCACTGTAATGATATAATTCGGTATATGCATAATTGACAATTCCCCTCTTGGTGATAAATTTGATAAATTAAGAAGTTTGTTAAATGCTTAGGCTAATTTATATTTAGTAGTAAAGTCCCTCTGGTTTTGTGAGTCCTCTAACTAGGAATTATTATTAAAATTGAACTTAGTGTGTTAAAACTGTTCTATACAAAGTGTAGTGGTTGGCATATAAGAGTAGTAAGGCTATTGTTGAAAGAGTCAGAGTTAAGGTGTATTTTCACATTTTTGGCATTTTGTTCATTGGAATGAAATGCAGTAGTGACAGTCTCCTTCCTGTAGTGTTTATTATTTGTATAGCCTTTTTTCTATACATCATTTCTCAAAACTCCAAATCTCAAACTAGGTGATATGATTTCCTGGTTTATCTCTGGATCGAGAACAGAGACCTTTTGCCTCCTAAATATCTTCTAGGAATAGAGCAATAGATCCTAAATTCCTGGGGTAAATTTTCATATAAAATTTAAAAACCCTACAATTACAATGCCATTTTGATACTCTGTATTGTTTCACAATCTCTACCTACCTATATTTGGTCATAACTTATAAGTCTTTTTAGTGCTTATGCTAACACTTTCTGTGCTGAATATTTTTTAATGTAAATTAGTATTTTTAAACTTTTATTTTGTCTTTATATATTTTAATATTATCTGTCAAACATCAAAAAAATTAATTAGTTTGTCAATTATATTTATGGCAATTTGAAGCCGAGACATTATATATGACAAATTACTACAAACAGTTAATGACAGCACAAATCAGAAGTGGGTACTGAAGAAAAAGTAGTAATTATTTAATACATGAAACTTAAAATTGTTACATTGATCTTTCCATTCATTTCAAGTAAAATAGTTTCATCATCTAGGGAGCTCTTGTCTGATTATCAGTGTTTCTACCAAGGAAACTTTGAGACTTTAGCCTACTTTATATTACTTGGTTTTAGGTATTTTTAAAACAAGATGTGTCTTCAATTTATTCTACTTAAATTGAAAACTACTTCAATTTCAATACATCACTTTTCTGTCTAGTGGGAGTCTCTTCAAAATGTGGAATTGATCCTCATGAACTTTTTTTTTAAAGAAAGGAATGTGGTGTAATCAATGCAATGCAGTGCAATACAATGTTATACATAAAGTCCTGTAGTAGAAATTTGAATTTATTTATAATGATAGTTATTAAAATTGAAGCCTTTTTTCTGTATATCTACTATTATACATGGTTACATTTGCTGTATTAATTAAAAATATTTTTTTGATGACTGAGGCTTTTTCCCCCTCTGGAATAGTCATGAGTCATTTTTAGATATTAAAGAATTAAAACTATTTTAACTTCATTTGAAACATACATGATCATTTTAATATCCTATGTCAGTAAGCATCAACCCCTTTATATTTAAAGTATATTTATTTTAGTGACCGTTACGTTTACTTATTTTTTTTTCTATTAAGATTTTAAAAGAAGAGTCATTAACTCTGTACTTCCAAAAGAGAGCTAGAAATATCTCATATGCATTAATGGGGCAGCCTTCTAGGAGTCAGATTTAGGAGTTAAGACCAATTGGTGTCCAAATATTTTTCTTAGCAGATTCTATTTCCTTTCAAACTATTTGCTAAAACTACCTGTAGACCGAATATAGACTATACCTTAATGTTTTCTTGAGAAAAATTATCTTGATCTTTAATGCCATCTTATCACCAGTCTTAGGAAAACTCTGGGTCTTATGAAAATTCTTTTGGGAAGGCATTGTGTCTGTAATTCCAGTGCCTAACCCAGGTGCCTGAGATTTAATACATATTCAGCCAGTGTTTATAAGGAGTTGAACTGAATACCTATCATATCTGTGAAAATGTGACATATTTTGATAAATATAATTCTTTTAAAATGGTTTCTTTTCTGTTAACCATTCATCCTTTTTCACTTTTTTTAATTCATCTTTTTTCACTTTTATAAACTCTAAGGAAGTATGTAGAAATAAGATATTATTGACAAATATTTTCTTATGGATGTATTCCACCATGTACTATATTTAACTGTAGCTCTCTTCCATTAGAAAACAATTAATGCATATTTTGGCAGTCCAGAGAGGTCATATGTTTCTTTTTTTCCAGCTTTTCTGTGGGTCGAGTTTGAGGATGAGGTGTGTTGTGGAAGAAGAAGCAGTTAAGTCTCAGAGAGCTCAGAGTATGTGATAGTCTTTCATAGGAAGTAAGGAAAATGATCCAAAGAAGAATTTGGGCAATGACACACACAGAAAAGCTTGTGACAAGCACAGGGAAGAGTAAATGTTTCAAAGTGGATGAGGTATTGAATATTTGAAATGAAGTAGTGGAAATAACGACGGAAAGATAGAGGTCTCTTCCTTGCACTTTCTGTGTACTTCAGCTAACAATTATGACAGCCACGCACATTGTCATTTCGTGATAAGTGTATGTGTGTGCATGTTCATTTAGGTCCTAGTTCATGAATCCAGCAAGTCAAGTATTATGTCTTATGTATCTTGAAATCCTTGGCAGCACCTTCATGCATTCACTCAGCAGGGAGTTACTGAGTTCCTGCCTTATGCCAGCGACTCTTCTACTATTCTAGATTCCTGGCATATGTCAGTGGACAGCGGCGTCAGGAACAGCAACAAACGTCCTGCTCCATGGATCTTAAATTTTAACAGTGAACGAGGAAGCCGATAATCAAATAGTGAACTATATTGTCAACGCTTAAAGTATACTTGTTGAATTATATCTTAAATTGAAGAATTTGAGTTTTTTATTGTTGGCTATTGAAAGCTATTTGCAAGCAGTGATAGGAGCAGACTATTCAGCAGCAATTAGGGTAAAGAGAAACTGGAGATGGGGAACTTTGTTTGGAAACATAGTGGTTGAAGCAAACAGTAATGTAGGTTAAGTAAGATAGTGTCTGTAGAAATGGAGCAAAGGAGAAGAATTTATTGGAAAGATATTGTGGAGTTAGAATTGCTAGTACTTGTCCCATATTTTACCACAGTTGTTATAATAACGTATTTTGTTGCATCTGGGTCCTTGTACCATTACTTTTTTACTTATCTGTTTGATTGTATATTTATTTGATTACTGATAATCTAATGGTGGCATGACAGTAGGAAGACCCTGTCAAAAGGCCATGTCCTGGCTCTACCATGGAGAAACATGTCTTTAGTGATCCCTTCACCTCAATAAGCCTCGATTTCTGTATCTTCTAAATGAAGAGAATCCACTAGATAACCTCAAAGACCCTTTCCAAGTGTAACTGACTCTAGTGAAAGCCATCTTGCTGCTTCGCTCTTAGTGTGCTAACTCTACTTTCCTTTTCATCAGAAGCTAAGTTCTCACAAAATACACTGTATGTCCGTGCTGTATACAGAGAGAACAAGAATAACAGATATATGGCACATGTATTTTTATGTTTGATGAAAGCAGTAGTTAATTAATATAGTACTCAAAAATTAGTGTAAGAAGCTATGTTTCAACAATAACACTTTTACTATTTTGTGTTCTCTATGTGCTACTAAGGAAAAGAGATCAAATTTGTCCTGAAATGGAAAACATTACACAAAATCTTATTGGGAAGTGAGATACACTATCACAATTTTATCTACTTTTACAGTTATGCTACCAAAATACTCCAAGAGTATTCGCCCCTATTTATTGTTTGTATTTATTGGCCTGGATTTTACTGTCAGAAGAATATATAGTAAAAACTTGAGCAATATGAACTGATAATGCTGATGCTCTTTATTTCAGGATGTATCAGGAATGCCAGCTCTGTGTTTTCCAATTTCCCAGGGAGGGGGTGGCTTTGACTATCGATTAGCCATGGCAATTCCGGATAAATGGATCCAGGTAAGGTTTCATGTAAATTTTTTTTTCCTGTGGATACTATGTATTATGTTGGTGTATTTATTATTTCTTTGATTTATTTCTTGGTTGTGATCATTAGTTACAGATATAATTGAAGTATTAAATTCTCTCATTAGTGTGTTGCTTCTTGTGCTTTTTAATAAGGTGCCTCTCAAACTTCTAAAAGTTCTAATTTAAAGTATTCACACTTGCATTATACAGGCACAGAGAAAATATGATTGATATAATGTTAGCTGTAAATGGAATTTTGCATTATCAATGCAATTATATGAAAGTTCGGTGTTCTATATTTAAAACACATTAAACTTCATCAACGCATCCATTTCTGCCTGCAAATCATCAATTAATGTAGAAGTCACTCCTTAATTCCCAGTACTTGCTTCATAGTATGTTTTTTTTCTCAACAGATTTGGATTTATCCATTCCTTCATTTAGCATTTAAAAGCCCTTACCATGTGTTAGGCACTAGGAATGAATAATTATACATGACACCTTGTATATAATTTCTAATACAATTTTATTAAATTTAATGATAGTTCAAGTAGTTTGGATTATATTTTGTTTCATTTTATGTTTGTCTAAAAGACTAAAGTTGTTACATAGATTTGATGTAGAACATTTCTGAGTGGCCAAGTCTGTAATCATAGGCTGAATATGTATAAGGAGTCAGATACGTATCAAATAATCATTGCTTTCTGATAAGCCCTTTAGTACAGACATGAACAGGTGCCATGAGATCACAATGGTGGAAGAGCTTAACTTTGCATAGAAAAAACATAAAGCCTACTCTGAAGGAAGTAGTTATTGTAATCATCTCTTAATTGTCTTTTCTGTATCCCTAGGCAATTTGGGCAGTGCACAGCTGTGACATTAAAACTCTACCAGCACAACTTCCGCTTCTCCATCTATAATGATTTCATAAACATTGTCAGGTCGAAAAGCAAGGGTTTTACAGAGGCGATTAGACTTAGAAATCAAAGGAACAAACAAATGTGTGTTCCAACTTTAATACCTGGGAAAGTTGCTTTGTATTTGTCACTTAAAAAAAATGCTGTGGTCTTCAAGTTTCTTACCTTAGTTGAAGGTTCTTTATCCACCCCCCATCTTTTATTATTTCTAATCTTCCACACAGACTTTTTTCCCCTCACAAGTGCCAAATCTTACTTTTTTTACTGAAAAGCCTTCATCAGTCTTTGGGCAAATTCAAGGATATTTCAAGGTGTACATCAACCTAGAATTATTTCCCAGTCAGTCATGGCTCACAGTAGGATATTTCCTTCTCTAAGCAATCATGTCAGGCTTTAAAAAAAATTTAACTTAGTAAACATTTCAGTACCTTGTATGCTCAAGATACTGTACTATGCAGTACATCATATAAGTAGAAAAAAGTGTATTGTCCTCTGTTTAGGATATGGCCATCTTGTCTTTGTAGATTGTAAAGCCTCTGAAGACAGATATCATCTTCTGTTTTATGTAATTATTTAACATCTTTTTTCATCACCAAAGTGGGAGCCTTAGTTAATAAGACAAGAGAGAGTTAAAATAATATTTTAAAAAAAACTCAGTGATTTTCCTCTCCTTTTATAATTTGTGCATTTAAAAATATTCTGTAAATGATTATCATCCCTTCAAATGTCAATAAAACACACAAGAGTATTGATAGAAATGACAACTATACTCAGAATGTATGTGTCATGCATTTTATCTACACATAGGGTATGCGTTAGATTAGAATGCTAGATTTCATTCATGTTTTTGTTGTTCAAAAGCAAATTATTTACCATTTTCTACTTGTAGAGTTCAAAATCAGTAGTTTGGGATATCATATTAGTTTAGTCATTTACTGAACAAATATTTGCCTATCTAAAATATGCCAAATTTGCTGTATCTTCTTTCATTTTATTTGATCATTTTTATTATCTAATAACTGAAGTGTTCATGTAAAGGTAATATAGGTATTTAATTGAATTCACTCATTTATTAATTCCACCAAATATTTATTGAGCATCTGGTATTTTTCATTATATATAGTTTTTTTAATTACACTTTTTATATTAAGATAATTGTAAATTTTCATGCAGTTGTAAGAAATAATACAGTGAGATCTGGTGAATTCTTAAACAGTATTCCCCAATGGTAACTTCTTGCAAAGCTATAGTACAATATCACAACCAGGATAGTGACATGGACATAGTCAAGATATAGAACACTTCCACTACCACAAGTTTCCCAAATGTTGCCTTTATAACCACACCCACTTCCCTCTTCCCCCAGTCACTCCTTAACTTTTGACCACCACTAATCTGATCTCCATTTCTATAATTTTTTCATTGCAAGAATGTTATATAAATGGAATTATACAGTATGTAACCTTTTGGAATTGCCATTTTTCGCTCAGTCGAATTCTCTGGGGATTTCATCCAGGTTCTTGCATGTATCAGTAGTCTATTCCTTTTCAACTTTTTTTTTTTTTAATTTTTATTGGTGTATAGTTGATTTACAATGTTGTGTTAGTTCAGGTGTACAGCAAAGTGAATCAGTTATATATATACATATATCCACTCTTTTCTTAGATTCGTTTCCCATATAGGCCATTACAGAGTACTGAGTAGAGTACCATGTGCTACACAGTAGGTTCTTATTAGTTATCTATTTTATATATAGTAGTGTGTATATGTCAATCCCAATTTCCCAATTTATCCCTCCCTCCCTCACTTATCCCCTGGTAACTGTAAGTTTGTTTTCTATATCTGTGACTCTGCTTCAGTGTATTCCTTTTCATTGTTGAATGGTATTCCATGGCATGGATGTATCACAGTTTGTTTAATTATTCGTCCATTAAAAGACATCTAGATTGTTTCTAGGTTTTGGCTATTGTAAAGAAAGCTGCTATAAACGTTTGTGTACAGATTTTTGTATGACCATAAATTTTCATTATTCTAGGATAAATGCCCAAAAGTACAATTACTGGGTCTTATAGTGGTTGGATGTTAATTTGTTAAAAAACTGCCAAAGTATTTTTCTGAGTAGCTGTACCATTTTACATTCCCACCAGCAACTTTGGTGAGATCCAATTTCTGTACATCATCGAACAATAGCATTTGCTATTGTACTATTTTTTATTTTAGTCATTCTAACAGGTGTGCAGAAATACCTCACTATGGGTTTAATTTGTCTTTCCTTAATGGCTTAGGATGATGAACATCTTTTCGTGTGCTAATTTGCCTTCTGTATATCCTCTTTGGTGAAATGTCTGCTCATGTCTTTTGACCATTTTCTAATTGGATCACTTATTTCCTGTGGAGTTTTGAGAGTTCTTTATATAGTCTAGATTCAACTCTTTTGTGGGGTATGTGGTTGACAAATATTTTATCCCAGTCTTTGCTTGTCTTTTCATCCTCTTCATGTGGATTTGCACAGAACAAAAGTCCTTTGTTTCCTTTAAATTTGATGAAGGCCAATTTATCTTTTTTTTTTTCCTTTTAGAGATCTCTTTTGGTGACAAGCCTAAGAATTCTTTGACTCGCCTATGTTTTCTATTAAACATTTTATAGTTTTACTTTTATATTTAAACCCATAGTCCATTTGAGTTAGTTTTTGTGCAGTCAACGTGTAAGGATTTTTTTCTGTTTTTCTTTTGCCTATGGATGTCTAACTCATTCAGCATGATTTGTTGAAAAGGCCATTGAACCTACTTCCATTGAATTGTTTTTACACAGTAGTCGAACTTAATTGGGCATATTTGTATAGGTCTATACATTAGTTTCAAATTGTTGCTGTATCTAAGTACCACAAACTTAGTGTCTTAAAATAACACAAATTTACTGTCATATAGTCACAAATCTGAAGTGGGTCTTACTAAGCTAAAATCAAGGCATTAGTAAGGGTGCATTCCTTCTGGAGGCTCTGTTTCCTTGACTTTTCTAGCTTCTAAAAGCCTGTAAAAGCATGGACCTGTATTCCTGTATTCCTTGGTCCATGGTCCCTTCCCCCATCCTCAAAGCCAACAGGGTAGCATCTTCAAATCTCTGTCTTACTCTGACAATTCAGGCATCTTTTAAGAAAGATGCCTGCAGTTACATTCGGCCCATCCAGATAATCCAGGAATCTACCCATCTCAATGTCCTTAACTTCAACATATCTCTAAAGTCCTTTTTGCCATGTAAGGTGACATATTCACAGACTCTGGGTATTAGGATGTAAACACCTGTGGGTGGCCATTAGTCTGCCTAATACAGCCTGTCCTCTGGTGCTCAGTGATTCACAGTGCAATTACGCAGGATGGCTAAGCACCTCTGAATTCCACTGAGCCAAAAAAAAACATGCAAAGGAAGATACAAGCAGGCTGGAACCCCATTTCTTGTACCAAAATCTTCATTAATTTTCTATTGTTGTGTAACAAACTACCACAAATTTAGCAACTTAAAACATTACTGTTATTATCTCACAATTTCTTCTAAGGGCACCCATTGTATTCAAAGGCCCCTCCCACACTCCAGGTTAAGGATTATACAAAGATGTGACTCTGAGGGAGCCGGAATCATAGGGGCCATTTTAGAATTCTGCTTCTATCCGCGTGCTGTTGACACTTTTGGACAAGAGAAATGAACCCACTTAGAAAGAATGCGTTGAGTAAAAGAACAGGCTATTTTTACGCTATTAACTCTGAGGAGCACCAGCTTTTATAGGATAGGCAGAGGAAGGGATTTTACAGGATGTCTAGAGTGGTGGCAAAACAAAGCAAAACAATCAAGAGTTTTGCAATGGTAGACTAAGAAGGAAAGCATTTCATGGAAGGGGTAGGGTCAGCATTATCATCATGTACTGCAAGCATTTGCCTAAGAAAGAGCAATTACTGACCTAGGAGACAATCATAGTCTGAGATTTTGGCAAGGTCATTTGCACTGAAGGGGTGTTAGTGGAACAGAAGCCACACTGGAGACTGAGTAGCAACTGAAGTGGAAACAAAAATGTGTGGTCTGTTAAGATGATAATTATTTCATGATAATTAGGCTTTACACTTTGAAATAACAGTTGTTTTAATTTTTTTTTAAGAATGGAATGAGACATTATTCTTGCTAATTTTTTTTTTTCATTCAAACCTAAAAACGTAGCAAGTATATCTCTACCTTGTGGAAGTTGCGGAAAGACATACTGCACAACAACACTTCACTGTGGTCATTAATCAAGAGGTAGCAGCTATTACAGAGGAAAAAGGTTACAAAAATCCTAAAATGCAGTGATCAAATCATCTGCAGAAAAACAAACACATGCACACACACATGCAAAACCACTGTCATTTGGATAGTCTGTATAAAAGCTGTGATTTCAGTAAAAGTTTTGACAAAGATATTTTTGCTCTGTGGCTGTGCTTATATCTGCATCTCAAATAATTTGGATTGATATGATGTATACCCTCAGACTGGGATTTAAAGTAAGGATGATAATGGTGTATTGGAATTATTTTTTGTCTTTTATTTAGTTACTTAAAGAATATAAAGATGAAGATTGGGATATGGGCAATATAGTGTATACACTCACAAACAGACGCTGCCTTGAAAAGTACATTGCTTATGCAGAGAGCCATGATCAGGTAAATAAATATGTGTATAAACCATTCTGTATTTATTAACATACCTAATTATAAACATATCACAGTACAAATTTCTATAGTTTAATACAGTTAATGTAATGTGTTATCTGTCTATTTTATGTGACAACTATTCATACTTGAAAAACATTTTAAAATTATTTTATAGATCCATAAATTCCAGCTTCAAAATGCAGTACCACTTTTACCCTGCCAAACTGTAATTAAATGATTGTGAATGACAGTTTCAAGTGTTATCTTACATGTTTTCCTTTGTTGTCACGAGAGGAATGTTGGTGCTAATCCAGGTTAATTTTAATTTCCATTTTAGGTTTCCTTCTAAAGATTTTCTTTTATGCCTTTTCACAAGCTTTCATCATTTTTTCCCTCCGTCACTGAAATCTTTTGCTGATTGATCGCCCTGACCTCTGTCCCTCTTGATTTTAGTCCATCCTCTGTAATATAGTCCGAGGTATTTTCCAAAGGGCAAAGCTAATTTTGTCAACCCAGATCTTTTGGTTAAAGCTTCTCATTCACAGCCTGTCATATCCAGGCCCATGCCAAAGGTTATTCTCTGCTCAACCCTCCAAGAGTTCTATTCTTCAGTACTGTTAAATTTCCACCCATTCCTGAGTAGGTCAACCTTGCTCCAGTCTTGTATTTTTCCCCACACACCTGCAAATGCCTACTTCCCCTGGGAAGCTCGTGTAAAGACCTAATGCCCTGGCTCAGATATATTCTCCCTGAAGCCTTCATCCAGGTGTATAGGGAAAAAATAGTTTCCCCATTCTTCACTTTCTCATCACATTTTAAGCAGAAAATTTGTCTCTGATACCTTTGTATTTCCAGCCTTAGCACTGTGCTACTCCTAGTAGTCACTCAATAAACATAAATAAATGCAGGAAAAGGCCATTTAGTTACATAAAGCCTATGAATCATCATAAACAACATAAAATGAACTCCTTATACATTAAAAAGACAGTAAAACTTTCTGAAATTATTTGCAGTATATGTATTCAGAAAATTAAAGTTAAAACAATAAGCTCCTCTGGTATTTCAGCAGAAATTGACAATTTAAGGTAGACAGTAGTTTTTCAGGTGTCTCCTTTAACTGTTAAGAAAGTATAAGTAGACCAGAGGTCAGCTGCCAAGGCCCATGGGCCAAATTCTGTCTGCTGCTTGTTTTTGTAAAGGTAATTGGAATACAGCCATGTTCATTCACTCACCTATTGTCTATGGCTGCTTTTGAGCCATAATGGTATGTTTAAGTAGTTGAGACTGAGGAAGGAGCCCACAATGCCTACACTATGTACTGTTTGGCCTGTACAGAAAGTTTGCTCACTCATAAAGTAGACATATATTAAGTTTTACATCTTCCTAGTTGGGGCAGTACTTTCTTTTCAACTTAAATTGGCTGTGGAGCAGATCAAATAAATACCTATGAAGAAACCAGAACCAAAACATAACAAAATAAGAAATGAATAGTATTAATTTAAGGATGGAGGAATCTCTTGTCAAATACATAACAATATGAAAATTAAAATGCATGCATAAATTATATGTTTCTATTACAAACTCCTAGCAGTTGTAGCATGTTTTGAGCTCCCAATATATGTGTATTTTATATGAATGAATAAAAGAATAAATAAATGAGTGGAATAAACAAATTGAAGATGAAACTGGTAGGTTAATTTCATAATTTTTCTCCCCAAATGTACAGAAACAGTATGGATTTACCAATTATTTCATACTTTAAAGATCCACATAATTCTGCCTTGTATTACAAATTGTCGGGAATGTACAAAGAGATGCAAATTACCTAGTTCTTTCTATAAAAGCAAATGTATACTGAATTTTAAACCTGATAAAAAATTATAAATATGAATATATATGTGAAAATTGCTTAGAGATTAAAATAGGTTTATAAGTAAAAATATTTTTCTAAAAATGAAAATAATCGTACAGTAATAGGGTGAGGAGATTATGGTTTAGTCTCTATGTTTCACTATATATAATTTTTTGTCAATAAATAACACTTGGCATTAGTTAGCTATTTTTAACCGTAAATAATTCAGATTGTTAAGAGGCCTCTTCTGCTGCTCAGGGTGTTTCTGAGTTACCTGCCCCATTTGTCAACTATTATATTTTCATATAAAACAAACTAATTTTAGATTAGATGGCAAATATAATGAGAAAGCAAATTTTACATTTTAAGAAAAAGTTGTCAATTTGCTGCTGAAGGGGAGAGGGTCCATTGTAATATATTTATATACATATTTTATATATATAAATACATCTATATAAATATAAATGCATATACATATAAATTACTTTTAGGAAACTCTTCCATTCTTTCAAAACAATAAAATCATGATATGCAAGATATTTTTTAAAATCTATTAGTATTCTAATAGTTTAATGTAAGATTATGGGATTATATGACATCATGTATGTGAAACTTTTGAAAATTGTAAAGCACTATAGAATTTAAAGAATTCATTCACTTAAAAAATTCATTATTCAAATCCTAAAAAAAAGAAAAAATATCTGTTAGTATTCTCAACATTAAAATACATGTTTATTCTAACTTCAAAAAATGTGAAGCATCAGCTTATTATAACAAATATTCAGGTAGCTTATCATGAGCTTTTCACCAAGCTATTTTAAAAATGAAAGAAACATAGATACATGAGATCTCTCATGTATTTCACCAGCTCACCTTCAGCATAGTGACTGTTGGAAAATACATGAAATTAATATTAATTCACACACCTCTTCTGCATTGTTTCCATTCTGTATAATTACATGTTATTCTAGTATAAATCACAGCTGCTTAGTACCTATTATTTGCATTTATCTCAGTGACTTTTATTTTTATAGGCACTCGTTGGGGATAAGTCTCTGGCATTTTGGTTGATGGATGCTGAAATGTATACCAACATGAGTGTTCTAACCCCGTTTACTCCAGTTATTGATCGTGGAATACAGCTTCATAAAATGATTCGACTCATTACTCATGCACTTGGCGGAGAAGGCTATCTCAATTTCATGGGTAAGTATGAGCTGAACATATATCCAATCTGTGTTTAAAATGTTAACTAATATTATATATGACATAAGTTATGTAGAATACTTTGGTTTGGTTGTTCAGGTTTAAAATAGAAAATTATAACTTTATTTCTTTAAATCACTGTCATGTGTAAACTAAAAATTAAATTACTTTAAGATGATTGTTATACTAATACATGATGCAAAAGTAATCTAATGGCTGGTATTTTATTTAATATTGTTGTCAATAAGTGGGGTGAACTTTTTTAAACAGAATTATTATTCTGAATTTAATCATTGAGTTTATTATTATAGTGTTTGTAATACATTGAACATAAGAAGGATATAGTTGTCATGTCATAGCATATTGAGCTAATATTATTGGTCTTCTTTGAGGTAGTTGTATACCAGTATTCTTGTATTATAAATGTGGAAGCCAACGCCCAAGATATTGTGATGGACAAAAAAATATATTTGTTTTAAAAAATAGGAAAATATGAATATTCAAAGGTCATTGTTGTCTGAAGGATCTTGAATGATAAAATATAAAAATCAACTAATACCATCTTCAGTTCTATTTGGTCAACCATGACCATTTGAGTTTTAGGAAATTTCACCAGTTTTTAGGTTAGAGAGAGCTGGAAAGACTGGAAAATGCATATGGGAGACTGATATTTTTCTACAATAAAAGCTGTAGAGCTTCAGATTAATTCATTTCTATCTGAAAATTTTTATTAAAAAATCTCAGATTGGATTTTTAAAAGCCTCTATTGTTTGCTAACTTGAGATTAGGAAGCCAGACCCAATAAACCATACGCCAGATTTCACCCGTACAACCTGTACCTTTCAGTGCATCCCTCTCCTCTCAGGATCACCAAAATTTGTTAATATTCCCAACCTGTCAGGAAGTGGCCCTTATGACTGGTGAGACTGCACTTTGTCTTTCAGGCACCAGGCTGGGCTTCCTGGGTGGACTTTGCAGGCATTGTATTCATAAGTAAAGCCGGCCTCAGTTCCTAAAAGGCAACTAGTCCTCCTTCACACAATGAACATCATTCACGAGTATGACTTTTCCAGTAAGGCCTTAGTCGCACAGTTTATTCAATTATATCTTGATGAAAAGGTGAAGTCAATGAACTTAGGTAAACAACTATGTCACCATGTAAAGTGAGAGATTTTTTAATGTTTTATTTCATTTACAAAAGCAGCGTTTATTAAATTGTTGCAGTGTATATAGATATATTAAAAAGAAAATGAAAGAGCTTCCTTATATATGTGGAAACTAAAACAACTTTCCTGTTAGAGAAATAAAATCAAATAAGACCTCTGATTTCATGCTGTTAGTCCTGTCATTAATTCTTGAAGCCCACTGTATCTGAGAATTCTAGTAATCCTGACTTAGTTTACTGCTTTAGTCTGGAAGTTGTGTAAGCAGTATCAGCTCAGAAGCCTATAGCAAAGAGTTGGGAGTGTCAGTAGTTTGAGGTACCTGATAGAGTCCTTTTCCTGAGACTGTCCTTTGTTGAAGACAGTTCTAGCCTGTAGCATACAACAGAGCATCAGAGTAAAACAAAACTATCTGCAGATGACAGAGAATTAATGGCCCTAGTTAATTTAATATTGATAACTTTCAGATTAAAAAAGGTCTGATGAAAGTTCATAATGAGAACTGTTTCTTGAGTCTTGGTCAATATTTTCCCTGAGGGTAAAAATGGATCATGGACAGCTAAGATCTTAACACATCTCCAGTAACTTCATAAATTTTGTGAAATGTTTATATTAATATAATCTTAACTGTATATATTCAGCCTGAGGATGGCTAAAATGCTATTCTGTTTTGGAAACTCTTCCCATGGAACTTTCGATAGTAACACAACTAAATAAACATAATTATTTCTAGCATCTCTCTATAAGGTCTGTAAATTGAACATATTTGTGGTATCAAATATAATTTTGAAATTATTATTTGATACAGGACTCAAAGATCTTTTGAAGTTTTCTTCTTACATTTGTCCTTCAAATGGCTTATAATGTTTAACTCCAATATAGCACTTTTTAAAAATTGCTTCTGTCTCAATGTCTTTTCTAAATCTAGCATTTCTCTACTAACTTTGAAACCAGTAATCTCCAAAGTCTCTATAATTTCTGATTATTGATGTTGTTTTATGAAATTTGATATTTCCCCGTGAGCTATCATGACTTTAAATATTTTTTTCCACTTTCTGATCATGGCAGTCTCCTGCTGAATGGCTTCAATGGCTGCAGTGTCCTCCAGCTGACCTCTAAGCCTTGCATGAATGGTCTCCCATGGGTCTCCCCGTTGATGGCTCTGCTCCAGTCAAGCAAGCCTTCTCTCAGTTCACTGAATGTACCAACTTCCTTCCACTGTGAATTCTGTATATTTTTCTGTTCTCCCCTCTTGAAATCACTCTACTCAGATCCCCCCTGCCATACCTGACAAAATCCTTCATTTACAAATCTTTTTTCCTTAGAGAAGTCTTTTCTAAAGCCTCAAACTTCACTAGTTTTACCTATTATACATTTTTATATTACCCTATACCTACCTTTTGTGGCACATAACAAAATTACATTTTAAAAAACTATTAAATATATAGCTGCCTTGATACATTTAAAACTGAATGAAAATAGGGGTCATCTGTATCTTATTCACTATTATATCTTCATGAACTAGTAGCAATTAGCACAGTATCTAGCACATCACAAGACTCACATTTTTCTGAAAAAGGATATTTTATATATTTATATATATACGTATATGCATATATATAATTACCTTGTAGTTATTTTTAGCAGTAGTTCATTAGCTGCAATCACCAGTTGTAGTTTTAAGGAAAGTTATTTTTTTTTTCAAGTGGCATGTAAGAAATTAATTTTTAAAAAGATCAATTTAAGAAGTTCAAGACTGAGGAGCAATCTGGTTGTTTACTCATGTTTTAGGCATTTTAAAACTTACTAGCTTTCTGGAATTTTATTTCCCTCTAGTAGAGAAAGAATGATTTAAAAGAAGTAAGAAAACAACATACTTTTGCAGTTTTTCATTTAAATCTATTTACCTAAATTCATCAGGCATTTAGATATGTGTTCTGTTTATCAAAAATAATTAAGATCAATATGAATTCTCTCACAATGATACCAGTTTGGCTGATTTGTTTTATTTTATTTGTTTTTGTCTTATATACTCGTAATTTTGAGTTTAAAAAAATTCTTTCACTCTGGTTAAAGCCAGGGGAATATTTGCTATGATTTTTTTTTTTAATTTGCTAGGTTATTTTAATGATTATGAATAAATAGGTTTATATTTCCTATTATTCCATCATATCATCATATGAAAGAATCAAATATAGAAGAGGAGAGCAGGGATAGTTAAATTATTTTTATATTTTTATACCATTGATCATAAGAGAGTTATAATAAATATTAATAAAAGTAAATTTATATTGACATAGCATGCTATATTTTCTAAAACATTTTCAGATGCCTCATCTAACTCAATCTTCATAAAATTTTTTTTTTTTATACTGTCTGGCTTGCAAAGAAACGTGGGGTGAAAGAAGAATATTCAGGTACCTAGGTAGATGTTCCAAGTCCCATTTTACTAAAGCTACAACTCAGAGAGGAAAAGGGACACACCTAATATTGTACAGCTAGAAAATGACAGCAGCTGATTGTCTTTTTCTTCTATTTACAATGTGAAAAATTAGAAGTGAAAATTATTATTAGATCAGTGTATAGATTAGCTACCAAAATATGGTCAATAAATATCTTTTAGAGAAAAGGTAGAGCATAGTGGTTAAGAAAATGATCTCGATGGGAATCCAAGCTTAGCTGTGTGAGCTGGGTAAGGGGCATCATTACTCTGTGCCTTTGTTTGCTCAGTGGTAGAGTGGAGTAGTGCCTGCCTCAGAGGATTGTTTTCAGGGTGAAATGATTTAATACGTACACAAGACTTAGAATATTGCCAGGCACATAACTCATAGTTAATGTTTATTTAAATTTAATTTAACTTTAAGTTAAATTTACTATTACTATTTTTAATATTACTAGCTATTCCATTGACTATATGGGTCCTAAACGCTGACGTTTCAATTCCATCCAAGAGTGTTTCTTTAGAATCTTATCTGATGGTATATTGTTTAACGTAAAAGTTTCTTGAAATATTTAAGTCATTTCCTCTTGAAAACATCAGTAAAGGTAGTAATTCTTTGTTAAAAATCAAATGACATTTTCCTAGGTGGTATTATGTGGTTAATTATACAGAAATTAAGCCATTTCTGTAGTAAATCTCACTAAGAGTTAAGATTATTTTTTTTGTTTTTAATTCATAGTGATATCTGCTGAATGCTGATGCTAAAACATCTTACTTAACTTTCATGTATGAAGAGGTGTGATGTTTGCCTTGATGCTCATTTCTAGGATAAGCTAATATGATATTAATCAGTTAACATTTATTGTATATTATATGGTATCTGTGTATGAGTGTGTGTGAGCATTGTATAAAACTTAATATGTTTTTCTGGCCTACCTGTGCCCAGATTTATTTTACACAGAAAGAGGGAGGAAGGGAGGGAGCGAGAGAGAGAGAGAGGTAGATTGATATAAAGCAACTTCAGTTTAAAAAGTTAGTGAATTTGACATATATATCAATTTAAACTATACACTTAATATATTTATAACACATTCTAGAATGTGTTTTAACACAATTTATAGCATTCCTTCATGCTTCAGACATTTATATGTATCTACTATGTACCAGGTATTGCTAAGTGGTGGATATTCCTGGGTGAAAAAGAGTTCTTGCCCTCAAGGTCTCAAAACCCAAAAGGGGATCCAGACAAGTATCTCTGACCTAGTACATTCACTAGATACAGTGATAGAGATAAGCAGAGAATGTCATGTAAATATGTAGGCAACTGGGTTAAGAGATTAGATTGTTGGTGGAATTTATGAGCTGCTTCAGCCAGGCAAACATAGAAAAATAGAAAGGCACAAGAAAGCCATGTGACAAACTTAGGGGAAGTCTAAGAAGGAGTAGGACTGAAGCAATGGAGTGAGATTAAAGTCAGTTGGGAATATTAAACTTCAAATAAATGAAAAAACTGGGGCCTGAAGAAATCAATTTAGAGATCATTCATTGATTGGCAAGTTTAATGAAAAAATGTGGTTTTCAATCCCTTTAAAACAGCATGAATTCTTCAGTAAGAAACGCCTGGTATTGACTGATGGTTTACTAGCTTTATGGTTTTTTTTTTTATCTATTTGTAATATAACTAAAAGGAGACAGATTAGAAAAATAAGGCATGTGATTATTGATGATCTATGTGGATATGTCTATGCTATTTTTATAATCAGTGGTTATTTAATGTTTGTTGGTTAAAAATAAATATAGAATGAAAAACATCTGCTTTACACATAGGATGACCTCAGTGAATATATGTTGCAGGCATACCTTGTTTCACTGTGCTTCGCTTTATTGTGCCTCACAGATATTGTGTTTTTTACAAATTGAAGGTTTGTGACAACCTTGCGTTGAGCAAGTCTATGGGCACAAGTTTTCCAACAGCCTTTGCTCACTTCCTGTATCTATCCCATTTTCGTAGTTCTTGTAGCATTTCAAACTTTTTCTTTATTATTATATTTGTTATGGTGATCTGTGATCAGTGCTCTTTTTTTAATTGAAGTATAGTTGATTTACAGTATTATATTAGTTTCAGGTGTATAACATAGTGATTCAATATTTTTACAGATTATACTCCATTTAAACTTATTACAAAATAATGGCTATATTTCCCTGAGCTGTACAATATATCCTTGTAGCTTATTTATTTTATACGTAGTACTTTGTATCTCTTAATCTCCTACCCTTATTTTGCCCCCCCCCCCACTTCCATTTCCCCACTGGTAACCACTAATTTATGAGTCTGTTTCTGTTTTTTTATATTCATTTGTTGGTTTCATTTTTTAGATTCCATATATAAGTGATAACAGACTATTTGTCTTTCTCTGTCTGACATTTCACTAAGCATAATACCTTCTAGGTCCATTCACATTGTTGCAAATGGCAGAATTTCATTCTTTTTTATGTCTGACTAATATTCCATTGTGTGTGTGTATATATATTTTTTGTATCACATTTTCTTTATCCATTCATCTGTTGATGGACACTAAGGTTGCTTCCATATCTTGGCTGTTATAAACAATGCTGCTATGAACATTGGGGTGCATGTTATCTTTTTGAATTAGTGTTTTCATTTTCTTCAGATATATTCTCAGAATTGGAATTGCTGGATTGTATGGTAGTTCTATTTTTAGTTTTCTGAGGAACCTCCATACTGTTTTCCATAGTGGCTTCACCAATTTACATCCCCACCAGCAGTGTAATAGGGTTCCCTTTTCTCCACATCCTCTCCAACATTGGTTATTTGTAGACTTTTTGATGATAGCCATTCTGACAGGTGTTTGATGATATCTCATTGTGGTTTTGATTTGCTTTAATGTTACTACTACAGCTTGCCAAAGGTTCAGATGATGGTTAGCACTTTTTAGCAATACACTACTTTTTAAATTAAGATATGTACATTATTTTTAAAAATAATGCTATTACTATAGACTATAATATAGTGTAAATGTAACTTTTATATGCACTGAGAAACCAAACAATTTGTGTGACTCACTATATTGCAATATTCACATTATTGAGGTAGTCTGGAACTGAACCCACAGTGTTTCCTCGCTATGCCTATACCTGTATGTAGATAAACTGCTAAAGCAATTCAAAGAAGAAGAAACTGTGGTTAATGATATATTTTGCCCCATTTTCTGGTGGTTCTCTGGTTATCTTGAAGTGCTACCTTTTCCTAACCCAGCTTACTGAGGCAGAGGGAGTAGTCGCATGGCCTTGTCATGTGACTTGTCAGGAACTGCTATAGAGAGATGTGGCCAGGCAGGCAAATGGGCTACTATGTCCAGTAATTGTGTACTGGGAAAAAAACACCAGTACTGATGCTGCAGTATTAATTCCAGATACAGTTGACCCTTGAACAATGCAATTTTGAACCGCAAGTGTCCACTCACACATGAATATTTTTCAATATTTAGTACTACAGTACTACAAACTAAGTGGTTGGTTGGATCTACAGATGTGGAGGCACTAAGCATATGGAGGGCCAACTGTAAGTTACTAGTGGATAAACCTTGTCATTTTTCAAGAGTCAACTGAAATACCAAAATAATGCATTGATGGTATTCTTTATTAAAGACTGCTTAGAATTCTAGAAAAAGAGAAGAACCTAAGTATTTAATTCATTTAAAATATAAACATGTACATATTTTAAAATATCAAGTAAAGTATAAATTAAAATCTAAGTATTAAGCACATATCTTGCTGATTTAAAATATTAGCAGACACATGTAATCTTAAGAATCAGCTATCCAAACAAAATGGCGAAAATTTAATCTCAAATTTAAAAACTAAATAATATTATTTAATCATTTTTAAAGATTTGAATTACAAAAATAACGTGAATTTAAGTGTTGTCATCATCGAGTTAGTTCCAAGTCAGTTTCTGTGAAAAATTTTCTGGCTCTTCAGAAAGCTCTTTGTAATCCTATCCTAGACTGGGCAATGGTAGGAGAAGGTTACATTGGACAGCTAACTCCAAATATTTTCATTTTCACGTAACCAAGTGTCTTATAACTTGAAGAAAATCTTTTTAAGCAACTTGACTTCATTTTCTTGAGTTTCATCACATATAGATAGAGATTCAGATGCAGAGTGATCTGAATCACTTTCAGTACTGTCATGCTCAGGTTCCACTTGTTCAGAAAGCCTTTGAACTAAAGTAAGAATCATTCTTGCAACAGAAGCTTTGCTTTCCTGGTTACCATTTTCTTTTTCCTCCTGGGGACTCTATGTTATAGAATACCATTTTCTAAATGAGTACACCTTCATTCCATTAGCAATTTTAATGTTGCATGTAACTCTCTAGGTTTATCTCAAAACATAAATGATTCCAATTTCTCATTTAAAAAGTACTGAACTAGCAGGGTTAAAATCAACAAAACTAACAATGTTTCACTACTATAATATGGCATGGTAGTCCAGAAAACTGAAAACTCATGTTGTAATCATAAAATACATATTCCCCACGACATCAGCTGTTACTGAATAAAACTGAAATGTTAGAAATAATCTGGAATCATTGGGACTCATTGATTTATTCCCTCATTTATTTATTCACTCATTCAGCTAAACCAATTGTTTTCATGTCAATTTCTGGATGTAAGTAGAGTTGTGTGAAGGCAAAGAAGTTCATGCTTGATAGCTTTTATATATATTATCAGTGAAGTCATCATTTGAGAGTAGAAGGAGTAAGAGACTTTTGAGAAAAAAAGTAGAAGTATGAAATAGACATCTTCAGACGTGAAAATACTAGAGAACTGTAGTAGGATATCTAGGTAATACTGAATGCTCATTTGAGATTTGTAATCAAGATTATAAGCCAAATCAACCTCTTTGTTGTGTGACTTTTTTTTTTTTTTTTCCTAGCAGGCCATGGTTGATCAAGGGTTGGAATTTTGTCAGGCATCTGTCAAAAGAGGGAAGGGTTTTGAAAGTATTAGAAAATAGCTGATATTATAGAGAACCCATAAATCACTGATTCTCAGAATTGCACACTGGAATGACCTGGAGAGTTTCAAAAAATACTAGAAATTGTGATTGAATTGGCCTTGGCTATAGCCTGGGCTTTGGAATTTTTTAAAGATTCCTTAAGGCTAGGAAGTAAAGAGAGAATTCCAAGAGGATGTAAAAGATATAAGAAAGTTCTCTGGTTCTAGAACAGAAATCATAGAGGGCACAGTACAAGGAAGGGAAGTTGGGACAGATGATGGGTATGTGGTGAGTCCAACTGTCAGTGAAGGGCCAGTGAAGGACCAGGAGGCTGGACTTGGACTTCCCATAGCAAACAAGGCAAACAGGAATGGGGCTGCTTCTGGAGTTTTCCTGGTTGGTATTGAGAAGCTTTCCCAAATAGATTTTTATCAACAGATAAAATTTAAATGAGAAGCCTTTTCTACTTTTCTTATATTGTTTTCTCTATTTATAAACAAACTAAGATCATGACAATGGAGTAAACCGTTTTTTATTAACAGTGTGGTCATCTGGTATGCGTACATCTGTTTTTATTACTTTCTTGTTTAGGAATCTCATTACCATGATGTTTTCCTAGTTTCTGTAATGAGTGGTACCTGCAGAGAAAGAGGCATAATTACAAACTGGCAATTTTCTCTCTCAGCAGTATTATGAAATTTCCATTACTAAATTTGAAGGATTTTCTCAATATGATTATATTGTATTTTGACATTTGAAATTCTGTGGGACATTCTTTAATGAATATGTTACATTCTCCCTAAAGCCACAGGGAAAGTTGGATGGATTTTGTGTCAGTCTGCATTTAGTGATAGCTACATTATACTTCAGTGTAAAATGTGTGATCCTACTTCACATCTTCCATCTGTGATTGTTTAGTGTCAAACTTGTAAATTCTTCTTTTTTCTGATAGATAGGAATACAATAAAAATTTAAATGTCTTCCTGCTAAGTGCTGGAATTGAAGCAGTTATAAGAGGACAAAATACACTCTGCCGAACAGTAGGAGTGCTGATTTTTGGCATTTTCTCTTAGCTTGTTGAGGCAAGTTTACTGAATGTGACACAGCTAGGAGAAGTCTGTAAAACTGAGCTGTGAAAAACTGCAAAATTCTCAATATGAGCAGCTGTAAATGGCTTGAAGCCCTGTTAAAATGCTCAGAGACACAAATAGAATCTATTTAAAATGGCATAGACTTAAAAGTAATGGCCCTGATTTGATTCACAGCACACTGATAACCAATTTTGGCTGGCATTTAATGAGAACTTACCATGAGTACAGCATGGGGCTAAGAAGAAAGTACTGCTGCAGTTACCTGGGGGTCTTTAAAATACTGAACCCTGAGCCTCATCAACCTTTCACGCCAGAGTCAGCGATCGTGAGGCTGTGGCACTAGTGGTTTTTAAAAAAATCTCACAAAGTGATTTTAATTTGTGGAGATATATAACATAGAGATCCACTGATGGGAAGGAAATGCAAAAATGAAAGTTGGGCCAAAGACAGATCCAGACTGTGCTGGGATCACTGGGGGCTAGCTGAGGGACTCGCCTGTCCCTTTCCCGACGTGATTTAAATACCCCGCTCAGTACCAGAAGTGTTCTTTCTGACAGGTTAATTTTCACACAAGAACCTTCAAATCCTTGCTGACGATTATAACCTGGGAGGAGAGTCACTTTAGAGAAGTTCATCTTAACCTAGTGAAGAATGTTTCTGATGCAATTTATCCACATTTTTCTCTAGCCCACTCACATTGTTCAAGTTGAATACATCACACCCTTTACACATAGGAAAAGGGTCTACTAGTAATCTGGATGTTGAGAGGAAAACAGAAGCAATTGAACCTATGTGTCCTTAATTCTCCCTGTCTTGATCTTAGGGTAGGATATCTGTATAAGTCCCTGCATTGCTTCTTTTGGGGTCTCTGTGGTTGTCAGTGGTGTTATTGGGTGTGGTGTAAATGATTCTCCCTAAACTACTGTTCAGCTGGGCTAACCTCCTACTGAAGTTCCAAAGAAATGGTTAAAGCAATAAGATGAGACCCACTGCAGGACCCCAGTCTTTATCCATCTAAGCAAGGTCTGCTGCTCTCTGGTCATTTGCCTCTAAGCCTTTTACACCAGAAACAAGAATTTTTTTTCTCTCTGGTTTATTGCTCTAAAACTGCATCAGAAAGTAGAGATATTAATTATTACCGTTGGTTCAAATGTTTATTTCATTAGAGAGGCTTGCTGGGAAAATAAGATTGTTCTTCTGTGCAGAACATGCTAACCAATGGAATATTATTCCTCATGTGTTACGGATTTTTAGCCAAAACTTACCATCTAGGGCACTGACTTTTCTCCTGGAGAAGGTATATGATCATATCTTTATAAAGAAAGAAAATTCCCACATGTGGGAGACACTTATTTTTCTTTTCATCTCTCTCCTCAAGGCGAGATAATCACAAATAGGAAGTTCAACACGTAGGCTGCACAGCAGATTTCCTAATGTAACAAAACAATAAAGTGGGCCTGGACCTTAAAATAAGTCCCAGTGAAAAGAACAGAATTTTTTTCTAAAGTTAATATCTGAATTCTTTGCTCTTAGGCTACTACACACACAAAAACACACACACAAACACACACTGTATGTATACTGTGTGTGTATATGTATGTGTATGTTTGCATTATAACATTGAATGAACTCACTATCCACATAGCCCTGGGTTAAAAGTTCAGTATGTAAACTTCTCTAGCTCCATTGTTGAGTTGTAGATGGTTGAGTTTGCAGAATGGAGGAACTATGTAATTTAACATTATTTAGAAACATAGAAATTTCATCAAACCTTCTTTATTACTTTGTTACCTAGCATTTTAAAAGAACTCCAAAGCCTCACTTTATGAGCTTCAGTGCCCCAGAGAAGAATCCTCTAAATTCAGGGAGGCAGCTAGGTCCAGGATCCTCTGTCAAATTGCTCATCTTCCTAAGAAGGGAAAAAATAGGGTATTATCCTAGGACAGTGAGTAAAGATAAATTAATATATAATGGACATCATACCTAGCCCTGGATTCCTAATTTAGAGTTATATCTTTAACTAAGCCTCCCCCTGATCCAATCCCAAAGGCCCACCTGGGTGATAACCTCATCTTATTGGTGGAATCTGCCTAAAGGATATGCCAATAAATGAATAAGCATCCCACTCTCCCCCACTGGTCCCATGGTATGGATTTTCTTTATGTCACAGTATTTCTGCTGTGACGTTAGGCTCTTGAATCATTTCTCTGCTTTACTAATTCTCTTCTCTCCACTTTTACTATATAGTAAGCCTTGTTATTTGGCTCACAGCCTTTTAGAACTTTTCATAGGCTTCTAGAGGTTACCAAGAAACCCCCAGATCTTCCTTCCAAACAGGATTGATCAGAGAGTTTATTTTAGCTAAAAGACTTGAATGGCTGACTCTTCCGGTATTATTCAAGCAGGCTGTAAAAATCCTTATAACCATAGGATGCAAAAGGTGATTGATTATATATTACTAGAGCTGGTGAGCTATGTATGGCTGTCATCTCTTGGGATGTGATGGTGACTGCTCCAAACACAAATAATCTGCTCTGACAGCATTTCTCCTGAGCAATTTGCCAACAGGAGATAGGATTTAGAAGGTGAATTTCTTTGCCTATAAAACTTTAGATCATTATCTGAGTTTTAACTCTCCACCCCACATCACTCCCCCAAACAAAGCAGGATGGTGAAATATACACACTAATCTCAGTTAGTAGTAGAGAGATTAAATTCCTTGGGAAATATAGTAATTTTTCTTTTTCCTTTCTCACTGGAGAGACATAGGTTTCTCTTTGGGAATATATTTTCCTTGAGGGATTGGGGGCATGCATATTATTTGGGTGACTTGTCTTCATTTGACAGTCTTTGAACATGCTAGTCTTAAACTAGCTCCAATATCTTGAATATTTACCCTGAGCAAGGCAGTACAGTAAGTGCTTTACATATAAATACCTCATTTAAACCTGTGTTGCCATCCTGAGAGGTAGGAATGATTGCCTTCATTTCACACATAAAGGACATGAAATGTTAAGTGGCTTGTTCAGATCAATACAAGAGCCAGAATTTGAGCACAGCTCTGTCTGCCTCACAGTACTTCATATTAGCCAATATAATCAGCCCTCAGTTCCCGTGAGGGGGCAGGGATTGCTTCCAGGACCCTCAAGGATAGCAAAATCCAAGGATGTTCAGGTCCCTTACGTAAAATCACAATCACGCAGTACAGTCTTCTGTATCCATGGTTTCTGCATCCTGGGATACGGAGGGCCAACTCTATTATTATTTTACCTGAAATGTATGCTAAGATTGTCAGTGATGTTGGTAAATCTCTAGCTATAGACATCCCTCCAGAGGAGGTAAGTCAAAGAGGAAAATAACAAACCAAATTTTATATTGTGCAGCAATCTGAAACAAATCAAGGGAGAAAGTAACTTATTCTCAAATTTCAAGCCAGTCTTACAAATGACTTGTTAGTCTCCTATGCTTCCTTCATTCTACAGTGATTCAGCACCTACTGCCAGGTCAAGTACCAGCCTAGGACCTATCTTACAAAGAGAAGACGTAGGCATTAGCTCACGGAGCCTAGTGTCCAGGAAGGAGACTGACAAAGCCAGATAGCCGTAAGTGTGTTGGGTGATAAATGTCACCTTCAAGATCTGCATTGAGCAGTGTGAGTGCCCCAGGGAAGAACACTAAACTGATACTCGGGGGGAGGAAGTGGTGGGCTATAAGGGAGGGTGTCCTGCAGAAAGGGGGTTCAGTTTAAAGTGCCCCATTCCTCTCTATCCCGATCCTCTGTGAGTGTCCCTCACTGGAATGGTGACTACTAAAAGCTAAGAAGGTGAAACAAAATGAGGGACATATTAATTTAGGACATGAATGATGAGAGAGAGGCCAGGTCATAGAGAGCTATTGAAGGGTTTTACAGGAGACTGACATTGTCAGATCCACAGTTTAGATATGTTACTGGACTGAAAATGTGAGAGATAGATTTGAGGGGGCAGTGACCTCACACTAAATATAGCACTGCAAGATCTTCTGTCACTGGAGTTCTTTAAAATTGGTTTAAAATTGTAGGTCTCAGTTCTTTCCACACTATTCACATCAATCAATAAATTGGATGTATCTCTTGTGGATGGGTTCAAAATCATTTACTTCATTAAAAAAAAAAGATTTTTCTGAAGATTATGAGGAAAATAAAACTGCCATTTTCCAGAGCCATATGAATACTAGGATCCCTCTGATTATTGCCGCAAAATGAAAGAGAAATTTAGTTGTTAATTCCACCTAAGTTATGTAATATAAGGATAAAACTATCATTATATTATTTAGGTAAATTATTCTTACTGCATATTTATATCCAAAGTAATCAAGTAATAGTGCTTGAAATTTTTGGTCTATGTAGGTCATATAAAAGATACGTTTCTTTGTGCAAGTTTGAATCAACCTCTGCATTTTATTTCATAATTCCAAAATGATCCAGGTGCTTGATTTAAGCAGTTTTAAAAATATAGGTAGTATAGGTATAACTCACATTATGAAGTAACTATCATTTGGAAAAGTTTTCTTTAATTTAGAGTTTGAAAAATGAATAATTTGAGATGCAATTGAAAATGTGTTATTTTAAAGAATTCTGTAATATAGCAAAGAATTACCACCTGATTTGTCTTTCATGAAAACATTTTCATATCATTAAGTTACTTAAAGTAAGTTGTACCTGTAGAAGCATAAATTATAAATTAAAAAGAATGATAGCATAACTTTTAAAGCCGAAACAGTTCATAACTATATTATAGAAAGCCTACAATACAATAGTTATCTGCTCTTTAAAAACATATTTAGGAAATGTATTGAAAATTAACTAAAAATCTTATACTATTAAACTTTAAAAATGTCAACTTTCAGTTTTTATAAAGGAATTTTATGGCTTGAGAGAAACAATCCAGAAACTGCTCTGCATCTTTGTTTGTACGCCATTGTCTAATAGACCCTTATGAATTACTTTTTTTTTTTAAATTTATTTTATTTTTTATATTTTTTATTTTTGTCTGTGTTGGGTCTTCGTTTCTGTGCGAGGGCTTTCACCAGTTGCGGCGAGCGGGGGCCACTCCTCATCGCGGTGCGCAGGCCTCTCACTATCGCGGCTTCTCCCGCTGCGGAGCACAGGCTCCAGATGCAGTCTCAGCAGTTGTGGCTCACGGGCCCAGCCGCTCCACGGCATGTGGGATCTTCCCGGACCGGGGCACGAACCCGTGTCCCCTGCATTGGCAGAGAGATTCCCAACCACTGCGCCACCAGGGAAGCCCCCATGAATTACTTTTAATAAGAACTAGTGGGGCTTCCCTGGTGGTGCAGTGGTTAAGAATCAGTCTGCCAATGCAGGGCACACGGGTTCGAGCCCTGGTCTGGGAAGATCCCACATGCCGCGGCGCAACTAAGCCCATGAGCCACAATTGCTGAGCCTGTGCCCTAGAGCTGGAGTGCCACAACTACTGAAGCCTACGCACCTAGACCCTGTGCCCCGCAACAAGAGAAGCCACCGCAATGAGAAGCCCATGCACCGCAATGAAGAGTAGCCCCCGCTCACCACAACTAGAGAAAGCCTGCACACAGCAATGAAGACCCAACGCAGCCAAAAATAAATAAAATAAATAAATTTATTTTAAAAAATAATACCAAATAAAATGAAAAATGATTTTTAAAAAGTTAAAAAAAAATAAAGGACAGTGATCAAGCAAAAAAAAACTAATGACTGGGTGGGGCAGCGAAATGGGGAGATATTAGTCAGAGGGTACAAAATTTCAGTTATAAGACAGGTCTGGAAATCTAATGTACAGCATGGTGATTACAGTTAATAATAGTGTACTATATACTTGAAAGTTGCTAAGAGAGTAGATCTTAAATGTTCTCACTACAAAAATAAAATAGTAGTTATGTGACCCAATGGAGGTATTAACAAAAGCTCTGGTGGTAATCATTTTGCAATATATAAGTACATCAAATCAACACATTGTACACCTTAAACTAATACAATGTTATATGTCAATTATATCTTAGTAAAGCTGGAGGGGGTGCCTGTGATTAAAATAAAGACACTTGGAATGTGAAGGAATTAAAAAAAAAACCCAAAAAACTAATGATAGGTGTTTGAGCTTCACCAACATACACAAAACCACCATCATTCAGAGGTTCCATTTTGAGATGTGCTGAGATGACCATTTGGGGATGAAAAGATGACAAAAATAAAAGTTTGAAAACCTATATAATCCACACCTTTTCAATACTTTAATCTTACATACATTATGATTATATAAAGGTCATAAGTGAAAGTTTCATGTTATACTTGATAACACCTTTCCACAAACGAGAAGACATTCAGATATCTTGGATTATTCCAATATATTGTCTATAGTTTAATAAAAAATATCAATTACATTATGTAGTTAACAATTCATTCCACATTTTATATTTTCTTTTCTTTTTCTTTATTATAATGTAAAAATGCTGTGCATTTAACATATTGTTTTAAAGATCAGCTTATTTTATGCCTAGCTATAGACTTTAAAATAGTAGTATGACAGAACTTAATTATTACATGTTGAGCAAATAAACATTTATAACTCCGGTACATTTTGAAAAATCCATTTATTGACTTTTTGAAAGGCATTTTATTTATTAAAGCAAGGTCTTCTGAAAGCTATGTGAACTGATAGGACTCTCTCATTTAATTAGGAGACTTTTAAATTCTGTGTGTATATGGACTCTCCTATAAATGAGGCCAAAGAAATATTAGCAGAATAAATAAGTAAAAATAGTCAAACATGTTCTTTTGCTTGCAAGGTTGGAAAGCTACTGTTAACGATATTTGTTAGTCACTCCCAATATTTTTAGAGCCAGACTTTTCTTTTTTTTCTGTCTTCTTCTTTTTTTAATCTTTATTGGAGTATAGTTGCTTTACAATGTTGTGTTAGTTTCTGCTGTATAACAAAGTGAGAGCCAGACTTTTCTGACAGCTCCTAAAATGAGCTTCATGGGAATAAAATCCAGGGGGCAGTGATCACATGTACCAGGTATGCTCTTTTTATATACTCTTGGAAGATGTATAATCAAACGATTCCTTGACTACCTGATTCATACAGCATGTGCCTTCTCTACATGGAGAAGTATGCATGCACTTATTTTCAGCAACATGCCTATCTTCCTGGTTTCACAAACATGCCTTATTCATGCATTCTCAAGAGGGTGCTATCACCCCAATGGGGGTGAAAATTGATCCTTAAGGGAGGGCAAACAAAACTTAGATATTA
The DNA here is from genome assembly GCF_009873245.2 of Balaenoptera musculus. NCBI lineage: Eukaryota > Metazoa > Chordata > Mammalia > Artiodactyla > Balaenopteridae > Balaenoptera > Balaenoptera musculus. The sequence goes on from NC_045788.1 coordinate 110,403,785, forward strand.
TAATCGTTATTGCCCTCCAGAGCATCATAGCATATTTAAACAGATATGCAGTAGGTCTGCAGTATTTAAATTTCACGGGGTGGAAGCAATTAGGAAAAAAATGTCTTAAAAGGCTTGTGTGTGTGTGTCTGTGTGTGTGTGTGTCATAGGTCAGGGGGCAATAATGACAAAAAGGTCAAAAAACACTGTATTATTCATCGTAACTCTAGGCCTTCTGTTCAAGTGTCACCCAGTAGATTCTGTTTATCTCAAAGTATCAATAGTATCTCAAGGATAATTGTTTCAGTTTTCTAGTTTGATGTGTAGATTCTACTTTTAGGGTAGACACGTGAAAAGTCCTGGCTCAGCCATTCCCATGTAACTAAATGTTCTTTTTGTAAAATGAGGCAAAGACATTGGCCTCATATTCTTCCTAACAGTGGTATTGATGACAGTTCTTATTCCCCTGGAAGATATTTTTCAAGTAGCTAAAAAAGACGGGATTTAAGTTTTAAATATTTTTGAAAGAGAAAAAAAAGTTTTCAATTACCGCCAGCCTACTTCCAACTTAATTCTTTTATTCTTTTCCACTTTTTTTCTTTTTCCCTTGCCAATATATGCTGCCCCCGACTAAATGAGGGCAATAGTTGCCTGAGCAAATATAACATCAAAGGCCAGACAACTTAAGATAAAGAGCTGAAACTTTTACATTCTAATTTTTCTTCCTATAAGACACCCATCATATTTTTAGTAAAAGACAAGGATATCTGTTCATATTTAATCAGTTGACTTTAAGGTCATAAGTTTAAATTGGAAAAAAGTTCTAATATCTCTATATTGTTCTATGCGTATTATGAAAATTATTTATTTTCTTGGATAAGAAAATAATATAATCATTATACACATTAGTATTTAGTATACTGAAATCCATTTGTATTCATAGTTTTGTTTCCTAAAATCAGTTTCTATCTATGTAACTAACCATGGGTACATAAAACACTTGTTTCCTTATGAGTCAGGAATATTTTAATATTTGTTTTGTCTTGAGGAGGTTAATTGGAAAAGGCAGATATAATTATTATGACTTACTGATAGAAAAACAGAATTTTTGAATTTTAATGATTAGAAAAAAAGTTTGCTGTTTTCTGACCCTTATCACAAGATGTTTTATACCAAGCAGTATTTCCCCTGCAACTTGATGATATATACTTTAGTGACACCTAAATTGTTTTTGTTTTTCAACTGTACTTAAATAAAACAATAAATGTCTCCTTTTATAGTGTGGCTAAACATACAATATCGACAGTAAGCATTCGACTGGAAACAGTTCTTTTCACCATGATTTTTATACACATTTGTTTTAATTATTTTGATAATTATAAAATAACTAGGAAATGAATCTGAGAAACTCTCAAAAACTCTTGAAACATTGCTTTAAAATGTACATTTTTCAAATTGAGAAATAGGTTACTAACCTGTGAAACTAACTAGTATTTTTATCCGTTTCGCTCTACTTTGGCAAACTTCATTATATAGTCATGTGTGTTAACCCCTCCTTCTCATACTCTTTGGCCCACTCAAACCCTTGTAGGTCTCCCACTGCCCTCTCTACGGTCTGGAAACTCTGGTTTCTAAGGCCATCATTGACCTGCGGGTCTCTGCACCCTACTCCCTGAACTCTCTTGATCACCTGGTTCCCTTTGACACATCCCTCGTGTCTTCCTTCCCTGCCTTCCTTGTTCTGTCAGCCATGACCCTGTCTCCTTCACAGTCTCCTTTTCACCTTGTTTCTCTTTACAATGTACGTACTTCCTCAGGGGTTGTCCTGGGCCTCTTTTACTTTTTCCCTACTCTTTCTTTCTCAGAGAGCTCATCTACTTTTAGGCTTTGTCCATCTCTTTAATTCAGATAATTCCCCCAATCTACATCTCAGAATCGAACCTTTTGTTCTAAACTACAAATATAAATTTGGAAACTGCCTGCCTGAGATCTCTACATGGTATCTTGTTGGCTCCTCAAAGTCACTGAATCCAAAACTGTAATCATCCTCCCTACAAATTGTGATGCCTTTCAAAAATTATTATTATTATAAGTATCATCATCTCTCTTCTAGTAACCATGGCTGAACTCTTGAGTCATTTCAGTTGCTCCTTCCTTTTCCTTGTCTGTAACATTCAGCCAGTAACCAAGTCACAGCATCCTTATTCTTCATTTTCTTTTTCCTGTATATACTCCTATGCCATTTTTCTATTAATATTGCATTTCTTTAAACTTCTAAAGTTTATAAAGCATTTTTGCATGCATAACTTCACTTAGTACAACCAACCTGCAAAGTCAGTATTCTTTTTATAATTTTCATTGTGAGGCAGTATAACACAATGGTTATGAATTCAAGTTTGGAGACAGTCTGCCCACATTCTGATCCTGGCTGCTTTACTTCCTAGCTGTATCATCTGTGGCACATTACTTAATTTTTTGGAACTTCACCTTCATCATGTCATAAATGGGGATTATAATGATACCTATCTTACTGGGCACTTGTAAGAATTAAAATATTTAGTGATGTTGTCTTTGGAATTATGCCTTGCATGTAATAAGTGTTTAGTAAGTGTAAGATCTAACTATATTACAAATAATGAAAAGTTATACAACTTGAGGTTATATATTGTGACAGAGTACTAAAATTCATGTCATTTGTTTCTATATCCCATGTTTTACTCACTGTACACACATAATTTTGCCTATTTTCTAATTTCTATAAGAGAAATTCTTTATTTACTGAAGACTCGACTAGGTTATAGTCAGAAAATTATCTGAAAGCGTAAAACTACAATGGAATTTGTGGTTATATAAGTCAGTTAGTAGAGTTTACCTCTTAATATGTTTTCACTTTGTGCTCCCACTGTTCCTATACAGTCTTTTTTTTTAAAATGGGTCCCAGGAATAACATTAAAACAAATATGTATATATTCCTGGATGGTTGTTTAGAATGTCTGCTAAGTTATGAATATTTAGGTATTCCATGAGTCTTGACATCTGTCATTTGGAATGTTAAAAGATTCTTTTTCTCCTCTGAAAAAGACAATGATTTTCCGTAAAGTTTCAAGAAGTTTTGGGACAACTTTGACACAGTATTTATATACATTCATGTACCAATTTGTGAGGGACTGTTGAGCCATGATTCTGGATGCTTATTTTAATATATTTTTAGTGTAATTAGAGTCTCTTGGATATTTCTTTACTCTTTAGGCAAGCTATAGCATTTATTTCTGAATAGCTTTCTTCATATTATTTAAAAATTAATACAGTATGTTCATTTCAGATTAAGATATGTGTTCTATAGTAGCATATTTCATATTGTTTCCCTCTGTACTATACATATAATTTCTAACCTGAAGAATGGAAGTTTACTTAGATATTCTTCATACCCTTAGGTTTTTTGGTACAATTACATTAAATTCACTTAATTGTGTATCTACATGTACAAAACATTTCGTTGTATAAAGTAAAAGTCACAAACCTGAAATGCTGCCCTTCCCACGTAGTCCAGATAAGTACCCAAACACTCTCTCTACATAAGGAAGAAGGAAGAGGAACCAGAAGTGAATATCCACCTTTGAGTCAGCTCTTTAGAAAGAATCTTCACATAAACAATTCTGCTTGTATATCTTTGGACAAAACTTAGACACAGCGCCATAAAGGAGAGCCATAAAGGGAAGTTAGGAAATGTGTCTTTTCTTGAAATCAGTTTATCTAGCTAAAAAAAAAAATAGGTAAGTTTCTTAGGCTGAAGGAGATTTGTCTCTGACATAGAAGATGATGTTTAAGCTGGTAGTTGAAGAATGGACAGGATTTCTGGAGGCGTTTGCCTTTTTGACTTGTAACAGGCATTACAAGCCAAGGACTAACTGGAGAGAAGATGTGGAAGCAGGAAACATGGGCCGTATCATATTACTGTGGGTCATCTGGTTTGCCTGAAGCAAGTTCTGTATATTGGGAGATAAAGCTTAAAGGCGAGCAAAGAAACTCTACTCATTCAGGGACAAATAATAGTGATGAGCATTTCCGCATGGAATAGTTTAATGAAATGGTTGGATACCATGAAAGTTAAGCACACAACTGATTAAATCACTAGTTGTGTTGCTTCATTTCTGTGTTCTTTTCTTTACCAAACCCTTTCTCTTATTAGAACTTAAACTTTTATGGAAGTGTAGAGACTGACTTAGCCTTATGGAAGATTTTAAGGTTTACCTCTGTAGAGGGTGGTGATGGTGGTTGTTTACGTCGCATCAAACCTCTCTAGGAGACTTGTGCATAATATTTTAAATATTATTATTTTAAAGACATAGATTGTTTGTGTTTTTGAACCCTCCCTTTTAACTGCCTTCAAAGCCAGTTGATAGGCTAGTTCATAAACTTGCCATGACATTTTTAAAATTCGAAATCCATTTTATTCAGAGCAAAGGGAGACACCTGAAGCAAGCAAGTACAATTACTGAGAACCTTTCTTCTTGCTGGGGGAAGAAGTTCACAGTGTTTCCCACAAGCCACCGTGCTGCTAGGGAACTTTTTTCTCATTTCTTGGGCACCAGCGGCCTGAGAGGAAGCAAGAGCTGACAGCAGGGAAGTAGAGAAGGATAACTAGCTGTTGGCAGGAACTTGGAGGGATGGAAGCATCATCCAAAGGCAAACTGATACTGGTTCTTTGATTAAGTTATAAGCAGGTAGTTAAATCTCTCTACTAGGGAGTCAGAGTTGCTGCCTACAGAAGAAAGGCTGTGGGAGATTGAACCTCAGAAAAGCTATATCCAGGCTGTGCCTTGAAAGAGCGTTAGATTCTTACAGAATATTCATCTAGCCTGGGAATGATACCAGGATTGAGTTAAATGGATGTTGGTTATGAAGTATAGAGGATTTGAATGAACATTTTCTTTCCAATCTTACTTCCTGCGGTTATATGCTTGCCTTCTAAATGCGTCTGCTTAGCTCTTAATAATTCATTAGGGAAGTTTGTTAATCTCTATTACTATGTATGTTTGATGTGACCACAGGGAACTGACCCTGACTTAGTGGTAACATATCCTAAATTATAGGCAAATTTTAGGGAAAAATAGTACAGTGTGACTCCATTACTAAACTTTTGAGTCTAAACCTAAAGTTAGAAGAGCCACAAAGCCACATGTATAATCAATTTTATAATCAGCCAATATATTCTTTGTTTTTGCATTACTGTCTTCCTCTCTTGTTTTCTACCACCTAGAAAGGTGCGGAGTCTTTCAGTGGGTGCCCTGTTCGCATGCAAAACTTTTACACTTTTTACAAGGCTGTCCATTAGCAAATCATTTTCTGAGGCATTTGTTAACTACTTGCAGAAAAATCTGAATTCAGTTGGGATTTTATTAAAGAACCCCTTTTTTCCCCCCCACAATTTCTCCCTTAATTCCCACTCCACTCCCCGTCAAAGAGTATCGTGAGTCCTCTGCTTCATGTAGCATCAAAATGGTTTTGGAATGAATGGCAAAAGTCCATTACTGTTGCTATCAATTTTCTTAAGAAAATATTATCTAGCTCTTAAAAATGGTGTTTGCATAAAAATAACACATTCTCAATTCAGTCTCGTTTGTTTTGTTCATTGTCTTATCCTTGTTTGATGATACTTGTATTTATTTTAAAACAAAATTGTGCCACGAAGATGGAATGTAGGTCAAAGTATACAGAGCAACGTGAACAATTTGAAATTCTACCTCCTACTGGCACGGCACTCAGAGGAGAATGCCAGAGGAGGGCCTCTGAGGAATAGAGAGCTGAAGTTATCTTCTGATACACATCTTCCCCTCCCTGGTGACGTGGATATGCTCCTCTTTATCCATCCCCTTTCCACCCCAAAGCACTTTTGTCTATTTTTCTTATGGCCTTAGAAAGACCAATTTTGCAATCAGTTAAAAAAAAATTGTTAGATACTTTCTTTATCTGAGTCCCTGTGCTGTGAACTGTATAATCAAAAAGTAAGACAGAACTTTCCATAAGCAATCTATAGCCTACTAAGGGAAGCAGATTTCCTTCATTTTTTTTCTTTCAACACAGGTTTAATAAATCCTTGAATTGGTACTCTGTGCCTGTTATTTGATTAGGCAGTAGGGATAATAAATAAAAATATAGGATAACTAGGATATAGGATGTCTATCCCCAATCTGAGACAAGCAAAAAAAAAAAAAAAAAAAACCACCAAAATTTTCACACTATTTAAGTAATTGTTTTAACAAGGGAAAAATTTAACATCTAAATACTAGTGGAAGCACAAGCACCAAAACCTTCCTGCAGAAGTTAAAAAAGGCCTCATGGAGACCAAACAGCTATCACTTGGAGTAGTAACAGCAGGAGTAGCAGAACACACAAGGCACAAACGGAGCACAGGTCAGTAATAGGTGTAATTTATTTGTACACTTGAGAGTGGAGTTGGAAATATATACCTTTACACCTTTTTATAGCTCTTTCATTACCTTCCCTAATGCCTGTACATTCAGAATAGGTTTCCAGCTAATGTTGTTCAAATTAAGTACCTAATGCCAGATAAAATGGAAAGAATACAGATGATATAGGTTTGAATACTAACTGTGATATTTTATACCTTATAGCCTTAGATAGTTATATTAGCTTCCTGATCTATTATCTGAAAATAGGAATAATGTTCCCTCCCATACTGAGGGGTTTTTGCGACTATTATCTGAACTAACTGCTAAAAATTCTAGCACAGAGTCTGTGTATATAGAGGGCTCTCAAGTAATTACTATTGCTTTTATTATTTTAATATAGTTTTATGATTACATTTCATTTATTTAAAACGTTTTTCCATTTTCGTGATTTAAATGAAAGCATCAAGAAATATAAAATTACCCATCAATATAATAATGGTAATTCTTCAGCATTTAAAACGACTGGTTTATAAACGTGTCTACGTTTATTTTACCACACTTGCAGGTAATATAAAGTTAATCTGATTTTGTACTTACGGACATTGATAGTTAAGAGTATTTTTTGTTTGTTTGCTTGTTTTATTTTGATAATCTTCTTATCAAAACACTTGAGGTAAGCAAGTGTTCACCCCCTATTCTGTGCTTTATTGATGGGAACTTATCACCCAAAGCAATTCTAATCATGTAGATAAGTAAAGGTATTGATTGGTTTGGCCACGGCCCAAGCATAGTTCAAGTTGAAAATCGTTTTCCCAAGTGCCCAGAGCTCATTTGGCTATTGCCTCAAGACTTTTTATGCATAATTAATCAGGGGGAAAGTTGGGGAGAGCAGGGCAGAATGAGAGTATTGACCAGCCTCACTACCGCAGCTCCAACAGAAGCATTATTTCTGGCCCCTTTAAGCTGTCACAGTGTCAGAGGCATGAACGATAGTCACGACAGTATTATTAGATGGAGCAAGACAGCAGCTATAGTGCTTGATTCAGGCCACCATGCCCTTTATCTAGGGGACGAAGGACTGGAAGTTATCATGTCTTTTGTTCAAAATATTAGTTTGTAAATTTGTTACAGGAATTCTAAGGAAACCTAATAGTATACTAATCCTTTTTTTAAATGCCTTAAAATAGGAAATATATATACATACACATATATACCATAAACTGCCTCAGAATTTAAAATTTACGAGTGCAAAGCTTACATACTAAGATGAGCCATTCTCTCCCAGGTGTTTGGTTAAATATACTACCTGTCAGAAAATCATAGAATAAACAAATAGAAGAAAATAAAGCATTCATTTCTCACAGTATAGTTTTCAGTTCTTTGGTTATACCCTCAGATATCACTGCTGTCACTCTCCTTCATCAGTGTCCTCTCTTGTTACTCAGTCTATTATAGGCCTTCAGGTTTTAGTTGAACTCACCAGCGCTTAATACTGTTGACCACTGTTTCCTCTAGGAAGAACTGCTTCTCAGGGCTCAGTCTCCCGTCTCCCACCCGCCATGGTTTTCCTCTTCTCTCTCTGGCCCTTCCTCTGCCAACTTTTCCAGGCCCCTCTTCCTCTACCCCAACTAGCCGTATGAGTGTGCCTCAGGCTTTGTCCCATTATACGCTCTCTCTTCTGCCTCTATTCCCTGAGTATTCTCCCCAGGCAATTTCATCCACTCCCGTGGCATCAATTATCCTGTATGTTTCTAAAAGCTATATACATGCCTAGTATGCAAAGATTTTTGTTTTGTTTTGTTTTTTAATACCAATGGAAATTCTAGAATTCCAAGTTTGAGTTCCTAAGACTGACTCTTCCCCCTTCCCTGCATATTGACATAATTATCAGTCCGTCCTCCCTAACTTGCTGTGCTGTCATCTCTGGGCATTTATATTTGCTCTTGGAGGAAGTTTGCCGCCATTCTCTCCTTCCTCCCCTACAATTTTTTGTTATTTCAACTCATACTGATCCCATAAGCCTTTTTTGAGCCTTCTTCCCCACTTCCTCTCTTTAAGGAAATACGTATTTTTATATTTGTTTAATTCTGTCTTTCTTCCTCATTAGATTGTAAGCTCTATGAGGAAAGGGACCATGCTGATGTACACTGAGCATGTTATCTGATACACAGGATACACTTCAGTAGTTTTAAAATTAGAATTTTGTGTTATAGTTGAGCATATGGTCAATATAGGGAGTCATGGGGCTCAGAATATAATCACTGACTTGCACCTTTTGAAGGAAGAGTGTACACGAGGGAGGCTCCAGGGAGAACCCAGAGACCGTAGCATTTGATTTTAAAATAGTCTTCAGTACAGGTAAGAGGAATGGGCATTAAAGTTTGTTTGTTTTAAATATTTTCGTTAGGACTTGCCATATATACATACACACATATATATATTTATACACATTATATGTGTAAATATAGATACACCTGATATCAACAAAGAGTTACCTAAAATCCACAGAATGGAGGCTGTGATAGACTTTAAGGGTAAATCCCAGTAGCACTGCTGAGTTTTTGTTCGGCTTGTCTTTATCTCCTCTTCTGGGTCTGACTGTCATATTTTGTTTCTGTACCTCAGAAGAGATGATGTTAGACCTTTATCAGTTGTAGAGGGAAACATCCAACCTTAACAAATATTTAAGGAGTCCCTTTTATAGGTATAATACACGGGAACATGCTGTGGAGAATGAAGAAGAGACTAGTGTAGCCCCTGCCCGGAGCCGTAGTGATCAGTGTCAAAGGTGGGATGGAGCAGTAGATAGCAAGTTTATTTTTCTAAAAAGGGAAATCACACTCCCTAATATAGAAAAATATTTTATTCTGTGCCTCACCTTCTGGTGACCTGATGGCCCTGAGAAAGACCAAAGCATTTGATTTTAAAATAGATACTTCCTTTTAAGAGTTAGTCTTCAGTACAGTTAAGAGGAGTAGGAGCTAAAGTTTTTTATATTCTCATTAAAACTGTACCTTATTCTCATATATACATAAACTTGGTATCCACAAAGAGTTACATACCATCCACAGCATGGAGGCTGTGATAGACTTTAATTAATTCCTAGGTAAAATTAGTATGCATTACATTTTAGAGAAACAAAACACACAAACCGGCTAATCAAAATGTTCAGCTAACAGAGCTGGGGCTTTTTTCATTAGTTGTATTGTCTCGAATTTCATCACTGCAACAGCTGGCTTCTTGTCAATTTATAGTTTGGACCTTTACATCAAACAGCAAAAAATTAATTACAGGAAAAGAAATCCCAATAGGAATTTCGCGCTTAGAGATTTTTCACAATTAACCAGGCATGAATGGTGCTGTTTACAGAGGAAATGGAAAGGGAGAAAAGGAACTGCATAGAATTTTCTAGAAGCATTAATTAACCGTAGCAATGTTAGTCACTTGCTTCCCTGTGTTTGTTTTAAAGTTGTTTAGCTAAAGCTTTCAGCCTTCTCATTTCTGGAAGCATCCACTTCTGTTACTATATTGAATGCAATGAATCGTGGCCTGAACTGTGAGTTTTCTTACAAAATGTCCCAAGTGACAGCTCAAAAAATTACCATCCTCCCTTCATTTTGAAACGAGTACCATCCTGTGTATTACATTAGTGATCATAATTATAATTTAATGAGCAGGAAGAGCATGCTTTGATGGTTAGTGCCAGGTTACTTGTAATGCATATTTTGGACTTGGAAGTCTTGTTCTCAGGAGTCACACTCATTGCCTCTCTGCACTAGAGTCAGTTTAAATGTGACTTTTCTAAGCCTCTTATCTGTTGAGTAAACCAGCTGAAGATTTTTAAAATGCTTTCCTCAATTTAGGCTTCTACGTTTTTTTTTCTTTTTTATGAAGCTTAGAAACCCTTACTTGTGTTTCATTCTTCTAGTTCCTAACATTCTAATACAGTGAGTAGTTCTTACCCTTTTTAAGACTCAGACGCCTGGAGCATCTGAAGAACAACTTTGTCTCCTCAGAAAAATGCACAGATGAACATACATACAACATTTTGCATAAAATATCAGGAGTCGGTAGGAAAGCATGAACCCCAGGTTATAAATGCCTGTTGCTTTCACTGAGGAATGTATACATATATTATGTATGCATGTAAACATAACATATTTATATATAATTTAGAAATATATACACACACATATTTTTTAATTTGGTTAAATTAAAATGCTGATTCAGATCATGTGTTCCCTATTCCATCAAGTTATCTGTACTAAAACAAATCAATTACCTTCTTTGCCATTACCTGAATAAATTTAGATTTCTTATCCATCTTTATGTACAGCAGGCCTTACTTATAAGCTTATTTGGGTGGGCATGTTTCACTGTACTGTCTCAAGTGCTGCCACATTTCCTAAGTAATCTGTAGACCATAGCTGAGAAGAACATTCTTAACTTGTTTTAATGATAATATTTTTCTTCATTAGCTTTGTGAGCTGAGAACTAGTGTAAGATACTAACGGGCATTTTCCACTTCTCTCTTTTCAGTCTGAGAATGGTTCACTGTTATCCAAGGTCACTTTGAAAGTCTTTCTGCGATTTGCTTCCATTTATTTTATGCTTGTGTTTACAGTTTTGAACCAAATATGAAATTTAATGTTGCATTTGTCTATATTAAACTTAATTTGCCCCTTGTCAGATCATTTACAACAGAGATAACATTCAAAAGCCACTCTGTAAAATGTTTTGTCTGCAATCACTAATGGAATTTTTTTGTCTATTTCTTTGTTGTATGCAACTTTCTATATCTTTCAATTTAAAAAGAAGCCTCTCCAGGAGATTTTTCAGAGAGTCTAAATTAGTCTCTAATAGAGATTAATAAATTATTCTCTAATAGAATAAGGTCTTCTTCATGTCATATTTTTTTAAACAGTTCTTTTTTCTAACTCAGAAGTTTAATTTCATATTCCATATTATGTAAGTATGCTTATTGGAATGTTCTTTAAAGTAGTGACATACAAAATCCTAAATTGGATTATGATACCAAACATTTTTACCACTTTCATCTTTTTCTTATATTTTTTCCAAGTACTTAATTTGCCCTCATATAATAAATTTTCTTCTTAATAGTTAATAGTTTTAGATGTTATTGAAAAGATAAATGAACGTTTAAGATCAATGTATGTTAGAAGGCACTAAAATGAAGTCTTAAATTTGAGTAATAAAAAGTACTTTTAAAGTAGAAACTTAAACATATACATTAAGGAATATAATTTGTGTGTGTGTTAAACATTATTTTGAGAAACAATTTACTACCTGTGCCTGTGTCTTCAAATAATTAGCAATGTTCAAAACTTGAGAAATGTTTTCTCTTAGAATCCTATCTGCTATTTACCTTTTGAACCAGTATTTTACTTATTCAGTTAATGTTAGGGAAATATCAGACAAGTGTACAGAGATGCATTTATAAGACTGGCCTTTTTTTATAATACTAGAATATTAGAAAAAGCCAAAATGACTAACACGAGGAAAATAGTTAAATAAAATTGCATTTTATGCACAAAATGGAATATTGTCATGGTGATAATATACTTATTAACATGGAAAGTGTTTATATTAAAATTCAAAATAGTATATAATATATCTACCTTTTTTCAAAAACTAGTTGTAAGTAGGTAGGTAGGTAGGTAAGATAGATAGAATAATAGATAGATGGATATGTATATAAGTATAGGTATGGATATAGATAGAGATATATATAGCTATTCCTATAGATATAAATAAAAATAAATAAAATATTTATCAACAGGGAAACAGTGATGTCATTTCACTTGGGCTGCTATAATGAAATGCCAAAGACCAGGTAGCTTATAAACAATAAAAGTTTATTTCTCACAATTTCTGGAGACTAGGGGTCTGAGATCAGAGTGCCAGCATGGTTGAGAGAGAGACCTTTTCCAGGTCATAGACTTCTAGTCATATCCTTTTTTTTTTTTTTTTTTAGTCATAACCTTTTGTGGTGGAAGGAGAAAGGGAGCTCAGTGGAGTCTCGTATTTATAAAAGCGCTAATCACTTTCATAAGGGCTCTACCCGCATGACCTAAACACCTTCCAAAGGTCCCACATCCTAAGACCATCATACTGAGGATTAAATTTCAACATATGAATTTGGGGGGGACACTAACACTCAGACCATAGCAAGTGGCTATCTGATAAGATTTCAGGTATTGTGTATGTGCATTTAATTGTGATTTTTAAAAATAATATATCAGTACGTTACTTGTACAATAAAAATAATAAAAGAAAATATAACACTATAATAATAGTAGCTAAGATTTATTGAGCTACATATTTTGTCTTGTACTCTTCTAAATAATTTGCATCTGTTACTTCATTTAATTGTAATTGTGCTACTCTTCAATCGTTTACTCTGTAGATCATAAGGATGTGAATTTTCATGGTAGAATGTTCAAATAAATGATAATAATGTAATTTCACATTGTATCAGTTTTTGAATGGAGTCCATGAATCCTTGACGTTCTGTGTGTGTGTGTGTATCTGTTTCTGGGGAGCAGGTAGTTAGCTTTTAATCAGATTATGAGATGTATGAGATTACACCAGATTATGAGAGTATGTAATGAGATTACACCATTCAAATTCTGTACTGATAAAAACTAGGCTTCCAAGGAGGGATACTAAGAGAGAAGCTAAACTATATACTGGAGAAAAATTTATGTTTTTACCTCCTTAGTCTACCTTGAGGCAGATAGAAAAGATGGCAAGCAACAGAAATTGTGACCTGGGTCACATTTTCAAGAAGACTGGGAAGAAATTAGGAGATGAGGAGGTCCTCAAATGCCAGGAGTGTTTCAACCAGAACTGAGCTATAGTTTTAGAAGGTTGTCTAAAATGTTAATTTTAGGTGGAATATAATCATCTGTATACTAAATATATACTATAAAAATATATACTATATAGCATAATATATACAATATATAGCATATATATGTGTGTATAATAAATAGTATAACTATAAATAACCCCTGAGAGCTTGTTCAGGGGTTGCAGGATGAACATGTAGTAGGAATAATGAAGGAAGAGTGTAGAGAGGGGATTCCTAACATAGCAACCTGATTTGCCCGATCAATCTGGGTGTCTTGTAGCAAAATTACTTTCACAGTCAATTCTGCCTTTTAAGATCTAAAATAGATAATTCAAAGAACATTAATACTAGGCTTAGGGAAATGTGTTTGTATTATTGAATATACGAATAAACGCATCAGCATAAAATTTCCACACTCTAAAGAGAAGAATAATGTTGTACCACGAAACCAAGTGAAGAAGAGCCAAATAGCTGCCATGAATTCATCCTGGTTGCTTGTATGTCTGCTGCAGAGTTGGGCTGGTCAGTTCCCTCCTCAGAATGATGGGAGCCAGAAATTTTAGGTTTATAGTAACTCTCACTTATTGGCTTTTATGTCATTCTTTCCTGAGCAACGTCAGTAATGAGTGTGTAATGTAAAAGCTGCCAGACATTGAAAACTTTAGCTGCCAGACCCTGTACCAAGTGCCTTACTTACCTTGTTTGAACCTTAAAAGAGCTTTTATGAAACTTGTTATCCTATTTTACAGATGAGGAAACCGAGTCCCGGAGAGATTCAATTGCCTAAATTCATGTTTCTCAAAAATGTCCTCATTGGAATTAAAATCCATGCAGCAGGCAGTCATCAAATCCTGTTATTTCCACCTCAAAAATGCCATTCTTTTCCCCATTCCCACTGCATCTGGTCATCTCTCTGTTTTTTTTTTTTTTTTTTGGCCGCGCCGTGCGGCTAGTGGGATCTTAGTTCCCCAACCAGAGATCGAAACTGGGCCCTTGGCAGGGAAGGTGCAGAGTCCACTGGACCACCAGGGAACTCCCCTGGTTATTTCTTATCTTATACTTTGAATTCCATGTTAGCTTTCCTACCATTCAGCTATTTCCAATATCCAGTGTCTCCTCCACATTGTATTTACCAGAGATACTTTAATAAAAACACATTTGAGCTTTGCATCCTCCTACTTAAAAGTAGCTTAAGGTTTAAAGATTATAAGGCCCATCCTAATCAAGCTTCACCCTGCCTGTCTCACCTCTTCTCCTCACCACAAGCCCTATTTCATGGCTAAACCAAATTCCTTACTGCATCTCACCTTCTCACTCAACACATTTGCACATCATTCCATTATCTTGGAATCTCTGTCCACATATGAGAGTTTGGTCAATTTTTGCACTATATTTCCATGGTATCTGCTTCTAAGCAATACGGGAGAGTGGTAACCAAGAGTGAGGGTGCTAAAATCAAACTGTCTGGGCTCATAGGTCCCACTACTTAATAACTCTCTGTGCCTCAGTTTCCTTACCTATAAAACTGGGACAATAATAGTAACTACTTCAGGGTTGTTGAAAATGAAAGGAATTAATTCATGTGCAATGCTTAGAATAGTGCCTGGCAAATAATAAGCCAACATTAAGCTTTTGTTGCTGCTTCTACTATGATAATCATGATGGCAGTGATATAACAATCTCCCCCCAAAAAGGCCAAAGAAATTGCTTATTAATACTGGAGTCAACTCAGAGATTCATGGTCATACCAAAATAAAAGTATTTTGCCTATAGAGAGCTTGGATCCGGTTTGTAGGCTACTATACTTTAGCTACCCTATGGCATTTCTGGTCTCTCCTAAATTCCCAACTAGTTGAAATCCCACTAGTACTAGGACATATAATTTTCTCCAGACTGGCAGTACCTTCATTATCAGCAATGAATATGCTGGACTACAATTCTGGAGGTGCATCTTTTTGCTCGTTGAATGCATGATGGAGCAAGCTATGCCATGGGTTCACCATGGGCTGATGTGAATCAGGCTCCAGACCTAGGCAGGCCTCCTAAGTGTAGCAGAGGGAAGTTCCCGTATCACTTTAAGACACCATAAAGTAAATAAAGGCCCGCGGAGTTAGAAATCTGGTTCCCTCCTCTGTCACGTAGCAAACAACAATATAAGAAATATTGTTTAGACTGAAATACTCGAATTAAGGAAAATTTTTGCAGACACTTTAATTTTTATGAAGCTGCTACAGACATATTTGGATGTTATTTTTATTTTGATGACTGTAGTCCTGAAAAGTTAAATGTAAATTGCAGTGTTTCTTCGCAGAATTTACCATTTAAAGCAACTCTGCAGTAAATCATTTTGAATCACATCATAGCTTGTTAGTGTTTATTTATTAGAATATTAATATGCTAGCTTCTTTTCTGCCTTTCTTTTTTATTGAAGTATAACTGACCTAGCATTACGTTAGTTTCAGATGTACAACACAATGACTCAGTATTTGTATATATTGCAAAATGATCATCCAGTCAGTCCAGTTAAAAGATCCATCACCCTACATAGTTACAGACATTTTTTTTTCTTGTGATGACAACTCTCAAGATACTCTCTCCTAGCTAACTTTCAAATATGCAATGCAGTATTATCAACTATAGTCACCATGCTGTACATTACATCCCCATATTTTTTTAATTTTTATTTTATAACTGGAAATTTATATCTTTTGACCCTCTTCACCCATTTGCCCAACCCCCCACCCCTACCTCAGGCAACTACTGGTCTGTTCTCTGTATCCATGCGCTTGTTTTTTGTTTGCTGGTTGGTTGCTGTTATTGTTGTTTTCAGACTCCACATATCAGTTAGATCATACGGTATTTGTCTTTTTCTGTCTCACTTATTTCACTTAGCAACTATTTACCTTAAAGTAGGACACACTTGTGTCAGCTACGGTACTTTCCAACTCAAAGGAGAAATCTGTGGCTTAGAAAATTGCAGCATTAAAGTGGCAAATGTCAGTAAATTTTGGAAAGTAGTGTTTAATTTTTAGGAGGAAAAAAAAGAAGCCATAAAATAGAAATCTAACCTGGGGAAAACAATAGGAGCCAGTCTGTTAGACCACTAATATCTAAATTTGATTTTCAGAAGGAAGAATGTATAATATGTAGGTGTTATTATTTTATTTCATTTTTAAAGTGTATCGGGTTTCTGGTTCTCATCATTATAATGAGAAATAATATCAAATGGGTTCCCAACGAAGTGTCCCAGCCGTACACACACACACATTTATACTGAAGATATACGTCTAATGGTGGCACATGGATCTGAGAAAGGGATGGGGAAAATGAATAATAAAAGTGATGACTTGGGTTTCTGAAGCACCTGAAGTTTAAAATGTACTTGCCTGATGTGATGAGTTAGAAAGAACTTTGGATTTTAATGAGAAGAACTAAATTTTAACGGTTGCTTTTCTAGTTATTATTCATGTGAGGTTGGGCAAATCCCTTAACTGTCTAGAGCTTTGGATTTCTCATCTGTGAAATGGATATAATAGAGAGTTCCTTCGAGGATCAAAAAATAATGTACATACAGCCTTTGGAAATTGCAAAGCGTTGTACAGATTTCAGAGATTATAGAAATAGAGATCTCAAAAATTACCCCGAGATTTCAGAGATTATTTCAGAGATGAAATAAGAAGTATGACAGAGATACTGTTCTCAGTTTGTGCATGAGGAAAATGAGATGTAGAACAAGGAATGTGTGACCAGGCTAAAACTGTGCCCTGGGCTTTTGAGTCCAAATACTGTCGGTACTGCATGCTAGACTATGCTGTTTCTAAGCCAGGGTTGTGCATCATTTATAGGGCACAGCTATAGTAAATTATAACCTAAACTGATTTCAAAGACTTTAAAACATACAATTATTAAGTTATCTTAATAAGAAATGTTAATATTACCAGGTGATGTTTATGTTTGTTTTCAAATGCAGGTAATGAATTTGGGCATCCTGAATGGTTAGACTTCCCAAGAAAAGGAAATAATGAGAGCTACCATTATGCAAGAAGGCAGTTTCATTTAACTGATGATGACCTTCTCCGCTATAAGTTCCTAAATAACTTTGACAGGGATATGAATAAATTAGAAGAAAGATGTCATTGGCTTTCAGCTCCACAGGTAAGCTCTTTACTCTAAATGTTATGTTTTAGTCACCAGTGTTGTACATGCTTAGAATGGCAATTGATTTAAATCTATACGCAGATCTTTTAAACAGCATTTTATTATTCAGTGTGTAGTGCCCTGTGACATACTTCAGGTTGTCAAAACATGTTACTGAAGTCTCCCCAATAGATAATGAAAATCTTAAACATAATTCCCTGCTTCCATTCCTGGTTAGCTTGTCGTTGTTGTTTAAATTTAGTAATTTTTATTTCAATTGGTTAAAATAAATGACAAAAGCTCCGCATGGAATCCACTTTGGAAATTGCTGTGGAAATATCTTAATTGTTTTGACTATTTTTCTTTATATAAATAATTATGCTGTCATAAAGAAACTGCTTTGACAACATGGAGATTTCTTTATTCCTTTTTTTCCTTCCTTTACTGGTCTCTTAACTTGTCATTTCAATAGATGCCATTATACCTGCGTGCTGTTTTGTATTTTTCATGAGCCTGACTCTCCTCTGGAATTAAAGTCTCAGTTTTCAATAAGTTTTAGAAAATGTAATTAACAGGTTCAGATTTTATACAGCGGTTTTTTTTCCCTTGCAAAAATTAGCATATAATATGTGTTACTTATAATCCATTTACTTTCTACTGGCGCTGTTTGAAATTACTGTTGATGTGTTTTTACTTTGGTGTCTCTGATTTTTTTTTTAATGGTTGAACAAAGGTACTTATATTTTCAGTAAGATTGGCTACATGACACAAACGCCCTAATCGCATTTATTAGTAGCGCTGATTCCAGAAGAGAAAGCAAAATGATGCTCCTTTTCAATAGGAACAATGTTGAATACCAAAAGGCATGCTGTTTGCTCTAGAGCCTTAGCTCACATTTCTAAATTACCAAGAGTGGCGCTGCTGACATGCATGGAAATGAGTCCTCTCCGAGCTGGGGCTGGAAGAGGGTAGGGTTGAAAGAACAAAGCCTTCTCACTACCTACTGTAAAATGTGGTGTATAAAATAAGAGGGCTTGTAGATGTTGTAATTCCTTTTCAGACTTTCTCTATTATTAGACAAAAAAAAAAGTATACTGTGAAGGACCCTTGGTTGTTTTTGAATCTGACAAAGTCGTGCAATAATGTAAAGTTTTTAAGAAAACTACAACTTCAGAAATCTGGATATAATAACAATGTTACATCATATTTTGAAAAGTAATTTTATATACCTTACCTCATTAATCTAAGGACTAAAACAGAAGTCTTAAAGAAAATTCACTTATAAGTAGATCTAATACACACACACACACACACACACACACACACACACAGATGCTTTATGTATAGCACAGGTGCTATATTTTTACCTAAAACCTAAGCCAAAACTCTAATCCTCTGTCTGTGCTTTGTTTGAAGTTGGCAAGTTGCTGGTGAGATTTTTATACTCCTTAAGCAATTTTTGAGACTGCTGTTGGCCTAGAGTTTGATAGGGCAAGATTGCAACATGTTCAAAAAATATAACATGCTAGAATTTTCATTTTTGGCTTAATAACTAACAAGGCTGTTAATAAAGACAAAAACAACTTTTTTGTAAAAAAAAGTAAAGAATTTACTTGTAACAGCATCTGGGTATTATTTAAATGTATTATGTGTGTTAATTCTTACAGGCCCATGTTAGTGAAGAGCATGAAACCAATAAGATCATTGCTTTTGAGAGAGCAGGCCTTCTTTTTGTTTTCAACTTTCATCCAAGCAACAGCTACACTGATTACCGACTTGGAACGACAGTGCCAGGAAAATATCCTTTTTGTTGCCAATGAATATGGCGGTCTGCATTCAATTTTTTTATTGCATCATAGAGCATCAGAAAAACTAATGCTGATCTTGGTGACAGTAGCTCTCAGTTTCTTCATCTGAAAAATGAGGGACTTAAAATAGTTGATAAATCTTTGCTTAATTCAGTTACACTAAATTAACCCTAAACTCCATTCTGGCTCTAAAAAGTATGAGTTTTAACATTTTATTAAGTAATATTTTAATCCAATATGTAGTATAGGATTAATATACTATTAATATACTATTAGTAGTATAGGAGATAATTGTTGTTTCTCTTTATGAAAATATTTTGTAAATCGCCCCTGAGGATTGTCTCCTTTCCCCCTCTCCACTGAGTGAGCAAGTAGACAGTAGCTGTAAAGATAGCTTTCTTCCCCTTTCTTTTTCCTGTCTCCTAAAATACAGGACATAGCTCACTTTTGTGGGCCTGAATTGGTAAGGAATCAGGGCATGGGAGGTGTAAGCAAAGGAAATAATAGGGAGAATGTTTTGATATTGTCTGTACATTCATTTACTCGTCCATTCATTCATTTCACAGATATTTACTAAGCATCTATTTATTGAACACCTGCATGCCAGCCCTGTGCTAGGTGCTGGAAATACAGGAATTTCCTGGCAGATACAGTCACTGCCCTCATTGAGCTTTTAAACTAGTGAAGAAGACAAACATTAATAATTGTAAGTGTGATCATTGTTACAAAGTGAAACCTGCTGTGTATTTTAAAGAGATTATGGCTTACCCAATCCATGGAAAAAAGCGACAGATTCAGGATCTAGCAACAAACCAGCACAGATTTTTAAACAGGCAGTAGAAAGAATGTGTTCTTCCCCTGAAGCCCTAACAATGATTAATGTCTGCCACCTGAGCGAGATGCCGGATGCCAGCATGAAGTCCTACGCGTCAGGGTGTCTCTAGCTACAGTAAGAGAAACCCCCTATTTGACTGGCTCAAACAATAAGGAAAATGCATTTTGCCAAACAATGAAAGCCCTGAGGCAGGGGGACCCCAGCACTGTGACAATATCATCAAGTTCCCTGGTCCGTTGGCCTTTCTGCTTTTAACTCCCAGGGTGCCAGCAGTGTCCAAAGGCTGGCACCTGGTAGAGTTGCAAGATAACAGCCATGGTTCCAAATGTCACCTTCAGACACAACAAAAGGCAAATAGATTTGTGTCTTTTTTCAAGAATGAAGTCACTTTAGCAGATTTCCTTTTGTATCCCGTTGACCAGAATTCAGTCCCATATCCCCAGAGAGGTGTCTAGGGAGGAGAATGCTATCGTCATGAGTAGCTATCATCATGATCAGGAATTACCCCTGAGGCTCCAGGAAGTGGCCTCCTTGGTGAAGTGGTTGCCCAGACAGCATGTTTCTTGGCAGTAAGGAGTAAAGGGCCATACTGTCTGGTAAGTAGCCTGTGGCACCTGTGCTGCTCAGTGACATTGAGGGTCATGAAGGATGTTCCCTGTCTTCTACCCCAACCCTCCCAGATGACCATCCCACAGGACATCAGAGCATTTGGGAGGGAAGTCTATCGCTGTGACTAATAGCCTAACTCTGCCCCAGTTAACACAGAGAATGCTCAGACAATGGAAATCAGTGTAATGAGGTTGTCTGCACTAAAGAAGAGC
The DNA here is from genome assembly GCF_009873245.2 of Balaenoptera musculus. Taxonomy (NCBI): domain Eukaryota; kingdom Metazoa; phylum Chordata; class Mammalia; order Artiodactyla; family Balaenopteridae; genus Balaenoptera; species Balaenoptera musculus. Next base: position 110,424,652 of record NC_045788.1, read on the forward strand.
TGTACTGTTCAGGAGGCAAATGTTCTCACCATCTCCATGAAGAAATGCAAACAGATGCTAGACATGTAGCAACTCATACATAAGCCTTCTCAGCTACAGACTGCTAAAGTAATACCCCTGGACTAAATCCTGCTATATCTAATAATGTCATATAATCAAACCATAATTTTAATTATTATCAAACCAAAATGCAATTACAGAACACTTGTGATCTATTGCAGTGTTTGTTAGTTAAGTACTGCCCTTGACCCTAAGTGGGGAAGAAGAGATGTACAAAACCAATTTAAGATGTAAGGCATAATGCAGTAAAGGGGATGGGGCAGGAATGTTCCACAAACTTATCCTCATGTTTAATAGAGGATAAGTAAAAGAAAAATAAATAAATATGAGAGAGAGAGAAAAAAAAAACAGAGATTGATTGATTGATTGAAAAGGAAAAGACTTTTAAGCCTGGATGGGGGAGGGAGAGAGAGAGAGATGATTGGTGGACCGATTGATTGATTAAGAAAAGACCTTTAAGCCTGGACCTTGAGAAATGGATAAAATTGTAGAAAAAACTGAGGAAGGCTATTCCAGCTGTTGGAAATCATAGACTATCCTTAGATAATGGACAGTACCATAGATTAACTGGAGAATGGTGACCCTAGGGAGAAGTACTCAGAGATAAAACTGAAAAGATAGATTGCCATCACATAATAGAATATTTTAATGCCTTATTAATTAGTTTAGGCTTTTTTCTATAGTTTCATAGTGAGTCACTGAAGGGTTTGGGCTAGGGAGCTACTTGATAAGAATGTACGCATTTGGAAAAGTTCTCATGTATCCAGGGTGTTAGCTTTTATGAGGAGAGAGGTTGGAAGTACAGATATCAATTATGAAAAATGGAAGTACACGTAAAAGATAATTAAGGTATGAACTAAAGTAATGTCCATAGGCTAGAAAGAGGTATATGAAGCGCTTTCTTGCAGTGAAAGGACTCAGCAGTTGTTTGGACATGGGTTGTAGAAAAGAAGATACAAGGTTTCACTTTGAAGAGTGAGAAGAATGGTAGTAGTATTATGACTGAGGACATCAAAGCAAGGAGGAGTAACCAGTTTGGGGAATAGAAAATATGAATTTAATTTAGCATCACTGACAAATGGAAATACATGGAATTTCAATGATGATGTCTGTCTAGGAGAAAAATCTTGGCTCAAGCTGCATTGATCTCCTATCTGAAGTCTGTGTAATTTAACAAATATTATTAAATGAAAATATATATAGTAACATAGTATATTTTACTAAGTAAAACCCACCCCAAAAGTTAATTTTGTTTAATGATACAAAGTTACACTGTACATGAAAGTCTAGTTTGGTTTTGGTAAACCTTGCCACAAATTGAATCTTTTGAAATTTAGCAATTTGTTTAAACGCCCATAGGCACCTGTTATACAGAAAATTTCTATATTAATGAATACTGAATGCTTTACATTAATGACTCATTTCAGAAAATGTACTCATTAAATGTTGTAATGATATACAGATCTTGGAAATTTGGGCCACATCTTTATAGAAGTCATAGTTGCAGCCTTAGTCATCTGTTGCGTCTCTAAGAGAACCTTGAAGAAATATTGTTTGGTTCTTTTACTACAAGGATTTTGTCTTCTACAGATTTGTGCCCACTTGGACCTTATTTACTCTTGCTGCCTTTCTCATTGCTGTCTTTCTGTCAACAAGCTGTAACTAATTCCTATATGTTATTGCTTCCTCTAAGGACATTTGCATTTTAATAACAGTCTTTTTGAATACTCAAAAGTATGGAAGACCTAATGGACTAGATATCTAGTAGAATAATTTTTTTTTATAATGAGGGTTTTTTTTTTTGAGGAAAGGAAAGCAGGAGAGCATTTCCAACATACCTTAAACCATATTTTCTAATTAGCTATATTAATACTGCCAGCCCTAACTCCTAGCTTGAAATCATAAAAACTTCTGGTTTTTGAAACGCTTTATACTCCAATAACCCAGTTCAGTGCAGAAATCCCACCTATATACTCCTTCACAAATCATAGCAGACATCAGAACACTTTCCAGTCTTAGGAATCTCACTATTTCACAAGGTAAACAATTCAAGTTTTTTTTTGTTTGTTTTTTTAATATAGCCTTAAATGTAAATGCATGAATTCTGTACTCTGGGGCCAATTCCTGTTCTATATGCCAGCTATTCAAATCAAAAAGGCATTTAACTTGTTCCTCACAGTACCACCTCTCCTTAGTCTACCCTCTTCCAGACCAAATATACCTCTGGTTTCTTTAATAGATTCTTGTGATACTTTCCAGACCTGTTACCATCATGTCTCTCTTATCAAAATCCGCCCAGCATTGTTCACACTCCTCTTCATTGTGTCTCCAGAACTAACAGCAGAATATTCCAGATATGGTCTGGCAAGTATGATATAGAGTGCCCCATTACCTCCTCTTATCTTGAGACTGCTCTCACGTTAACGGAGTTAAAGTTACATCAGCTTTTCTGGTAGCCATCACATTTTTCACTCATATTTTATTCACTTTCAAATTAAAAGCTTTAGCTTTTCTTTATGTGTATTTGTATTATGTCCTATCTCCCTTATTCTTTATTTATTCAGCTAATTTAACTAAAATTCCAAATTTAACATTGAACATAAAAAAACATTATTTTTTGTCTCTAAACTATTAATAGAGAAGATACAAGAGCACTAGAGTATTAATGTTATGATCGTACCATCTTCCCTAAGCAATAGATAGATCTCTTCTTTCAGCTTCTTGTTGTTTCTAGCTTAGCTTTAACAGTTCTTTTTACTATCCTTAGCATTTTACAAGTCTCATTTCTTTTTGGTCTTTCATCTTTCTGACTTTATTCTTATACCTTTAAACAACATTGTAGTTCAGCATTATAGAATCATTTCAGGTATAGAAAGTACAAAAACATTGGGATTTCTGTGCTGTAGTTTCTGACTTTACCAAAGTGTTCTTCTATGCCACTGGTATTTCCAACTACTGAGCCAGTGAACTGAATACAGATTTTCTCTGTGAAGGATCCACAGAGGCAAGATTGGATGTATTAATCAAGTCAAGAAATTCATCAAATTTTTAATTCCCAGAAAAGCAGGATTTGGTACCAGAACAAATTTAAAGTTTCTAAAGAAGTCATTTGAACTTCCTCTGTCACTATGAAATATAAACCTGCAATAGGCAGCATGTCTGAATTCTTGAGCAGTTCCATTTTTGAACCTGTGTATCCTGTATATCAAATAGCAAGACATCAACTTTCACTCAGATCTGTGTAGCATATGTGCTGACTGTCTTCCCAAGAAACTGTTGTAAGGGGAGCTATTTTGGGGGCAATGCCAGGCAGAACAGAAGCAACGCTTTAAGGATGCTTTTAGCTGTCACTTCAAAATAAGATGATAAATTTGGAAAGCTGAGAGGGTTGTCTGCTTTGTATTACTAAGGTTTTGAACCTGATCTTCATGGTGATTGCTAAAGGACATAGTATTGTTTCTGCAAAAGGAATCTGTAGCCATATTCTAGAAAACAAAAAAAGTAGCAACAGTAAAAACGCTTTGCCTGTGCACTGTCTCCCATTTGTCTTTTTAGCCACTAATCTGCAGTGTAATAATCACCAGCGTTCTTTCATACAGTGGATAGCAATGTGGGTGATGCAGGACTGAGACCCAATGTACTGGCAGGTTACATGCGCAGGAAGATAAAATGCATTCTCCTGATGTGGTATATTTGCTTATGATTTTACATTGTTTAGCTGGAGAGAAAGAAAGAAACATAATGCCCTTTATAGTATCAGAATCATTATTGTATTTCTGTGGTCACATTTCTTCACTTAGACCATTATCAAATCAGCATTGAATCAAAAGGAAAACTGCTAAGCCCCTAAGGACAAACTGCTCTTTCTAATCCATTTTGAATAAAACAAATGATGCTGCCTCATTTTGAGTGACGTAGGGGAGAGCATGGGTGAAGGGGCCCTCTTTTGAGGGCCTTCTGTTTGCTAGCCATTTTTATTAAGTATGTAGTTTAACATTCCCAGGTGCCCTGTAAGGTAGGTTGTGTTAGATTCATGTGACAGATCAGGAAACTAGGCCTCTAAGTAAACATCCAACTTCCCTCCAGCACAGGCTGGTGAAGGTTGAGCAGTGTATTACAAAGCCCATGTTCTTTCTGTTAGACCACGGTGCCCCTTTCTGCCATTCATGGGTGCGTGCATTTAGTTGCGGGTGGTAGCAATAGTGGTATTAGAGATGATAACTTATTTTTGTAATGTTCAAAATGATTTTGATATAGTTCTGGGAAAATAGGTAGCATGAGAAAATTATACACAATTTCATGGCACAAACATCTGTCTCATCAGGTTCCCACAGTACCTCACCATCACCCTCTACAAATTTTTCCCCACAAATTCTTCCTTGTGACCCCTGTCACCATCATCCAAAAGAAAAAACTAAAAAAAAAAAAATTTTTTTTTAAAGCAAAACATGAAATAATTGCCTCAGGTCAATTATTGTGATTTCTCTGCATTCTGGAGAATATAAATGTGCCGTAGTTCTTTGCTCAAAGTGAAACCTTCTGATGCATCACATCAGTTAAGTTTATTGTAAAATATTTATGTAAATGTTAAGCCCTCACAGCTCATTTATAAGGTATGTGTCTTGGTATGTACAGATTCTTATCACTCTGAGAGCATAAACAACACTAGTAACAAATGTTTTCAAATTATTTGTCAGCATGCTTTTGAGGTGGGGTGAGAATAATAGTGTTATAGCAGCCCCCTTTCCAAATGGCTTTTCAAACTGTTACGGTATTGAAATGTTAAGAGGAATAATCATAAATTACGGCTTGTGAAGAATATGTGAATCCAGGCCAAAAATATTTAAAGCTAAGGGAACAGACGAGTAAATAGTTGGATTTGACTCAAGATCTTTGCAATATTTTCATTAAACTGCTGAAAGATGTATTTTTTAAAATGTAAATTCAGACACTGACATTTGCAACCTGTACACAGAGTTTCTTATGAGCATATAAGGTCACTTGGATGATTCACTGAAGTGTGATCACTGAAGGCAGAGATGTTGTTGTGAGTTGCTTAGTTTACAGAAGCCTTTGAAGCATGGTTATGTAACAGTCTGTGTTTGTTAGAATCTAGGCTTTATGCAGCAAATAAAAACAAAGGACTTAATTTAGGATTAGCTAGATGCCACATTCTATCAAGATTTTATATGTAGAGGTTAATTTCTGGACTAAAAATGTAGAGCTTAACTTTTTAGTTTTCCAGGCTTAGATGTTTTGGTAAAAAAAAAAAAAAAAAAAAAAAAAAAACAAGTACAAGGGTTTCTCATAAAAGATCTACATAGTGACTTTGAACAGATGCAAGCATGTTTCTTTTCCTCATGCGCATATGTGTGAGAGAGAGAGAGCGCAAGAGCGCTTTTACTCTGTGTGTCTATTTAGTGATGAAGCTCTTTTTATGCGAATGGGGACAGGTAATCCTACTAACAATTTTATATTTAATATAAGTCCTCCTTTTGTTTCTGTAGCTTCAAAATGGATGTACACTCATGGCCTTGGTTAGCCTTCTTTAGTTTCAAGGTGAAAGTAATACTTTTAAACATTACCTCATTACCTAGAGGTACTTTTGGTAATTTTTCATTGTTAAACACTGTCCAGAAACCCCTGTGATTTAATGATAATGACAAACGTGTACCCCTCACCTCCACTGGCAATAAAGAGCCTATGATTTAGCTTCATTTTCTACTCAGGAATTTGAGATGAATCACAAAGTAAGAAAAATATTTTGCAACTGCTGTAACACTTTTAGATTGGTTTAATATATATTCATAGGACTATAGGTAGTAATGAATAACGAGTGGGCCCTTACTACACACAAATGTTTTTAGATTTTTTTTTTAATAGCTGAGTGCTATTCAGTGTCATTCAACAGCATTTCTGTTTTTGGTTCATAGCTCAGTTCCTCAGTGATAGTCTCCTCTGGTTCCAGAAATTCATCTAACAATAGCTCAGTCAAGATTTCTCTCCTCTATTTCTTGTCTTTCTGGGGAAAACAGAAATCAGAAATATTATTGTATGCTATAAAAACAGGACATTCTCACCTACTAGTTGTGTCATTAATGGGAGGAAAACATTTGTTCCTAGCATAAGTATTTTTACCAATTTGTGAAAAGAGGTACTATTATATGGCAATTGACTCCAAGATAAATGGTAAGACTGTCTTTCTTATATTAGCAATTATATCTTTACTTGGAATATATTAGGTAAACATTAAGCTAAATTGTTGATTGATGGATGGATGTATGTATGGATGGATGGCTGGATAGATGGAGGATACAGTTTCCTAATGGTGGAAGAGCCCTTAAAAGTTGTTCAAAATTAAGTAATTAAAACACAAAGATTTCTATAATCTATTGCTTTTCCCTTAGAGCAGATGTTTACTTAAATGGTAGAAAGGAAAAATTGATAAAATATTATCAGTAACATACATCATGATTTTGTAGAATTTAAAATTGTGGAATCTGCTGTCAGAATACTTGCTGAACAGACTTTCATAATAAGATTTACCATCTATTACAAACATATGCTTTGTGTGCTGCAAGCACTTTACATTCACTATCTCATTTAGTAAACTTTTTCCTTTCCTAGGGAATAGCATTGCAAACTATAGAGGAAGGAAAAATCCACAATGAAAACACCGGCCTGAAAGATTTCATATCTAAACTTTCTTTTTAAATAGTCCTTTATTTAATTAGTCCAGAACAGATTGTTCTCTTTTATTTTGAAAAATGAATTATACATATCACTGTTATATCTGATGCCAGCTTTTTTTAAATAGAGCATTCAGTATCTAAAATAAATTTCTAATATATTGAATGTTAAATTACTTTTTCCTTCTGGATCTTCTCTGTAGAAATTAGCCCACCCCCCCCCCTTTCTTTTTTTTTTCAGTGAATATCTCCTGCCTACGAGAAAGTTTGGATCTTCTATAAGTGAGATATTTTTATTTTCATCGTTTTCTGTTAAGCTGTTCTAACTCAGAATCTCACAGGGTCAAATTGAGGGCTCAGTGTTTCATCTATATTTGAAAATGGTACCTGAGTATTCCAGAAGATTTCTTAAAATTAAGCCATTATTTAATTACTGGTTCATTATAACTGTTTAAGGGCTCTTAAGGATATATGGGTGCTACAACCAAAAGAAAGTTGTGTCTCTCCAGAGAAAAGTGGAAAAAGTAAAGCCATGAACGATGTGTTCTTGGAAACAGTGGTTTCAGTTATAACCATGTGTAAGAACCATCTCTAATTCTATTAATGTGGTATCTCTTATCCTAAATGATGGCAAAATGCCTAATTAATCCCTATTTTATTTGTGAAATTTATCTGTGGAACTAATTAATCCTTTTGGTAGTTACATGATACCAACTGTTGAATAAGGAAAGCATTCTTTATTATGTTATTAAGTAAAATTATTTAATTAATATATAACTTAAGTGCAGTCATATTACCTTTTATTGACAAGCAATTAACATTTATTATAGGAACATTAATTAAAACAGAAGATTCTTTTCTTTGTCTGTAAAATTATAACCATTACTGTAAATTTTTCCCCATAAGCTCTTTATTACTTAGGGAAATAGTCAATTTCACTCTACTACCTTCCCTTCTAACACTCTTCCTTTTTGTCCAGCTAAGGAAAACAAAAGGAAAATAAGTTTCTCTGTGGTAGCATTCTTTTCTGATTCTGAAACATTCCTTTCTTCAGTTTGTTCTCTTACCCTAACATTCTTATCTCACAAAGGCTCATGTAACTTGTATGGCAGTAGGTATTTCTGGGTCTTATACTTGTAAACATTGAGAAATTTGCTCTTTTTACTAGGATAGTGGTTAGGAGCATGGGTTCTGAAATAAGACCATCTGAGGGTTCAAGTTCCATCTCTTCCACTTACTCATGAAAGTAATGTCTTTGTTTTCTAGTTTTCTCATTTTTAAAACACCTACTTGTAGAATTATTGTCAGAATTAAATGAGTTACTGGCATGTGAAAGGCTTGGCAACAGTGTCCAGCACATACTATAAGCTCAGTACCTGTTAGCTACGATGGTCATAATTACTGTCATTATCATTATTCTAAAAATGCACTAGAAATTTGATAATAAAAGGAAGGAAAAGAAAGGATGAGAGGAGTAGATACGCATCCTCTCTGTTGCCTACATTCTCTTGTCATGCTTCTTTTTTCATTTCCTGTTCCCCATTTCACCGCTACAAATTGATTTCTGTCCTTCCAAAGTAGTGGAATTAAAAGTCTTCTGCTCCCTGCTATATCTTTTCCTCATTCTTGTACCATTGGCCCACCTTTCTTCCTTACCTCCACTTTCTCCACATGCTGCACCACTATCTTGATTTCCCTTTCTTCTCTAATCAATCACTCTTTGTGTTGTCTTTTTTCCCCTCAGATCCAAACCCAATCATTTATTCTTTTTTCTTGCTCTTTTCCCTTGAAGAACTCACACATGCTCATAACTTCAGCTGTAGCTCTGTGAAGATGATCCCTACTTGCCCCTTCTACCATGGTCTTCCCCTATTCACTAAGTGAAATTTTGTGATGTTTAATGACTGTTAGGAAATACTGAGCAGCCTGGAATCATAGCTTTTTGAAAGGTAGAAGAAATCTAGCATGACCTGGTTCTATTCAATTAAGTAGAATTGGTTGGATCAGATGTATTTTAGAGATGGTTTCCAAATTAGTACCAAAAGTTAAATTGCATAACACTTGACAGTGTATGAATACTTTTATTTATATTGACTCATCTTGCCCTCGCATCATCTTAGTGATGGGGTCAGGCAAGTATTTTTATCCTCAAATTAAATATAAGCATTAGAAAGATTTATAACTTTCACAAGATCATATTCTTAGTAAGTGAATAAATGTGATTTAAATCTAGTTCCTGTAAGTCCAGCACAGTTTTTTACTTGGGCACCAGATAATTCACCTTTTGTTGCCCTGTAGAAACACCATTAAAATAGGTAAAGTGTGTCTCACTACTTATAATTTTGTTTTCTCTGCTTCTCTTTGTTAAAGTTAATGGTGTCTCTGACTAAATGTCATTTTTTGCAGTGTTACACTGTCCTAGTTTCTGACACTCACAAACACAGATCAATTTAGCTGGAGTATTTTTAAAACAAACATATTTACTTTAAAGGGGTAAAATGACTTTTTAAGGAAAAAGATGACTACTCAAATATTTGTTAAACCAGGATATAAATCTAAGTATATTTCAGCTTCAAGTGCAGATTGGGAAAGTGTCATGCTAGGTGCTGAAGGATATTAGAGGATAAAGAGTCTGGGGACTAAAAATCCCATAGAATAAAGAACACTTTACAAAGAGGTGAAAGAGAATCATCCTGCTATCATCAGCTTTCTTTCATTTAATTGTATATATTTCCTTTTCTTGCCTTAATAATTTTGAATGTAGGAAATTTATTCCTGGTGATATTTTGTTTGTTGACAGCTTCAGACAACTTACCTAAGGGATATACAGAATTGTCTTACTGGATTTGGTTAACTCTTTTATGACCATAGTAGTCACATCACTTTGGAATTTTGATAATACTTAGATAGTCTAAATAAAACTCAACATTTGTGAAATAACTATAAAAGTAAATAATTAAGTCTACATAGAATTTGATCCAAAATGTGCCATAATTTTTGCTCATTTCAATTATGTAAATCATCTTTATATTTGACTATCATAGCCAAAACATTGGTTCATTTTGTTTTGAATTGTACAAAAATGCACTTTTCAGAAATAACTTAGCAGCTTTACTCTTTTCTTGTGTAATTCTTTTCCACATCTACCTAGTAAGATTAAACCAATATGATTGTTTTCAAGATGATTGTAAACTACTATACTAGATTTATTATACCCCTGGAAAATGTATATATTAACAATCACATGTGTATGTGTGTTTAAAGCTCTCTCACTCAATTTTTTTGGTGCCTGTGGAGAAATGTTTACTTTGAATCTTCTTCCTCACAATCATCAACCTAGGTAAAGTTTTGATAGTTACTGACTGTGTGCCCGGAAGTGCTCAGGAATGACTGGGAGTAATGATGCATGTGTGCGCACACACACACACACACACACACACACACACACACACATACACACATACTCCTGTAAGCTTTACTTGACAGTTTCTCAAGGAAAGCTAGCTCAGCCCCTTCTCATTTACCTTTCTGAAGCACTGAGTAAGCCCTAAAGTATTAGATTTTCTATTTGGTCTTAAAAGTTAAAAGAGAAAGAATAATATAGACTATACATTACTCCTAATAAATTTTGACTTCAAATAAAGAAAAAGGATGTTTCTACTACCAACACTAAAAGAATACGCTTTCAAATGTTTAAGTATTTTAATGTTCATTTACTTTGCAGACTTTAACTGGCAGATGGTGGTAGAGTGTAGAAAATATTATATACCTAAGTGCATATCCTGGCCTTGCCAAATTATATATAAAATCATATATATATGATTTTTCATAGTCATTCTGATGTTCAAGGCTTAACTTCAGTCATCTGTATAAAGAAGGCTAACCAGTCAAGTTGATAATACAAGTCTTTGAGTATATGTCAACTTTAGTAAACATGTAATCATTTATCCACTTCAACTAAGAATTATATAAAATGTCTGTCTCCAGGGCTCATACCAATCACAGTTATTCGCTTGAGAATTAATTGCTTCAAGCTGACATGCATCTGTTTAACTGTTGTGACTGTTCCAAAAAGAAGGAAAAAAAATCTTTTAAAATGTCCAAGTAAAACTTTATAGATAATGAAATGGGATTGTGTTAGAAGTTACATTGTACGGATCTAGAATATTAACTCTATAAAATGAGGGAAGAAAATCAAGGTTGTTCTTTTATGACTAAAGTAGTGTTAAATTATTTCTTAAAGTTTAGCAAGAGCATGCATAGATCAAAACCCAAGGAGGATACTGCCATAGGAAAATAATGAAAAGAAGATCCATTCAATAAATATTCCAGGTACTAATCTAGGTCCCAGGTAGAGGGGAAGAGGGGGGATGGAGAAAGACATATTCCCCTTATACAGGTTTATTTTAATTAAAGGAAGAGAGAAAATATAATAATTAAATTTATAGGATGATAAAAGTTGATAATGCTGTGTTGAAAAATCAGGACAAACACAAGAGCGTGTGGGGAAGTGTTTAATTTTCAGTTAGGATGTTCAGAGTAGGCGTCTCAATCTTTCTCAGAAGCAAATTCATAAAATTTTAAAAAGTGTGTAGTCCTCAAATAGTTCAGTGTACTGTCCAATCAAACTTCAGTGTTCAGATTATTTAAATAACAGGAAAAGTGTTTAGATTCTAGTGAGAACAAAGACATGGGAGAAAGGAATGGAAAAAAAGGTCAGAAAGGAAGAAAAGGCCAAGTTGGGTGTAAAAAGTAAGAAAGTAAATCGACCTACTTTTACATTTTTCATCACTTTAGACAGCAGTTTAAATGGTCCAGGGTCTATAATAGTAATATAAAGAGCAGCTAATAACTTGAGCATTTTTCCCAGCACTGGGCACTGTGTTAAGCACGTGATGTACATTGCTTCTGTGAATCTTCACAGCAGCCCTCTGATATATTACCTCCATTTTACTAGTGAGAAACTGAGCCTCCAAGAAATTCAGTAACTTCCTGGAAGACACACAGTTGGTAATTGGCAGAATCGGGTTTAGAATGCAATTGTTGGACCCCAAAGCCATGCACCCACTGTATTTTACTGTTTTAGGATGCTTTCTCCTGTTCTTGTCTGTCTGCATGAAATAGCTTAGATGATGCTTACTTATGCTAATTGTCATCATTTTTCAGGAACTTTGAAGTATCCAATTATATTTTCCATTTATATATACATTGCATAGGACTCTATTAAAGGATGTATTAGAGTAAGTTTGGGTGAAGACGTTTCTTTATAGCCTATGTCAAAATTATTTTGAGTTCAAAAGCACAATATGTTTGTAAAAAATGTTGCATCTGCATGGTCAAAACTAATTTTGATGACAAAGTATGTGTTTAAAAGATGTACAAAAATCGGTTGTTTTTTCTTTTGCAGTTCTAAATAATTGCTATTGCTTCATCAAATAATTGAATTTATAAGTTCTTTGGGTAATAATCTTTAATGGCACAGACAAAGACCAACAATTTTAGAGGGAGGTTAGTCTAGAAGTGTGGGCATATTTTTTCCTTTCTTGAGTTACTGAGAAACAGTGACATTTTTTAGTTCAAATTATATAATCTTCTAGGACAAAGAAAAGTTCCTAATTAGGTTAGTCAAAGAATTCTGTAAAGTATTTAGAATAATATTTCTATTTGCATGGAGAAATATGTAGTGCTCAATATTTTAAATTATTCAATTTGGTGCCTAAGAATGAACGAATAATTTGCATGAAAATGCATTTCAAAAAGCATAGCAATCCATTAATTAACATGGTAGATTATATTTGAGCCCCTCATCCTTTGAGTTTACTTTATTGTTATTCTGCATTGTACAATTTCTAAGAATGTATAGTTAAGGAAGTAAGCTTGCAGGAATTGGAGTTTATTTTTTAGGCTAAAATCAGAAACCTACTGATGAAACAAGCACATTTTAAATTATACTAGAAATATACTTTTGTTTTGCACTTAATTAAAACATGTGGTTGTCATTTAAACTTTTAATGAAAACAGTGTTCACAAACTTGAATGCATGTGTAGCTCATGCATTGAAGTTGTTGCTTTTTACAAGGACAATAAAATTTTAATATAAACTAATAAAAATTTTAAAAAATATATTGTACCCTTAAAGGGAAGTTCCACTTGCCTTTCATTATATTTAAAATATACTTTGACTACATTCAGTAGTAAATTTCCTATTTATTTTTATTTTACCCTCTGTTTTAATTTTATTTTAGAAATATTATAATATTGGGGGAGTTTTTTTTTAATTAAAGTTAGTTAGGTAGAGCAAAAAGCTAAATGGATATTGTCTATTGAAAGTAATATACTCATAAATGTCCATTGCCCTGTAATAATTTCAAACAAATAATGAAAATATCATTTCCATTGGTGAATTTTTAAGTCATCGTATATTCTAGATGACAGAGCTAAAGATAGAAATGCCTAAATCAGATACACACATACACACACACACACACCTGCCTCACTCTAACACACATATACATTCATAGAACATACAGCAACACATCACAAAGTTTTTGCTACTTCTATATTTGGAAAGAGACCAGAGAGAGCAACTAAAGGTTATCATTTATGACCAATTCTGTGGTTCAGGACAATAAATGAGGTATAATTTAACTATATTTATAAAATAGAGAGACAGATCTATTTGAGACGCTATACAGCCATAACCTAAGATTTTGTGAATTGTGGCTGGCAATAAATAAAATTCAATTCATGAAACATAGAAAGGGGAGCATTATGTTAGAACATTGAGGCAAGTCCTGTGCTGGGTGGTTATCTTTAGACTGTTAAAAACATGAAATTATTTTTGTTTTCTACCACCTGTTCTTATACTGCCAGATGTTTATTCACAGTTCCTTAGAATTTCGTACCTACTGTTTTCTGCCTTTGATACAGATTCTCTCTCCTGGGGTCACTTAACTCCCAAAAGTTATTGCAATCATAATACTGTGGGTTGGTTGATTAAAGAATCGGGTCTAAAAATAACATACCAAATTCATATATTCTAAGTGTACATTTTTTTCACATTTTAACAAGTCTTCAATTGGGATGTGTCTTACAGTGATTAGCATGGTAGTGATATTTTTCTTTTTATTGGAGGTGTATAAAATAATTCATCTTAAAATTGAAGGTGTCTTAGATTTAAAGATATATGGTAACATACCAGCTTTGCCATCTTCATGGCCACCTAGTCACTAGAGAACCCCTTTTATTGTCACTCAGTCTGAAACCTCAGAGTTTGTACCTTACAATAAATTTCCTTAGTTTCTTCAGCAGGAGTGAAGTGAGTTTAGTGCAGAATGATATAAACGATAGTACTTCTTACATCAAAATCCTTATACTTTGAACAGACACTTTATCAAGTGGCTGAGCAAACACAGCAGCTTTTGAAGTATTTGAAAAACCATTGAATTTAAGAGTCTTCATGCCTTCACTGTTCTTTAATCTTATTAGTACAGGTCTTCAGAACATGGCTCTTCCTTGGTTCAAATGTAAGGACACATGATAAAATAATGCTTAAAACTTCTTATCTACTTCAGCCTGTTTATAGATATATCAAATACTTAGGAAGCTCTTGAATTTAAAATAAGAAGAAATAATATTTTAAAATGATATCCAAATGAATAGGGATCTATTTGATCTCCTTTTTTAAAAGAAAATCTCCATAAAAATTCTATCATTTTATCATTCTTCCCCTGCTGTATTTTCCCAAATTGAGCAAGGTACATTTTTTCAGTTCAATAATTTTATGTTCCCCAATCAAGTGACCAAATGAACCAACTAAACAAGAAATTGATCTAGAACAAATGCAATAAACCTCAGATATTCAGACTCCTTAAGTAATGTTAAGAATTACAGTCCTTTAACACCAATCTTTTAAATTTAATTAAACACTCAGATGGATATCACTTTATCTGTTTTCCTTGTTTTTATTCCTCATGTCATGTTCATTCCAACCTCTTTATGCTTAGAATCTCAAATTTAGAATTAAACAAGAAACTGCCTGCGAAAACACTTTGCCTGATTCTTGGCATAAAATAGGCATCCACTTGTGGAGAGTAGGGTAATTAGATCTGAATTTGACTTGTGTCTACATCCCAGCTCTGCCACTAAACTTATTGTGTGTCTTTGGGCACAACTATTCTCCCTTTCCAAGTGTTTCCCCAAATTGAGCATCAGTTTCCTTACATTTGAGTACCATTAGTTGCACATCCAAAATCTCATTGGTTTATGTATGTCTCTCCATTTGCATTATCCAAGTTTAGCCATACTACTATCCGTGAACCATTGTTAGGTCCCTGGCTGGTTTCTCTGACTTAGTCTTTCCTTTGTTCATCCTATTCTACCCTCAACCTTCAGGTTAATTTTTTTGATTGTCATAACCTTTCTCACAAACCTTCAATGTTCTCATACTTAATTACAAAATAAATCTTAACAGTCTAGCCTAGCCTTCAAAAGTTTTTGTTTACAGACTGTCAATCCTACCTTCCCTCCTTGGCTCTACCTCTCATTGCATATTGCTTTCTGCTTTATTTATAGACATTCATATGCGTTTCTAATCTCCC
The DNA here is from genome assembly GCF_009873245.2 of Balaenoptera musculus. Taxonomy (NCBI): domain Eukaryota; kingdom Metazoa; phylum Chordata; class Mammalia; order Artiodactyla; family Balaenopteridae; genus Balaenoptera; species Balaenoptera musculus. The sequence continues at coordinate 110,440,001 of NC_045788.1, forward strand.
CTTAATAGGCTATGAGTTGCATGTGAACTAAAACCACATCTTAGTCATTTTTATTTTATATCTTGTACAGTGCCTCCTACATTGTGTGTATTTATTAAGTGAATGGGAAAATAATTTCTCCTACTCTCCTCGAATATAAAAAATAAGACATGTAATTTGGCCTTTCTTGGTGAATCAGAATTGTCATCCTGAATATCAGTTTCAAAAATGTATTGAGAAGCTATTATGAGAAAGAAGTCTGCTATGTGTTGGGAGATAGCTATGAATAAAAGAGATGTGAAGGTGTTGAGATGTCCTGCTAAATTTCTTTTATCCACTGTGGAACTGGAAACCACATGAACAAGGTAGTTTAAGTGTAAATTGGCTCTGAGTTATATTTTCAGAGGGATGTTCTTTAGTGGAAGACAGGGCTTTGCATTTTTTTAAGTTGACGCTTGAGTAGTAAGTTGTAGTAATTTACAATTATAAAGCTCTTTCACAATCATTACTTTTAATCTAGTGTTTTAAATTGTTGGAATTTCTGGAGTTTAAGGGTTGTGTTTTCTAAAGGACGTGGTTGTATTCGCTGGGTAATAGAGACACAGGGCTGGGGAATTCCAAAAGTGGCCACAGCAGAATTTTTTTTCTTTAAATTATAGATCAGAGAAATATGTCTAAACTGATATTTTGAAACTTTATGGCTTTTGTAAGCTTTTTCTTTATAGCTATAAATTATAGATTAAGTGAGTAGATTCTAACCATTTTCAGTGTGATGATCCCTTTCAATGTCAAAAAGAAATTGGTTCTTATATAACAATTGTTCTTTCAGTATCTTTGATTGAGAAAATATATTAAAAAACTTACTACAAATTCTGTAGGGGTATTGGTGCTGTGTGGGTCCCACGTCATGTGCATGTGTGTATCTGTGTGTGTCTGTGTATTTGTGTGTGTTTGTGTGTGCTCACATGTACATGAGAAAGAGAGAGTGAGGGAATGCCTGAGCAAGAGAAGAGAAAAACAAAAATCCAATTGCCCAGATAACCTCTTTAAAAATGTTTATGCTAAGCAGTGTTCCTAAAAGATGGGGTTTCCTGATTTTTGTGTCAACTATGAATTGGCATTTTCCATTGGCACTTGCCATCTACGTCTACAAGGATTAAATCATGAGCTGCTGCATCTGCTGACTTTCAACACCCCCTGAAAGGAGTTCAGGTGGAGAGCAGAAATGAGGCACTCTGTGCTCTGGGAAAAACTGGCAGAACATGGCTTCAGATGGTTAGATATTTTCAGGAGCCGATTTTATGAGCCCAATTCTTATATTTCCTCATATTTAGAAAAGCACTAAAATCCTTCATGGCAACGACTGCTCCCCATGACTAGCAGAAACTTTCTGCAAAAAAATATGTGCTTGATTGCATGTATTCCCCCTTCACCAAAATCACATATATACTTGACCTTCCCCCCTGCCTCTCTGGAGCAGTTTCTCAGAGCTATCTGGGATGCTGTCGCCCAGGCTGCAGTCCTCATTTTGCCCCAAATAAAACTTAACTCGCAACTCTCACATTGTGCATTTTTTTAAGTTGACACTTGAGTAGTATGTTGTAGTAATTTACAATTATAAAGCTCTTTCACAATCATTACTTTTAATCTAGTGTTTTAAATTGTTGGAATTTCTGGAGTTTAAGGGTTGTGTTTTCTAAAGGACGTGGTTGTATTCGCTGGGTAATAGAGACACAGGGCTGGGGAATTCCAAAAGTGGCCACAGCAGAATTTTTTTCTTTAAATTATAGATCAGAGAAATATGTCTAAACTGATATTTTGAAACTTTATGGCTTTTGTAAGCTTTTTCTTTATAGCTATAAATTATAGATTAAGTGAGTAGATTCTAACCATTTTCAGTGTGATGATCCCTTTCAATGTCAAAAAGAAATTGGTTCTTACATAACAATTGTTCTTTCAGTATCCTTGATTGAGAAAATATATCAAAAAACTTACTACAAATTCTGTGACTTTTTAAATGAATTTATATCTCATTCATCAAAAAAGTGCACATTCTTTGAAATACAGTACCAAATGGGTATAATAACATAATTTAGTTTTCAGACAATGTACATATAGAATCCCAGCCATTTTAATAACATAATTACTCATTCCGTGAGACCCTTATAACACAATGACCAGTGATTATCAACCCACAGGCTGGGAATCAGTGCTTTTCATGATATACTTGCTGTCTTCAGTCACAACTACCAATAATCTATGCTGTTAACCAATAATTTAATAGTTGATACTGTATTTCAAGTGTTTTAGAAAGGATTCTAGGTCATTATTCTCTAAACTGTATTGTACTCCTTTTGTTTTTGTTTAATGCTTTTTGAAGACTGTGAAAGTATTTAATGACCTAGGATGAAGAACCAAAGCTAAGCTTCTACTTTAGTAGTTCCTTTCATTCCACAATGCTTCATTTATTTACCATGCCCCTAATGATTTATTTTCACTGTCCGTATTTCCCCATTAAATAAATCCATATGCTCAAATCATGTGCAGCTCTATTGAGTGACTTTAGAATGAATGAGCTTGTGCCCAGTAGACATCTTTTGAACTCAGTCTTTCTCCCTCTCCCTCTCTTTTAAACACAGTAACATGCTGATTACAGTATTAGTCAAAATTTGCATCAGAGTAGGCTGACCTGGATTGACTGAAATGGCGCCACCACTCCCAGCAAAAGTTCCTGTGGTGCGTCCATTTGCATCTCTTACCCAGAGGTCCCCTAGGCATGAAAATGATGGTCATAGTTTGTTATCCGCGTGCACTTTTTTTTTCCCATGTACTTTTAATGTGATAACTTTAGCTGTAATGAAAATATACAAACGTTTCTGAGATTAAATAGTTATATACGAGGAAAAGAAAATACAAAGCACCTAGACATCTATCTGTCTCCCTCCTTAGGCTAGAAGAAACTTAAATTTCTAGGTACCCATTTATATTTACTTGTGGATTTTTTAATCAAGTATCATTTCTAGACTTTCTGAGCATAAGTTTGAACATAATAACCATAGCTGTTATTTTGTTATAAATACAATAATGCTAACATGCATAATAGCTCATTGTGAAAAATCAGATGTTAAGTTGTAGCAGATCACATGATTGCAACATGAATCCACCTGTGGCATGATGGATAGTATGTTTGCATGATCTTGTGCATTAATAGAAACATGATGCTTGTAACCAAGGGGAAAGACTAAGCCTACTTGGTCTTCAGACCACACATGGACCCTTAGTTCACTTCTGTGTTCCTCACTTTATCATCCAGGATCTAGCAAACTGCAATGACTTCAGAGATGGGGAAATAGTAAAAAGCCATATCAAATGAGTAATGATCAAAGGTTCTGGGATTACATTTAGTAAGTATTTAGTTATGTATGCAGAGGACACATGGAGACAAAATAGCTATTGTTAAATATTTGAAAATTACTGTATTTTGAACTTATTCTTTATGGCTGTTCTGGGTAGAAAAAGTCCCAAGAAATCAAAATTCTGTTCAATATGGAGAAGAATTTCTAACAAATGGAATTAGTTATATGAAGAGGAAAGTAGATTCTTCATTAATAGGTATGGATGATCATGTGATGTGATAAAAAGATAACAAGGATCCCATGGGTGTGTGGACTAGATAGCCTATAAAGCCCCTTTCAAACATGATAAACTCAAACTCAGAAATCTTAGAGAAGAAATGAGAACATAGCAGAAATCATCATTAAACAGTTTTCAAAATACTCGCTTTTAAATCCTGTCTCAGAAATGTTTTATAATGTCTCATTCAACTCCTAAACCGTTGTGATTCCTTAAGAGCTGTACGTACAAAATTGTGCTAGATTCAGATGCAGCAGAATATGGAGGACACCAGAGACTGGACCACAATACCGATTTCTTTTCTAAACCTTTTGAACATAATAACCATCCCTATTCTCTTTTGGTAAGTAAGATTTTTAAGGTATTTTCATTTCATTTAAATTTAATTCTGTATTTTCAAAATGATGTGTTTTTGTCCAAGGAAACAACTCTTCAACAAGTAAGCAACATGCAGACAAGGCAGGGAGTAGGGAAAGAGGATTGCCCTAAAAAAAATAGATGCAACGTGTGGTGCTAGACTGAACTGGGTTTTGGAAAAACAAATAATAAAGGATATTTAGCTGACAATTGAGGAAATTTGAATATTAATAGGATTAAAAATTATTTCTCAAAAAATAAGAGGAAGGCACATTTTAGTTTTCTTTCTATTATGAATATTTCTATTTTTATACAATTTACTTTCCTTCTGTTCTTGCTTTCTCTGTAATATTTTACATTAAGCAGATTTATACATTATTGGTTATCTAATGAAGTTTAAAACACCTTAAAAGAATCTATATATACATTTTTTTCTTTCATGTAGTTATAGATGACTGAATTCATTCTAGTTATAAAATTCTCTGGTTTCCTTATATTACTGAGTAGAGTGTTGTATTATATTAACTAACTTTTACTTTGTGATGTTGACACAATGAAAGAATATTGCTTTAAACTACTAAATTTAATTTCTTTTAAAAATGTAGAATAAAATTTTGCCATTTGCAACAATATGGATGGACCTGGAAGGTATTATGCTTGGTGAAATAAGTCAGACAGAGAAAGACAAATACTGTTTGTTATCACTTATATGTGGAATCTGAAAAATAAACAAATGAATATAACAAAACAGAAATAGAGTCACAGATATAAGGAACAAACTAGTGGTTACCAGTGTGGGGAGGGAAGGGGGTAGCAGCAGGATAGGGGGAGGGATTAAGAAGTACAAACTACTATGTATATAATAAATAAGCTGCAAGGATATATTGTATAGCACAGAGAATATAGCCAATATTTTATAATAACTATAAATGGAGTATAATATATAAAAATTTTGAATCACTATGTTGTACACCTGAAACTAATATTATAAATCAACTATATCTCAATAAAAAAAATTTTTAATGTAGAATTTAGAAGCTCTGCAGATTTGGAGGAATTCTTCATTTAATTTATGGCCAAGTCCACATCTGCATTATATATGTTTTCCTTTTCCTGACTAGTCATATATCTTTCTTCCTCTTCCCTCTTCTCTCTGTCTCAGATCTGCATTTTTTTGTTTGTTTCACAATAAAAGGTCTTGGATTAAGATTTAAGTCAGAAAGAGAAAAACAAATATCGTATATTAACACATGTATGTGGAATCTAGAAAAATGGCACAGATGAACCTATTTGCAGGGCAGGAATAGAAAGGCAGACATAGAGAATGGACGTGCGGACATGGACGGAGTAAGGGGAGGGTGGGATGAATTGGGAGGTAAGGTTTGACATAAATACACAACCATGCATAAAATAAGTAGCTAGTGGGAACCTGCCGTATAGCACAGGGAGCTCAGCTCGGTGCTCTGTGATGGCCTAGTTGGGTGGGATGATGGGTGATGGGGGGAGGGAGGTCTAAGAGGGAGGGGATGTGTGTATGCGTATGGCTGATTCACTTCAATGTGCGACAGAAACTAACACAACATTGTAAAGCAATTATACTCCAATAAAGAAAAAAGAAAAAAAGAAAAAGGAAAGATTTGTTTCACTTATGTGAGGCCAGGATGTATCCCACAAATGTATGGCTTTATCATTGCTGTTAAATTCTCTCATCTTTTTTTAAGTTTGGGTAAAAGTCAAGCATGAGAATCTGTTTGGTACCCCTGGCTCCTCCATTTTTCTACTATATTCCCAGCTCTTAGGATGGTACCAGCACCTTACTTTGTAAGCTGCCATATTATATATGTCAAAGACAGTGGCATAAAATAAATAAAACGAGCAGGGATGAGCAAGATTAAGTGGTTGATTATCAGCTCTGAGGAAAGTCAGTAGCCTTGGGAAACCTAGGTGTTACCCTATGTGTGTGTTGAGGTGGGGTGTTGATGATGATGTTGATATGGCTTAGATAGAGATCTAGATTGATGTGTATTTTCAAGAGGGAGGGCTCAGAGCTGCTAGTGGATTCTATCTCCAAAGAATGATTGCTGTAGTTTGTCAGAACATTCAGTTTTGACATGTAAAATAAGACTGATACAAATAGTTTCTGAAATGAATAAGAAAATGATCTTAAAGCTCTGAAATAACCAAAAGAGTTAGAGACCCCTGAGGGGTTAGGGAAGGTGACAGCTCATAAAGAGGAGTCATGGAGAAGTAGCACCCACTTGTGATAAAGCTGAACTTGAACCAGTTGAACTAGACTGAAAGGGTTTTGAAAGTTTCAGAAAGCAAAAATGTTATATAGCCAACTTTCCTAAAGGTTCATGTATCCAAAGAGGGTTCTCTTGGGGAGGGAAGCCTGGTAATATAGTAAAAAAGACCACAAAATGTCATGGCAGGGAATTTGGGATCAAGTCCCCAGCCTGCCATTTACCAGCTATGAGAACTTGAGTAATTTGATCTTTTTGTGCCTCGGTTTCCCTGTCTGCATAGTGAGGATTAATAATAGTATCCTGCCTACAGCAAGAGGTTCTTGCGAGGCATAAATTAATTAACACAGCCAAGCTTTGGGGAAACTGCAAAATGCTACTGCACATGTATTCAAAAGTTACTATTGTTGTGGCTATTCAGTAATTATTTAGTTATTTTAAGCATGTCAAGACACTAGGTGCTTTGAGGATATTATCCCAATTTTGGAAAAATTATCTTAGGCGAGGGCTTGCAATCTTTGAGGGTGGGCAAAAAATATCTTGACATCCTTTTGATTTTTTAAGAGCAAAGATATTCTGTTATAATTAAAACAAGCCAAGTAACCAGTGGCAGCAACAGTCAGGAGATTACTTTTCAAGCACTAATTGAATTGATCTTCCAAATATGGACTGTGCAGTTCTAAATTAGCAGGTGGAATGGAGAAGGTCAGATAAGTCTCCATAACAGGTAGAGGAATACAGCACTGCAAGCACATGAGAAATAGAATAGAGCTTCAACACTGCCTGTAATAGAATTCTGATCCAACTCGGTCAAAAGGTAAAGATTGGCCCTGTCTTCTCAGCAGCAGCATCTTGTTTCCAATAACTACTGATGCTTTAGGACTGACTCATTTTATTTTTAAAAATTTTTTATGTTTTTTTATTGGGGTATAGTTGTTTTCCAGTGTTGTGCTAGTTTCTACTGTACAGCGAAGTGGAGTTACCTGTGCTATACAGCAGGTTCTTATTAGTTATCTATTTTATGCATATTAGTGTATATATGTCCATCCCAATCACTGAGTTCATCACAACCCCCAACACTTACCCTTGCTTTTCCCCCTTGGTGTCCTTACATTTGTTCTCTACATCTGTGTCTATTTCTGCTTTGCAAACAGGTTCATCTGTACCATTTTTCTAGATTCCACATATATGTGTTAATATACAATATTTGTTTTTCTTTTTCTGGCGTACTTCACTGTATGACACTCTCTAGGTCCATCCACACCTATACAAATAATCCAATTTCGTGACTTTTTATGGCTGAGTAATATTCCATTGTACAAATGTACCACATCTTCTTTATCCATTTGTCTGTCAATGGACATTTAGGTTGCTTCCATGACCTAGCTATGGTAAATAGTGCTGCAATGAACATTGGGGTGCATGTGTCTTTTTGAATTATGGTTTTCTCTGGGTATATGACCAGTAGTGGGATTGCTGAGTCATATAGTAATTCTATTTTTAGTTTTTTAAGGGACCTCCATCTGTTCTCCATAGTGGCTGTACCAATTTACATTCCCACCAACAGTGCAAGAGGGTTCCCTTTTCTCCACACCCTCTCCAGCATTTATTGTTTGTAGATTTTCTGATGATGCCCATTCTAACCAATGAGGTGATACCTCATTGTAGTTTTGATTTGCATTTCTCTAATAATTAGTGATGTTGAACAGCTTTTCTTGTGCCTCTTAGCCATCTGTATGTCTTCTTTGGAGAAACGTCTGTTTAGGTCTTCTGCCCATTTTTGGATTGTGTTGTTTGTTTTTTTAATATTGAGCTAAATGAGCTGTTTATATATTTTGGAGATTAATCCTTTGTCCGTTGATTTGTTTGCAAATATTTTCTCCCATTCTGAGGGTTGTCTTCTTGTCTTGTTTATAGTTTCCTTTGCTGTGCAAAAGTTTTTAACTTTCATTAGGCCCATTTGTTTATTTTGTTTCTATTTCCATTACTCTAGGAGGTGGGTCAAAAAAGATCTTGCTGTGATTTCTGTCAGAGTGTTCTTCCTATGTTTTCCTCTAAGAGTTTTATACTGTCCGGTTTTACACTTAAGTAAGTCTTTAATCCATTTTGGGTTTATTTTTGTGTATGGTGTTAGGGAGTGTTCTAATTTCATTCTTTTACATGTAGCTGTCCAGTTTTCCCAGCACCACTTATGGAAGAGACTGTCTTTTCTCCACTGTATACCCTTGCCTCCTTTGTCATAGGTTAGTTGACCATAGGTGCGTGAGTTAATCTCTGGGCTTTCTATCCTGTTCCACTGATCTTTATTTCTGGTTTTCTGCCAGTACCATATTGTCTTGATTACTGTAGCTTTGTAGTATAGTATGAAGACAGGGAGACTGATTCCTCCAGCTCCTTTTTTTTTTTTTCTCAAGATTGCTTTGCCTATTCAGGGTCTTTTGTGTCTCCACACAAATTTTAAGATTTTTTGTTCTAGTTCTGTAAAAAATGCCATTGGTAATTTTATAGGGACTGCATTGAATCTGTAGATTGCTTTGGGTAGTATAGGCATTTTCACAATATTGATTCTTCCAATCCAAGAACATGGTATATCTCTCCATCAGTTTGTGTCATCTTTGATTTCTTTCACCAGTGTCTTATAGTTTTCTGAGTACAGGTCTTGTACCTCCTAAGATAGGTTTATTCCTAGGTATTCTATTCATTCTGTTGCAATGGTGAGTAGAATTCTTTCCTGAATTTTTCTTTCTGATCTTTTGTTGTTAGTGTCTAGGAACGCAAGAGATTTCTGTGCATTAGTTTTATATCCTGCAACTTTACCAAATTCATTGATTAGCTCTAGTAGTTTTCTGGTGGCATCTTTAGGATTTTCTATGTATAATATCATGTCCTCTGAAAGGAGTGACAATTTTACTTCTTCTTTTCCATTTGTATTCCTTTTATTTCTTTGTTTTCTCTGATTGACAGGGCTAGGGCTTCCAAAACTATGTTGAATAACAGTGGTGAGAGTGGACATCCTTGTCTTTTTCCTGATCTTAGAGGAAATGCTTTCAGTTATTCACCATTGAGAATGATGTTTGCTGTGGGTTTGTTGTATATGGCCTTTATTATGTTGAGGTAGGTTCCCTCTATGCCCACTTTCTGGAGAGTTTTTATCATAAATGGGTGTTGAATTTTGTCAAAAGCTTTTTCTGCATCTATTGAGATGATCATATGGTTTTTCTCCTTCAATTTGTTAATATGGTGTATCACATGGATTGATTTGTGTATATTGAAGAATCCTTGCATCCCTGGGATAAATCCCACTTGATCATGGTGTATGATCCTTTTAATGTGTTGTTGGATTCTGTTTGCTAGTATTTTGTTGAGGATTTTTGCATCTATATTCATCAGTGATATTGGTCTGTAATTTTTTTTTTTTTTTTTGTAGTATCTTTGTCTGGTTTTGGTATCAGGGTGATGGTAGCCTCGTAGAATGAGTTTGGGAGTGTTCCTTCCTCTGCAATACTTTGGAAGAGTTTGAGAAGGATGGGTGTTAGCTTTTCTCTAAATGTTTGATAGAATTCACCTGTGAAGCCATCTGGTCCTGGACTTTTGTTTGTTGGAAGATTTTTAATCACAGTTTCAATTTCATTACTTGTGATTGGTCTGTTCATATTTTCCATTTCTTCCTGGTTCAGTCTTCGAAGGTTATACCTTTCTAAAAATTTGTCCATTTCTTCCAGGTTGTCCATTTTGTTGGCATAGAGTTGTTGCTTGTAGTAGTCTCTTAGGATGCTTTGTATTTCTGCAGTGTCCGTTGTAACTTGTCCTCTTTCATTTCTAATTTTATTGATTTGAGTCTTCTCCCTGTTTTTCTTGATGAGTCTGGCTGAAGGTTTATCAATTTTGTTTATCTTTGCAAAGAACCAGCTTTTAGTTTTATTGATCTTTGCTATTGTTTCCTTTGTTTCTATTTCATTTATTTCTGCTCTGATCTTAATGATTTCTTCCCTTCTACTAATTTTGGGGTTTTGTTTGTTCTTCTTTCTATAGTTCCTTTAGGTGTAAGGTTAGATTGTTTATTTGAAAATTTTCTTTTTTCTTGAGGTAGGATTGTATTGCTATAAACTTCCATCTTAGAACTGCTTTTGCTGCATCCCATAGGTTTTGGGTCGTCATGTTTTCCTTGTCATTTCTCTCTAGGTATTTTTTGATTTCCTCTTTGATTTCTTCAGTGATCTCTTGGTTACTTAGTAGCGTATTGTTTAGCCTCCATATGTTCATGTTTTTTACGGTTTTTTCCCTGTAATCGGTTTCTAATCTCATAGCATTGTGGTCAGAAAAGAAGCTTGATACAATTTCAATTTTCTTCACTTTACTGAGGCTTCATTTGTGACCCAAGATGTGATCTATCCTGGAGAATGTTCTTTGTGCACTTGAGAAGAAAGTGTAATCTGCGGTTTTCAGATGGAATGCCCTATAAATATCAATTAAATCTATCTGGTTTATTGTGTCATATAAAGCTTGTGTTTCCTTATTAATTTTCTCTCTGGATGATCTGTCCTTTGGTGTAAGTGAGGTGTTAAAGTCCTCCACTAATATTGTGTTACTGTCAATTTCCCCTTTTATAGCTGTTAGCATTTGCCTTATGTATTGAGGTGCTCCTATGTTGGGTGCATATATATTTATAATTGTTATATCCTCTTCTTGGATTGATCCCTTGATCATTATGTTGTGTCCTTCCTTGTCTCTTGTAACATTCTTTATTTTAAAGTCTATTTTATCTGATATGAGTATTGCTACTTTATCTTTCTTTTGATTTCCATTTGCATGGAATATCTTTTTCCATCCCCTCACTTTCAGTCTGTATGTGTCCCTAGGTCTGAAATGGGTCTCTTATAGACAGCATAAGGTATGGGTCTTGTTTTGTATCCAGCGAGCCTGTGTCTTTTGGTTGGAGCATTTAATCCATGCACATTTAAGGTAATTATCAATATGTATGTACCTATTACCATTTTCTTAATTGTTTTGGGTTTGCTTTTGTAGGTCCTTTTCTTCTCTTGTGTTTCTGACTTAGAGAAGTTCCTTTAGCATTTGTTGTAGAGCTGATTTGGTGGTGCTGAATTCTCTTAGCTTTTGCTTGTCTGTAAAGCTTTTGATTTCACCATCCAATCTCAATGAGATCCTTGCTGGGTAGAGTATTCTTGGTTGTAGGTTGTTCCCTTTCATCACTTTAAATATATTGTACCAGTCCCTTCTGGCTTGCAAAGTTTCTGCTAAGAACTCAGCTGTTAACCTTATGGGAGTTCCCTTGTACATTATTTGTCATTCTTCCCTTGTTGCTCTTAATAATTTTTCTTTGTCTTTAATTTTTGTCAGTTTGATTACTATATGCCTTGGCGTGTTTCTCCTTGGATTTATCCTGCCTGGGACTCTCTGCACTTCCTGGACTTGGGTGGCTATTTACTTTCCCATGTGACGGAAGTTTTCAATTATAGTGTCTCGAAATGTTTTCTCAGGTCCTTTCTCTCTCTCTCTCTTCTCCTTCTGGGGCCCCTATAATGTGAATGTTTGTGCATTTAATGTTGTCCCAGAGGTCTCTTAGACTGTCTTCATTTCTTTTCATTCTTTTTTCTTTATTCTGTTCTGCGGCAGTGAATTCCACCATTCTGTCTTCCAGGTCACTTATCTGTTCTTCTGCCTCAGTTATTCTGCTACTGATTCCTTCTAGTGTATTTTTCATTTCAGTTATTGTATTTTCATCTCTGTCTGTTTGTTCTTTAATTCTTCTAGGTCTTTGTTAAACATTTCTTGCATCTTCTTGATCCTTGCCTCCATTCTTTTTCCAAGGTCCTAGATCATCTTCACTATATTTATTCTGAATTCTTTTTCTGGAAGGTTGCCTATCTCTACTTCATTTAGTTGTTTTTCTGGGGTTTTATCTTGTTCCTTCATCTGGGACATAGTCCTCTGCCTTTTCATTTTGTCTATCTTTCTGTCATTGTGGTTTTCATTCCGCAGGCTGCAGGTTTGTATCTCTTCTTGCTTCTGCTGTCTGCCCTCTGGTGGATGAGGCTATCTAAGAGGCTTATGCAGGCTTCCTGATGATAGCGACCAGTGGTGGGTAAAGCTGGGTGTTGCTCTGGTGGGTGGAGCTCAGTAAGGCTGTAATCGGCTTGTCTGCTGATGGGTGGGGCTGTATTCCTTCCCTGGTGGTTGTTTGGCCTGAGGTGACCCAGCACTGGAGCCTGCAGGCTCTTTGGTGGGTCTAATGGCAGACTCTCGGAGGGCTCAAGCCAATGAATACTTCCCAGAACTTCTGCTGCCAGTGTCCTTGTCCCCGTGGTGAGCCACAGCCACCCCCTGCCTCTGCAGGAGACCCTCCAGACACTAGCAGGTAGGTCTGGTTTAGTCTCCTATGGGGTCACTGCTCTTTCCCCCGGGTCCCGGTGTGCACACTACTTTGTGTGTGCCCTCTAAGTGTGGAGTCTCTGTTTCCCCCCTGTCCTGTCAAAGTCCTGCAATCAAATCCCACTGGCCTTCAAAGTCCAGTTCTCTGGGGGATTCCTCCTCCCATTGCTGGACCCCAGGTTGGGAAGCCTGACATGGGGCTCAGAACCTTCACTCCAGTAGGTGGACTTCTGTGGTTTAATTGTTCTGCAGTTTGTGAGTTGCCCACCCAGTGGTTATGAGATTTGATTTTATCATGATTGCGCCCCTCCTACCATTTCATTGTGGCTTCTCCTTTGTCTCTGGATGTGGGGTATCTTTTTTGGTGAGTTCCAGTGTCTTTCTGTCAATGATTGTTCAGCAATTAGTTGTGGTTCTAGTGCTCTTGCAAGAGGGAGTGAGTGCATGTCCTTCTACTCTGCCATCTTGAACCAATCTAGGAATGACTCATTTTAAATAAGCCTTTAGACTCCAGATGAAGTGATCACTGGTTTTAATGTAAAAATAAGGGAACCCAATAAATCAACTGTACTTCAATTAAGAAAAAAATTGGTTGGTGGTTAGGGATAATTTCTTAAGCAAGGTGTGTGTACCTAAAGTATTCATTATAGTATTTCATATATTTTTGTATATGACATTTTGATTTTTGTAATAATTTATATTAACGCAATAAAATAATATAATAAATTTTTTTAAAAGAATAAGGGAGCCCAAGTAGACCTGAAAATCCAATAAAACAGATTCGTTCTTACCAGAGTTATCCTTCAAAGAGCCAAAGAAAAAAATTACATTAATATACATCCCTAATATAAGAATGCATCATCATAATGGAACTCTTTATTAAACTGATCAATATGTGCTGGGATCCAATCAGGTTTCTTGAACATAACCCTAAGTGCTCTAGGTCTCATTCGACCACCTTCTGCCTCCCACATGCCTTGAATAAAGAGGGAAGGGGAGAAAAAAATTAATTTTTTTTCTTTTCCATGAAATTTCTGTCTATCATAACTAGTACACTGTATTTGCCAAAGCTTAATTTGCAAGCTTAATAATCCAAAGGATCTGCTGATTAAGTGTCAAATCTGTTTTCAAAGATAGCAACAAACAGAGCTCAAAGGAATCTTAAAATAGTCATATATGCTATAGTCATATATGCAGCATCACCAGGTACCATCCCGGTGTCTTCTTTATATGCTCCATCAGTTGAAACTGTGAAGCCAGAGGAGAACTGCATATGTACTACTGTTGAAACGTATATGCTAAGGTCGGAGTATCTCACAAATGCCAAGAAGCTATAGGGCAGAACTTTTCCATTCTTCTTTACTGACAGTTTTTGGAACTCTATTTTAGCATAATGATTTCTCTATATTTTGGTTCCTGATATAGGAACTTACATTAACCTATATCTTAATCAGTGCACGAGGAGGGGCAGGGGTGCTCTCTTTCTCTTTTCTGATTCATAAATTCAAACTCCATGGCACAAATGGAAGAGCAGAGATTATTGAACCTGAAATGAATTAGATTCCTTTACAATAACTTAAGCAGTCTTAATGGTGAAATGTGAATAAAGCAATAGTTTCAGCATCTATTACTTTGCCTATTAATCTCCTTATCCTTAAGAAGTAGATCTGTTTATTCCCATTCTAATTTAGTGATTCAAGGTAGACTTTTAGTTTAAATAGGCCATTTGGCATAGAGGTATCTTTCTTGTTGTCCCTCAGTTGTAGGCATTGAAAATATAAATTAAGTTGGGAAATGTTTTTTGCTCTATCCAGAATTATGAAAATGTTTAGTTTTTTTTTCAGACAAAATCAATTTTGATTCTTAAAGTTTACTCTTTTTCATATTCTAAATTAAATGAGATAATATATACTTCTACATTAATAAGATTTTTTTCTTAGAAAATATTTTATGAACTAAAGCATGTACGTGAAAAGTAAAATTATTTTATATGTCACCCTTATTTTTCAAAATAATTTTTGATTTTTTTATGACAAGTGTATATATATAGATTGTTAAGGGTCTAATGCCCTTTTCATCAAATGATGTTATCACTCTGATTATGTGCTATTGCTAACTTTTACAATTTCTAAGAACATTTCAAAATTTACCTTTTAAGTATTTTTTATTTACAGTTATTTTCAAATTTTCTGTTTTCAAATTTTTGACAGGCTGTTTGCAAAAATTGTGTAATTAATCTTTGTAACTCAATTTTGACCCTAGAAGAACATAATACTTTGCCTGGATGACATAATATAGTAGATTATTGTGTGGTCAGTTATTTTTTGAGCCATACTAATGGTTTGCATAGTCCATTCCTTGTGAAGAATGGACTATAAAGATAGCTAGAAAAAATGAAATTCATGGCTCTACATTACGCTGTCTCACATGTTCTTCATATGATCCTAGCTACAAAATGTTTACAGCCTAATGGTTAGTAAGTGGGCCTAGTGAACATGTTTATCAGCATATTTTATTTGTGATGTGTGTACTAAATGGTTTCTATATACATATACTTAAATATGAGTTGTTCATATTTAAATATAAGCATTTATGTTTAAATCTACTTAAAATATGTTCATATTTCTTTTGCCGTATGAATCAAAACTATTTATAGAATTAAAATTGTAAATTGAGATTTACAGAGCCAATATTAGCACTAAATTATAGAGTCCCCAAATTGTTCATGTCTGTAATTGTCTCATCATAAGGATTAGCTCTAATTATCTTAAGTCCTTTAGTATAATTGGTAGTCATTTCCTAACTACTAAGAACACTGATTTATATACTCAGAACCCTAATAAAGAAGAAAACTCCAAAATCCATAAATAGCCATAGTTAAGAAAAATCCGTTGCTTGGGGAAATTCTTTCATGTCGCCTATACTGCAGGGGCTCTAAAGCAACATGAACACATTCTGGTAATTAACACTGCAGTGAAAAAGTATAATTACACAATATTCCCATTAATGATATTGTACAATTATCAACTGATGGTTTTTGAGCAGATAGTATTAAGAGGTCTCTAAGTGTGGCTGGAATTGGCATCATAAAGGTCCTTATATAAAATGGCCAGCATCATTGAGAGAGAATTCTTGGCGGATTTTTTTAACCATTAAATGACAAAATAGGAAACTCAATGCATTTATTGCAAACCTTGAAGTTATGTCATCCAGTTTGTCTTACACTTAAATTTGGGCTAGCTAAAATACCAGAGATCACAGAGAGTAAGACTGCTTCTAAATTATCAGCTTATAGTTATTCATATTTCATTAATGAAATCTGTATGAGGTTATGAATCAGAGTAGATATCAAAAGTGCATAAGATCCAGTAAGAGATTGAGGTGACGTGTCCTGGTATATCACTGTGCCACACTGAGCAGGAACCTGTCATTTTTTGTCCTAGGCCTGACTTGTGTGTTTCATTGCTTCTTTCTCAGGAGACTTGGGCTAATCAGAATATTTTTATCTGTATATAGGACCAAATAATATCAGAGAAATGTTTTTAAGGTAAAGGGAACTGAAATTCTTTTCTCCAGTTTCCGGTGCTGCTGAGAAATTTAGATTGGTCTTCAGTTTTAGAACGGCCCTAACAGAACAATTCAGAACCATTCTGATTATAACCTGCTGTCCCACTGATTAGTTACACCTAGTTACTATGATTCCTCAAACTAAACAGCTAGAATAAGTACATAGCAAATTCCTTTAGAACGGCAGGACAACTGTCTCTTGATTCATGCCTGTTTTGAGAAGACCTGGAGAGAGAAATGATTGAATCTGATTGTTGATTTCTTTTATTTCTCCTCTTTTGCTTTGGTCTGTTGTTGCTTTAGTCTGTAGTGTCATTGTGGAAATAGGCCATCCTTTGGACTGGATTTGTCCGGACCATTGGTAATAGTCCTGCTTTGTTCATGAGTACCTCCAGCTTTCTTTTGTTGAACCAATCTTATAACATCTTACCTATCACAGTCAAAGAGAAACTATCGAATGGAAAAGATTATATTAGCAATTAAATCATGATGTGGTTTTATATGACATTAAAAACAATGTGTAAATTGTAGGGAAACTGATTATGGCATTGAAATACGTGGGTTCCCCACACTTAATGACTGCAAGGATGTAATATTTATCTTTTGGAAGTACTGGATTGCAAATCAGACTGTGAGACATTGAGTTACCCAGTAAACTGTTAGCATTTGTGAAATTTTTCTCAGATGACCATGTTCTTTTCCTAAATCACTGTTACTTTTGATTCAAGATTAGAAAAACTGCACAGGGAGATCAGCTCAGAGCTTTGTGACCACCTAGAGGGGTGAGATAGGGAGGGTGGGAGGGAGGGAGACGCAAGAGGGAAGAGATATGGGAACATATGTATATGTGTAACTGATTCACTTTGTTATAAAGCAGAAACTAACACACCATTGTAAAGCAATTATACTCCAATAAAGATGTTAAAAAAAAAAAGAAAGATTAGAAAAACTGTTCCCTAGTTGTTACATTCATAATATAAATTTCTCAAAATTCCATCATTTAAAAACTGCTTTAATCTTTAATGTTCAAAGCTAACCAGCTGTACTGGTGTATCTTATTTTTTTTAAACAGTTGTAAGAGGTCTTTATCACAGAAACCTCAAGGGAAAACATTGTGTTCATTTGCAGAGTTGACATGCATTGGACGTACAATGGTCACAGTCAATGAAAATCAGCTGTTCTGTTCGTTATTTTTTTTTTCCTAAAGCCCTGTTTGCTTTGCATCTTTCATTCCAGTTCTAAATTATAAAAGCCTTTTTCTTTTTTTATTTTAACCATCAGTCAAGTTTTCAGTTAAAGTGACTGAAAATAGTAGAATATTCACAAAGTCCGAAATGGAGAGATACTGTCACAATGAAGACAGCAATCTGTAATATTATTTTTACTGTTTGCTTTGTTAATAGTAATTAAATATGTATAAAGCAGCACATAGATAAGCCTCAAGCAGTTCAGATCACTTCTCAGCTTTACAAAAATTATTTTAGATGTAAGTGTATTAAAGAATATCTTGTGAAATATGCACATATTGATCCCTCTATTACTTACTCCATCATTCATTCTTTCATTTAGTCATCATTGGCACCTACTTTGTCCATTGGCACCTACTAAAATTTAGAAATGTGAAGATATATGGCCTATACCCTGGTAAACCTCATGGTCTAGTGGGAAGGATTGATCATAAACTTGAAAAAGAATTACAAATTGTTAAGTGTTCAGAAAAAAACAAAAATGGTGCTGTGATAGGAAATGGCATGGAGACACCATCAGATCTAGAGTTATCAAGGAACAAACACCTCTCCGTGGAACTGGGATTTTTCAAGATCTAAGAGATAGGGAACTAGCCAGGTAAAGAGTGCTCTGAACAGAGGGGCAGGCAGGGGCCAAGACCAAGAGGAAGGGAAGGCTGTGGAGTGTTCAAGGAACGGGAAGGGCCCTGTGGCCAGAGCCTGGTGAGGGGAGAAGGGGTAAGTGAAGAGCAGATCTGAGATGGGAGCTGTACCTTTTCAAGAAGGAGCTGAGTCAGGACTCCGCGGGGCAGGCAAAGAATGTGGATTGTATTTTCGGTGCAGTGGCAAGCTTCTTGATTGATTTAAATTGGGTTGGGGCCTAAAATACACTTAGGATACCTTATACTGTTACCATTAAGGTTTTGTTCTTAAAATAACAGGAGAAAACACAAACCAGAGCGATACTGAAAGTGTCTTGATGTGAACAATCTTTTGGATGTTACTTTTATTCCGCCGAATAGAATAACATTGTGAACTGGAGGACAGCCTTCCTTCACCACCTGATAGCGCCCAAAAAGAGCAGCCAGGGCTATTTCTGTCCCTAGTGTCTGAGGAGCATTGGTTTTTGTAAAGCGTATGGAGCCCTCTAGCGGTGACTGTTTTAAAGGAGTCTTACACTGATGCCAGAACTGCTGGAACTGTGGGATTTGAGTCTCCTCAGAGCCAGTAGAATTGTAAAGGTAACTGTAATTTAGGCAAATGTGAAACTGCCTCATGCCTCAGTCGCTCTGACGTGATGACATCACGCCCAGTTTTTCTTTCAAATGCACTGACTCTATTGTGTTGACTTAGGTGTACATTCCAAACCGAGTGGCCCTCATCCTTCAGAATGTGGACCTACCAAACTGAAGAGATCTGATTTCAGCTCCAGCAAAGAAAGATGTGCACTTTGTTTTCCCATGCTTGTTGTCCCAGAGCTTGTAATGTGTAAGCTTTTCAAAATATATTTGTCTAGCCTAAATGTCAGGTGTCTGAAATTCAATACTGGTTTATGAAAATGATGTCAAACTTTTCTTTAAGGAGGAGAGGGGAGCATATTTTTTGAAATTTTGGAGATCCTAGACTATATTTTCCAGCCATCTGAACAGCTAGGATCCTCAAAGGAAGTGTGATATATCATGTCTTCAAACAGTTTTGCCTTACAGGCCAATTATTTAGTCCTTTTAAGTTCAGATTTGAATCATGTGTCACGTTTGATTACTTCTGTTGAATGTATACAGCATTTTTTTTAAGGCAGATATTTGGTGACTTTATTTGTTCTGGTATCTCTTGGTCTAAATTACAAAATACCAAGATTGTTACTCTCCTTTTTCAAATTGTGTTTAGAAATACTGTAATAAGTATGTAATAATAATATAAAACTAAGAATTGTGTCAAAGATAAAAGTCGTTGCCTGTGAACTCATCCATGCCTTATTTTGCATAAGTTTTACCTTGTGATCTCTTGTTCATTTAGTATCTTGGTAGCTGCTAATATCTTCATTTCTGAAGGCCTGACTTGGTAATTGTAACATTTCAGAAACTATCTTTTACTTCCAGTCAATAAAAAAAAAAATTGCGAAATTGCCTTTGATAATGTTTATTTTGCTGTGATGTTATGGGGATTGATTTAAAGTGAATATTAAATTGCCTCTCTCAACTCTGAGACCTTCCCCACATATGCGCACATTGCACGATGGACGAGGTGTAGGGATTAATACTATTTTTTTTCTTTAGGTACTATTTGGTAACTTGAAATTATACTAAATAACTCAGATATCTAAGCTACTTTTGAGCTCTAAACCTCAACACTTTTAGAAGCTGAATTAACTATCTCAACTCAGTGGGATACTCCATCATGAAATTGCCCCTTGGTTTATTAAATAGCAGGCCACAGGTAATTCATTCATAACTGAGAAATTATGATGCATTTATGAGACATAAAGTATCTGTCACTTTTTAAAAGACTTAATATTTTCCTTTACATTAATACTGACTGCTTCTTTTTTTGTTTGTTTTTAGCTTATCATGACTAATAAGGAGTACATGAAAGTCTATTAAAAACTGGTTCAGTAATGGAAGAGATTAGCAAAAGAGACTTCCTTTTATAGCTAAACCTGCATATTAACCATCTTTCTTATAACTTGAGTAAAGCCTTGAATCTAGGTCTGACACATGTTATTTGCCTTAATTTCAAAAGTACAGTAATAGTTTGATTTCCTGACAGCAATGCCAGATGATGATGACACACGTTAGGAAAGACTACTGAAAGCCTTCTGTAATGCTTTTCCCCTTACAGATGTGTTATTAACATTTTAGCACTGCCATGATTTGTGTACTGTGCCTGTTATTGATAATAACATGATGTGCAGCCATGATGTTTTGTGTTCTACCTTATAATTTCTTACCTTTGCATTTCTTATGTATAAAGAGATATGCTAATTTTCTATCGTGACTCTTTAAAAAATGACACATTACTTCACACCTAGAACTCGTTTTTTTGTTTGTTTGTTTGTTTGACTTCAGCCTCTGTGGAAAGTCAGAAAGACCAGAGTAGTTATATGCTATATTTTCATTATGTTGATTGACCTTACTATTATGGTCTTTAGATTTCACAGTGTAAAGTTCAAATTTAACAATGTAATGTAAGTTAATTGCCTTTGTCAAGTGTTCCCCCTGCCACAAGAACAATAAACAGTTGTTTTAGGTGTGAAACATAAAAATACATGCAAAGAAATAAAATATTGAGTCCAAATAGAATGTAATAGTTAGATTTTTCTTCCCTGTCGTAACAGCCTTTATAGAACAGTTTAATATTTGTACTATATTTCACTTTACATCTTCATTTTTGATTCAGTAGCATTCTCACCATCATGTAGTCCAGTGAGAAGTTTTTTCTTTTTACTGGTTACACTTTTCAATAATCACAACAGAGAGATGCAAAATTTTACTCTGTCTGCCTTATAATAATGGTCTTTTCCTCTGCTGTGTTTATTACCAACATCAAAAATGAGAGTGATCTATCTTTGTTGGCTTTTTTAGGATAAATATTTTTACTGTTTTAATTTTTTATGTTCTAGAAAACACGGATGAGTACAGATGTCTTTCCATCATTTTTTAATATTAGCAAGTATTAGTAATTGCTCTATTATCCAAAAGAGAATTTACCCTCATGCTAATGGTGCTGGATGTTTTAGTTTAATATTAGCTTACTCAGAAAATACCATAGTTTTTTTTTTTTTTTTTTAAACCTCATGCACCTTTTTTTTTTTTTAAATTTTATTTACTTATTTATTTATGACTGTGTTGGGTCTTCGTTTCTGTGCGAGGGCTTTCTCTAGTTGCGGCAAGCGGGAGCCACTCTTCATCGCGGTGCGCGGGCCTCTCACTATCGCGACCTCTCTTGTTGCGGAGAACAGGCTCTAGACGCGCAGGCTCAGTAATTGTGGCTCACGGGCCCAGTTGCTCCGCGGCATGTGGGATCTTCCCAGATCAGGGCTCGAACCCGTGTTCCCTGCATTAGCAGGCAGATTCTCAACCACTGCGCCACCAGGGAAGCCCACCATAGTTTTTAATAATCAAAACTTGCACTGTAAACATTTTTCCTGGAATGTTTCTCACTTTATAGCACTTGAATTCTGAGGGTCAACTCCTTTCATATTTTCTTTTCTGTACCTTTGATGTTTCTCACTTTGCCCTGTTCTCAGCTGATGTATTCATCTCTAACATAAAATGAGGGATTTAGCCACCATGTTCCTCAAGATCAAAAAATAACCAGTGACAATAAACTGACTTTTCTCATAGCAACTGTAAAAGAATGCATGTAGTTTTTCCTCTGACTCCACACTCCCCTTAGCAATATCAACTCAACATTTGTCACCCATCAGGGTTATAGCCATTGCTATGCGGGCTCATACAGGAGGTTGTCTGGATAAGGAGCCTATTCTTCAAATAATACAGGAGAGAGAGCAGATAGATCTGGGGGAAGCGATGAAGGGTAATGTGTTTTCCTCTAGTGTTCTGCTTGCAGCTTCAGGGCAAATATCTTTTCACTGTCTCTGGTCCTGCAGCCATTGAATCAGGTGATGAAAGCATCATAAAATAGGTTTCCTATTGCTCTTCCTGTTTAGAATGAACCAGAGCAGACATACCTGATAGAAAGCAAAACAGGGAAGCAGTTTTCTGCCTGGCCTTGCACCTCTCAGATTATTTCTTTTTGCCTGTTTTGAATCATGTCCTCCTGAACTAGGGTTCTTTACAGTGGTGGGGTTTCATTAATCTACACATTCCTTATAGGGAGACAAGCACTGAGCTATGAACTTTGCTAGGTAGAATATTCTGATGAAAGAAAATAGAAATCTAAGGCACAGCAATGTCATGTCCTTTACGCGATAGAGTTCATTTATCATTCACAATGCGTGAGACTTGAAATGTAGATAAATTTTCCCACTAAAGCCAGCCTTCAGGGGGGAAAAAAAATCATACGAACTCCCTACTAATTTTTCTGCTCTATTATCTTATTAGTGGTGATTTGTAGAGAATTGCAGAGAAACATTCATACTTTAGGGCAGAATTTCTTAATTGGTAGTATGAGGAATTAAGATACAGTAGTTATGTGTTTTTGTCTCCATAATTTAAAATATTACATCTGGATTTTAACTCTTGGCAAAAACTATGCAGAGAATGTGATGTTTATTTACATGAAAAAAAGGGATTTTGTGATAGATCTGCTTATACCAAAGGGCGTGTCATTCACAAGTTTACTTATTACTTGCAGGTTTTTTTGTCATTTCTGCTGGACCAGAGAGACGTCTTTGACCCTCATATAAGCTTGCATAGACTGTTTCACCTAGAAGCCTGCACTGAGCTTTAAAAGAAGTGTGTGATACAGTGGTTAGAAGACCTGAGTTCAAGTTATAGCTCTTAATTCCCAGTGCCTCATTTTAGAAAGCACTCAGTGACTTTTCCATGGTTTTAAGACAATTAGTAAAAAAAGAGCATCGTCATTGGTTTTGTAAATGACTGTTGTTTGATCGATAGCTACATGGATGGTGAGTCAGCGTTTGGAGACATTTTCCAAGTTTGTTGTCAGGAACACACTGTCACCATCACCTGCCACTTGTCTGTCCTTCAAGGCTTCTGCACTGTTATCCGTACTGTCCCAGGCAGGGGGTGTGGTCTGCTTTACAGAGGAGGGAATTTTGCATTTCCTCCACCACTGCAGATGACCGAAACATCGGTCCTCCTCCACCACTGCTTTTATTTTTTTATTTTAGCTTCTTCTCTGAAGGCACTAGAAAGTCCCAGTGAATTCCTTCTCGTGCAATCAGTGTACTGCCCCCTTGGTGTCTCAGCTACTCTCAGACTCTGCTCTTAGGTAACCCCTTACAAATAAAAGTTAGCAACCTCTTAATGGTAACCAGTAGATCAGGGTAAACTGTACACAAAGTGAAATAGCCACAGGTGCCCTCCAGTGAGACACAGCGACCAGGTGTCGAGGGTCTCTATTTCTTTCCTTCTTCCCCTTCTGTCACAGCCCAGTATACGCTGCTGGCAGGAGGAATAAATGACAGAGGAAACTTAAGAACTGCAAAAGAGAGCTCATGGTTTAGAAGCAGTTTGGCCCATCATTTTTTGGATTGAAAGTCTGTACTGTCATCAGAAACACACATCTTCATTAAGTAAATATTTGCACAAAAGTAATTTCTTGAAGAAAGCAGAAAGTTATCAACCATCAATCTGTAATTTCCACAGTTGTCTGGTACTTACAAAAAGACAATGGAAAGCAGAAAACTAACAAAATAGCTATCACGCAAAACTACTTTGCTGCACAAGGATATAAATTAAACGAGGTAAGTGTTCAAATTATTTGTGCATACTTGTCTAAGTTAATATGGGAAACAGCTGTAAATGTATGAATAAAAAACCCTCTGACATATATGTATTTATAGCATATGCATGGGTGTGTGAATACACACAGACATACATATGATTTGTAAGTAAGCTGAAAACTCACAAAGTTCACTGATTCCAAAATTTATATGGCCATATTAAGAGCATCAATCTGAACAAGAGTGATTTCGTTTGGATTCGAAGAAGTTTGCAAATCTTGCAATAAAATGCAATATATATGTCTTAATCCTTTTAGGGAATTTCTCACCTCAACCTATTTGGCTATAAGTCTTTTGTTTTTCCTCTAGAAAGAGAGGAGGGCGGAAATGAAATAGCTTTATTGCTTCTTTATTTATATCCACTAGGGATTCTTTTTAACTGAGTTTGTAGTGTCACCGTCCATTCACCCCAGTAATATAAATAATGAAAAACACTACATGTAATTTCATTTCACAGATGCCTCTAGCCACGTTGTCAACTATTGATTAAAACCAATCATATGATACAGAGGTCCCTCCTCCAACACATACACACAGAGTCACTCCCTATCCCCTTTAATCTTTCTTACGGTAAGTGGGCATCACTCAGCTGTATAGAAACAGCAGTAGTATGCCTAATTCTACTAATTACAAGCAGATATACATATCTATATATCAATATATCTTTCTCTCGCTCTCTCTCTCTCTCTCTCTCTCTCTATATATATATATATATTTTTTTTTTTTAAAGACATACTGCATTGGCTACCATGTGTTCAGTGCTTTCTTGTTACTATGCCCTGTGCTGACACTTAATACACATTATCACTGAGTCTGCTGAACTCTGAAAAATGATGATTATTATCCTTGTTTGGGTCTAGGCTCATGCTCATCCAACTCACTCTGCTGTCTTCCATCATGGACCACTGATGATCTCTGGATCAAGGGTAAAAATTTGACGCTCTCATTTGTATTGTTTGTTTGTCTTTTGTTTGGCCTCACGGCTTGTGGGATCTTAGTTCCCCAACCTAGGATCAAACCCAGACCCCCCGCCGTGGAAGTACAGAGTCCTAACCACTGGACCACCAGGGAATTCTCTTGTTTGTCTTTAGTTGGATTTGAATGTCTTCGCTGGGGGAAGTGGATGGCATTTGAAGCCAAACTAGGGCCTGTAATGCCCCACACTCTGTGGCAAGATAGTATTCAAGTTCCAGGAATTATTTTTGTCATGTGTTGCATAGAAACAAAAATTTAAAAGAGCTTGAACCCAGCTTCCAGATCCTGGTATCTAGTGTTATTTTCCAAAAGAATGAACCAGGATTCCTTGGAGAAATAGCTGATTCTAGGACTGGGTAGGGAATATACAAGATAAGCCTGGGGCTTCTTGTAGTGCCAGAAAGTAGGGAGATGCCCCCAAATCAAAAGAATGGAGTGTGTCAAAGGGAAACAGGGGTTAATTGAAAGGTACTCAATGGTCATACCTGAAATAATTTGAGCAATAAAATAAATATTGTGTTATTGTGTAACGTATAATATAAATATCTATGAATTCATACTGATATAAATGATTGAGTAAATAAATAAATGGGGAGAAGAGATAAATCTCCTGTACAGGAGAATGATGAAGATTTTCATAGACACTCCCCCTTAAGAAGGTAGAACTTAAGTCTCCTTACCCCCAACTCCCTCTGTGAGTGTGGGCTGCACTTAGTGACCACCTTCTAAAGAGCAGAGTAGGTAAAAGGGAATAATGACTTTGCAGTGGAAAAATCTAGAAAACTACCTCAGCCAGGTGGTCATGGTTAGTCACATTGATAACATGTACTCTCGATATGATGTGATGAGAATGGCAAAAATACAGTCCCCAAAACCTATAATTCTAGTCTAACCATGAGAAAAATATCACACACACACACACACAAATGAAGGGTTGTGTATATAATACATATACATGTGTGTATACATATACATTGTGTACATACATACAATATGGAGATCATATATCAAGAGATTACACATATAAGAAGATTTTGTATGTGTGTATAAGATTTTATATATGTGTGCATGTCTCTTTATATAATATATATAAGGCAAATATAAAGAGATTTATTTTAAGGAATTGGCTCACATGATTATGGGGACTGGCAAGTCCAAAATCTGTAGGTCAGGCTAGCAAAACTTGAAACTCAGATAAGAGCTTATATGGCCATCTTGAGGCAAAATTCCTTCTCTGGAAAACCTCAGTTTTTTGCTCCTGAGGCCTTCAACTGATTGGGTGAGGCCCCACCGGCATTATCAAGAGTAATCTGTAAAATCAACTCATCATAAGGGTCTTCCTCTACTTACAATGGAGTTATAGCCCAATAAAACCATCTTAAGTTAAAAAGGTTGGAAGTCAAAATGTGTTTAATACATCTAACAAACTGAACATCACAGGTTAGCCCAGCCTACCTTAAAGGTGCTCAGAACACTTACTATTAGCCTACAGTTGGGCAAAATCATCTAACACCAAGCCTATTTTATAATCAGGTGTTGACTATCTCATGTAATTTATGGAATGCTGTACTGAAAGCGAAAGATAGAATGGTTCTAAGTATGTCAGTGGTTTGCCCTCATGATCATGTCACAGACTGGGCACTGAGCTTGCTGCCGCTGCCCAGCATCCCAACAAGGTATCTTACCACTTACCACTAGCCCAGGAAAGGATCAAATTCAAAATTCAAAGTACAGTTTCTACTGAATGTGTATTGCTTTCACACCATTGTAAGTCAAAAAATCGTAAGTCGAAGCATCCTAAATCAGGGACCATCTGTAGATGTTAACCGCCATATCTACAAAATACCTTCACTGTAACACCTAGGTTAGCGTGTCATTAAGTAACTGGGTACTATAATCTAGCCAAGTTGACACATAAGAGTAACTATCATAGAGATACCTACCCAGACAAGGAAATGCCAGACAAGATATGTCTAAGAAACTGTCAAAGCCCAGAGCTGGCTAAAGAGGCATGACAACTAAATGGGATGTGGTGTCCAAGATGGCTTCTGGAACAGAAAAGAATCATTAGGGAAAAACTGGTGAAATTCAGATAAAATGTAGAGTTTAGTTAATATTTTTTTTTAATTGTGTAAAAGGAGATGGCTGAACAGACAAATCTCCTTTACGGAGGAAATGTAGTGTTAAAACAAATCATACCCAGTGTTCCAGGGAGACAAACCAAAACTGAAAGGAGACTGAACTTTGCAGGCTAAGAATTTGAAAGCAATTTTCTAAAGTGGCTGAAATAATGATAACCAACCATCCTTTCCCCGTCTCCTTCCCTGACCAACAGACAAAGCAAAGCTCTGAAATCACGACTACTTGAAAGCAAATGTCTAAAACATATGTCTTGTTGATCTGTGTTGGATTACTGAGATACTATACTTAATTATTTGAGTAGTGGCCTGCAAGTGAGCAAATAAAACATTTGGGAACCAAGACTCGGGGTTTTTTGGTAAAACTTGTTCCACATTTGACTTACTAGTAATCCCATAGGCAAAATAATTCATTCAGATACTCAGGCATATATTTTTCAACCATTTACCTTGGTACAACATTTCATGTTAAGAAATTATATTTGTAAATGTTCTCCAAAAATTAGGAGCTTGCCTACAATCCTCAGGCTATGCAAAGTGAGGCTGAAATTACAGGTAAGCCCTAAAATCTTGACAACTGGACAAAACAAGAGTATTTTCCTTTCACATCACATCTCAGTGCAGACTAGGTGACCCCTCTCCATCTTGTAGTTATGCTTTCTGGAATATGTGACCTCCAAAGTCATAATGGAAGAGAAAACTGTAGAATTACAAGAGTAAGTCCAGGATGGAAGTGGCTTATACCTTTCCTGTTTCACCTTCTTAGCCAGAATTCAGTCACACTGTTCTGACCTAACTGCAGGGGAGGCTAGATCTTTCTTTGTGCAGGAAGGGGGAAACAGTGCAATAAAAATATAGCATAGCATCTGTCATAATTGTCAACTGAGTTTGGGAAATCTTATATGCTTTATTTCCCCTTACAGACTCATAATGCAAATTAAATATTAAAGACCCTGAGAATTCCTATGGTAAGGAAACTGGTCTAACATTGTTTAACTCAGTGTTTCCAGAACTTATTTAACATTGTTTAACTCAGTTCTCATCCACAAGGAACATCGATAAACATTTTGGGAAAAAACCCCACTATGTTTGCTTAAACATAGTTATGATACACTAGCTTGAAGATAACTTGCTCTTCTTTTTCTATGCTTCCATGACCAATAACTCCTCTTTCAAACTATTCTGTGTGTGTGTGTGTGTGTGTGTGTGTGTGTTCAGTTCACTTACCTTCAAGGTCAGCTTATCTAGGAGTCAATATTTCCATTAAAATCACTTCTTAATCTCATAATTTAATTGTCAGTGGACAATCTTATTTCCCTAGGTTCAGAATTCTCCTGATAGCTGTTTAACTGGATCCCCAAATACTGATCTCAAAGTTCTCTGGAATGAGTTTCCCCAGGTTATAAGAAATCTTAGAACCAGATTAAAGTCCAACTTCTAGAAAATGAGTATAATTTCATGCTATGCATTTCATTTAATTACCTAATTTCTGGGTTGATCTGCTTTTTGTTGTTGTTACCCCAATCTTCCTTTGCTCTCATTATTCTTACTTTTAAATTTTGTTTTTATATCTCTTATTGTAGTATATATTTGTAATACATCTAAATCATTTTTGGAGTAAGGCAGTAGGTATATGAATGATAAGATAGAAGACAGATAGATAGATGGGTAGATAGATAGATAGATAGGCAAAATTTTAAAATACAGCTTTGGTTGTCATGATGGCATAGTCTGTAGCTTTGTGTTTCCATATTGTGACTAGTTGCTGAGTAACCACTTAGAGCTGTACCATGAGAAGTACAGGAGCTTCCCTTGATATTTCATTAGCCTAAAACTTGGATTTTCTAGAGTCATGAAGATTTCTTCCCAATATTGTGACAGCAGGATGTTAAATCTCATTATAATATGTGAAACATCTTTAAGTATATATGAAAAAACTGAATTTTTTGTGTATGACAAAACAATAAATTCTTACATCTTTTATCATATTTCTATTCCTTTATAAATAGATATTAAAGATTTGTTATACTAGAAATCTGAAGGTAATATAAAAATTTAAGATAAACTAAATATTGGACAAAACTAAAAACTAAACTTGGGTTAAATATATATATAGATATGTATACTTATTGACAGGCAGTTACAGAAACGAAGTCAGTAATATTCACGTAGTTTCTTTCTTTTGAAGAATTCCCAAATACAAATCATTTCTGTCCTCACTGGCCAGTTACTTCTAGTACTTCTCACATTCCTAGAACAAGTATGATGTAGGCCCCTTCTTGACATTCTGGAAGGCTAGCCAAATGCCAGTTTAAAATAAGATAAGGTTGTTATTCATTCATTATTATTAATTCATGTATTGAGATACTGTGCCAGGTTCTAGCAATGTAATGATAAATAAGTAATAGAATTTCACAATTTAGTATGCTGTTAGTCTCAAAGGAGCGAATAGATTTGCTGTCATGGCAGAGTGTATAAGTTTCCTATCCAATGTCCATTCTTCTGTCTTCTACAATAATAGAACCATTATTCAGGTGCCAAAAGACATCATTTTTCCATCCACGTGACTAAATTCCGAGCAAAGAAAGAAGTTAGGTAGAACTTCCAGGAAGACTCCTTAAAAGGTCAAATAGAAAACTAGGGCATTTACTAGCAATAGCCTTTACCTTTTTCTTCAGCTGGTTGGTATGCGGATAAAATGGCTGGATGTCTGCCTGCATCTTAGGTCATGAGAAACTTTAATATGCTCGATGGCAGATAGGAAAGATAAAAGATGCTAGATTTCCAATGATTATGGATCAATCATACAACAGTGGCCTGCCTTTACTGTGGATTTATTTTATGTAAAAAAAAAAAAAAGCCCTTATAAATGTACTAAAATGTTTAGGATTTTCTGTTAATGCAGCAAATCCAATCCTAAATGATTTACTTACCAATGAAACTAAATGATCTAACTGATGAAAAAAATCAAGAATTAGGCTTTGCATGTATAAGGTTAAAGTAAGTAGGTGAATTAGGTCATAGATATATAGAAAGAAGGCATATCGTTATATTAGAATTAAGAAATTACACTGAATGCTCTATGAACACCTATTAATTCATTCAACATGAATTAGTAGTTCAGAGTCAGGCTCTATGAAGGAAAAGAGATATGATGGTAGAATGATGTTAGAACCAGTTTATAAATGACCTTCAATATCTAAACTAAGAAGACTGGATTTTACTGATTATATAGTCATTAAGGATTATTTACAAAGTAGGAGAAAAATAATAATATTTAGAGCTGAATGGACCTTAAAATCCACTCCTCTAATGATTTTCATAATGTGCTATTTGGGGAATCCCCATGAGAACTACATGGTGAGTAGGGGGCTGGGGCAAAGTATTTGGGGCTGCTGACTGGGTAAGTCTACACAGCACCACAATTCCTCATTCTGAGCAAGTCTACTTTTATCTGTTTATAAGTCCACATAGCACTTCTTTGAACAAAACGTTCTAAGGCTAACAAAATGTGAAATCTACCATTTACCCCAATCCCTTCATTGTATTTGCTGGAAAATTTTGACTCAGGAGCCTTTTGCCCATGATCTCACTGCAGGTTAGGACTTGACCATGAGTCTATAGGACATTAGCCAATTTCCCCCATTATGTTATGGTGCACATAAGAGCTGTAACTCAGAAAGATGCTCTAAAATGTACTTTGTAGGGGATAAATGTCAGTAGCTGGGAGATCAGTTGTAAAGCTGAATGCAATTGCTACTCCAGAGATGGGATAATCGGCCTGAAGCCAGAGTAGTTTCAGTAGAACTACACAGGTAAAGAGATGTATCAACTGCCCCCAAATGCATTCTAGCCTTTTCCATAAACAGTGTAACCAAATTCCTGCTTTTAAGTCCCTGTGTTTTAAATACTCATAATGGCCTCTCTTCTTTCAGGTTGCATCCTGACCTATACACTTTTTCACCTTGTCTTATGGACTACCATCTCATTTACCACTAATAAACTCATTACTGTCTTCACGTCTCACTAGGTGAGATAACCAATATAAAGACTCATCTTTAGATGGCTCTTACCTAGGAAATTCTTCTGGTGCTAAATATTGTATTAATCAGGGGCAGTCAGGAAGACAGACATCACTACAAATATTACAAAGTGATTTATTATTAGGGACATGGAAGGGCTGGTAAAGTAAAGGTGAGGAAGCTTACTTCTGACTTTCAGCAGATCCAAAAGTATAAGACTTGCCACTGCTAATAAACTTAGCTCTCTACAACACCAAAGCCAGTGATTCTCAGGAGGATATTGCCCAGATACTGCTGAAAGCTGCTCTTGATTATCAGAGCTGCCTACAGCACCCAAGTGGGTAATTCTCAGGAGACTGCCTAGAAGCTCCTGGCAAAACTCCCCTTCTGCCATCTGCAGATATCCTTCATCTAAGAAGAGTAAGGAAGTTCCTGAGCAAGAACACCCAAAATGCAGCAGAGGACACATGGAAGGTGCTGAAGCTGAATTGATAGTACACCTAGTCCTTGTTTTGCACAGTGATGAGGTATCATATAAATTACTGTGAAAGCTGAGCCATACAAAAGAATCTCAATAATCAAAAAGAAAACTACAACCATTTTACAACCTTTAAAATGTTTATCAAAGCATTAAAATCCCTCTTACTGTAGATTATAAATGTAAAGGAAAATTTAAACAAGAGCAAGACTAATATTTATTTAACACACAGTAATTTAAAACATTTGAATTGCAAACAATTAACGTGTTTGGTTTCTTTGTATAAAACATGTCAACAGTAGCTTGATTAGTGCTTGCCTTTTTGTCATATAACTTCCTATACAGAGGAAACATCTTTTCTATGCCTTGGTGAATTGTACTCCTTTCTAAGTTTAGATTGGCTTCCAACATTCCATAGTTTGAAATTTCAGTTCCATGAAATACCTTTGAGAATTCCTTTAATGTAGTTTTGCCAGCATCACTTCTAGGAAAGCTATATCCTTGCTGTGGCAACTGCTTTCCTCATTTGTGTCAATAAGCCCATCTTCAGTGAACTAGTGACTATCTAGCTCCATATCTAGAGTTTCTTCAATGTTGGAGTTGTCAACATTCCCACAGCCAGCGTTTTTTTTTTTTATTTTCTATTTTTTTTTTATACAGCAGGTTCTTGTTATCTATTTTATACATATGAGTGTATATATGTCAATCCCAATCTCCCAATTCATCCTACCACCAACACCCCCATGCCCCACTTTCCCCCCTTCATGTCCATATGTTTGTTCTCTACATCTGTGTCTCTATTTCTGCCTTGCAAACCGGTTCATCTATACCATTTTTCTAGATTCCACAAATATGCATTAATATATGGTATTTGTTTTTCTCTTTCTGACTTACTTTACTCCGTATGACAGTCTCTATGTCCATCCACGTCTCTACAAATGACCCAATTTTGTGCCTTTTTATGGCTGACTAATATTCCATTGTATATATGTACCACATCTTCTATATCCATTCATCTATTGATGGACATTTAGGTTGCTTCCATGACCTGGCTATGGTAAATACTGCTGCAATGAACACTGGGGTTCATGTGACTTTTTGAATTATGGTTTTCTCTGGGTATATGCCCAGTAGTGGGATTGCTGGGTCATATGGTAATTCTATTTTTCGTTTTTTAAGGAACCTCCATACTGGTCTCCATAGTGGCTGTATCAATTTGCATTCCCACCAACAATGCAAGAGGGTTCCCTTTTCTCCACACCCTCTCCAGCATTTGTTGTTTGGAGATTTTCTGATGATGCCCATTCTAACTGGTGTGAGGTGATACCTCACTGTAGCTTTGCTTTGCATTTCTCTAATAATTAGTGATGTTGAGCAGGTTTTCCTGTGCCTCTTGGCCATCTGTATGTCCTCTTTAAAGAAATGTCTATTTAGGTCTTCTGCCCATTTTTTGATTGGGTTGTTTGTTTTTCTGATATTGAGCTGAATGAGCTGTTTATATATTTTGGAGATTAATCCTTTGTTGATTCATTTGCAAATATTTTCTCCCATTCTGAAGGCTGTCTTTTTCTTGTTTATAGTTTCCTTTGCTGTGCAAAAGCTTTTAATATTCATTAGGTCCCATTTCTTTATTTTTGTTTTTATTTCCATTACTCTAGGAGGTGGGTCAAAAAAGATCTTGCTGTGATTTATGTCAAAGAGTGTTCTTCCTATGTTTTCCTCTAAGAGTTTTATAGTGTCCAGTCTTACATTTAGGCCTCTAATCCATTTTGAGTTTATTTTTGTGTATGGTGTTAGGGAGTGTTCTAATTTCATTCTTTTACATGTAGCTGTCCAGTTTTTCCCAGCACCACTTATTGAAGAGACTGTCTTTTCTCTATTGTATATCCTTGCCTCCTTTGTCATAGATTAGTTGCCCATAGGTGCGTGTGTTTATCTCTGGGCTTTCTATCTTGTTCCACTGATCTCTATTTCTGTTTTTGTGCCAGTACCATACTGTCTTGATTACTGTAGCTTTGTAGTATAGTATGAAGGCAGGGAGCCTGATTCCTCCAGCTCCGTTTTTTCCCCTCAACACTGCTTTGGCTATTCTGGGTCTTTTGTGTCTCCAAACAAATTTTAATATTTTTTGTTCTAGTTCTGTAAAAACTGCCATTGGTAAATTGATAGGGATTGCATTGAATCTGTAGATTGCTTAGGGTAGTATAGTCATTTTCACAATGTTGATTCTTCCAATTCAAGAACATGGTATATCTCTCCATCTGTTTGTGTCATCTTTGATTTCTTTCATCAATGTCTTATACTTTTCTGAGTACAGGTCTTTTACCTCCTTAGGTAGGTTTACTCCTAGGTATTTTATTCTTTATGTTGCAATGG
Organism: Balaenoptera musculus; assembly: GCF_009873245.2. Lineage (NCBI taxonomy): Eukaryota > Metazoa > Chordata > Mammalia > Artiodactyla > Balaenopteridae > Balaenoptera > Balaenoptera musculus. The sequence goes on from NC_045788.1 coordinate 110,473,815, forward strand.
TGAATGGGATTGTCTCCTGAATTTCTCTTTCTGATCTTTTGCTGTTAGTGTATAGGAATGCAAGAGATTTCTGTGCATTAGTTTTATATCCTGCAACTTTACCAAATTCATTGATTAGCTCTAGTAGTATTCTGGTGGCATTTTTAGGATTTTCTATGTATAGTATCATGTCATCTGCAAAGAATGACAGTTTTATTTCTTCTTTTCAATTTTGTATTCCTTTTATTTCTTTGTCTTCTCCAATTGCCATGGCTAGGACTTCCAAAACTATGTTGAATAATAGTGGCTAGAGTGGACATCCTTGTCTTGTTCCTGATCTTAGAGGAAATGCTTTCAGTTTTTCACCATTGAGAATGATGTTTGTTGTGAGTTTGTCATATATGGCCTTTATTATGTTGAGGTAGGTTCCCTCTATGCCCACTTTCTGGAGAGTTTTTACCATAAATGGGTGTTGAATTTTGTCAAAAGCTTTTTCTGCATCTATTGAGATGCTCACATGGTTTTTATTCTTCAATTTTTAATATGGTGTATCACATTGATTGATTTGCATAGATTGAAGAATCCTTGCATCCCTGGGATAAATCCCACTTGGTCATGGTGTATGATCCTTTTAATGTGTTGTTGGATTCTGTTTGCTAGTATTTTGTTGAGGATTTTTTGCATGCATATTCATCAGTGATATTGGTCTGTAATTTTCCTTTTTGGGGATATCTTTGTCTGGTTTTGGTATCCGGGTGATGGTGGCCTCGTAGAATGAGTTTGAGAGTGTTCCTTCCTCTGCAATTTTTTGGAAGAGCTTGAGAAGGATGGGTGTTAGCACTTCTCTAAATGTTTGATAGAATTCACACGTGAAGCCATCTGGTCATGGAGTTTTGTTTGTTGGAGGATTTTTAATCACAGTTTCAATTTCATTACTTGTGATTGGTCTGTTCATATTTTATATTTCTTCCTGGTTCAGTCTTGGAAGGTTATACCTTTCTAAGAATTTGTCCATTTCTTCCAGGTTGTCCATTTTATTGGCATAGAGTTGCTTGTAGTAGTCTCTTAGGATGCTTTGTATTTCTGAGGTGTCTGTTGAAACTTCTCCTTTTTCATTTCTAATTCTATTTATTTGAGTCTTCTCCCTGTTTTTCTTGATGAGTCTGGCTAATGGCTTATCAATTTTGTTTATCTTTTCAAAGAACCAGCTTTTAGCTTTATTGATCTTTCCTATTGTTTTCTTTGTTTCTATTTCATTTATTTCTGCTCTGATCTTCATGATTTCTTTCCTTCTGCTAACTTTGGGTTTTGTTTGTTCTTCTTTCTCTAGTTCCTTTAAGTGTAAGGTTAGATTGTTTATTTGAGATTTTTCTTGTTACTTGAGGTAGGATTGTATAGCTATAAACTTCCCTCTTAGAACTGCTTTTGCTGCATTCCGTAGGTTTTGGATTGTCGTGTTTTCGTTGTCATTTTTCTCTAGGTATTTTTTGATTTCCTCTCTGATTTCTTCAGTGATCTCTTGGTTATTTAGTAACGTACTGTTTAGCCTCCATGTGTTTTTGTTTTTTACATTTCTTTCCCTGTAATTTATTTCTAATCTCATAGCATTGTAGTCAGAAAACATGCTTGATATGATTTCAATTTTCTTAAATTTACCGAGGCTTGATTTGTGACCCAAGATGTGATTTATCCTGGAGAATGTTCCCTGTGCACTTGAGAAGAAGTGTAATCTGCTGTTTTCGGATGGAATGTCCTATAAATATCAATTAAATCTATCTGGTCTATTGTGTCATTTAAAGCTTGTGTTTCCTTATTAATTTTCTGTCTGGATGATCTGTCTGTTGGTGTGAGGTGTTAAAGTCTCCCACTATTCTTGCGTTACTGTTGATTTCCTCCTTTATAGCTGTTAGCAGTTGCCTTATGTATTGAGGTGCTCCTACGTTGGTTGCATATATATTTATAATTGTTATGTCTTCTTGGATTGATCCCTTGATCATTATGTAGTGTCCTTCCTTTTCTCTTGTAACATTCTTTATTTTAAAGTGTATTTTATCTGATATAAGCATTGCTACTCCAGCTTTCTTTTGATTTCCATTTGCATGGAATATCTTTTTCCATCCCCTCACTTTCAGTCTGTATGTGTCCCTAGGTCTGAAATGGTCTCTTGTAGACAGCATAGTATATGGGGGGTTTTTTTTTGTATCCATTCAGTGAGCCTGTGACTTTTGGTTGGAACACTTAATCCATTCACATTTAAGGTAATTATCAATATGTATGTTACTCTTACCATTTTCCTAATTGTTTGGGGCTTGTTTTTGTAGGTCCTTTTCTTCTCCTGTGGTTCCCACTTAGAGAAGTTCCTTTAGCATTTGTTGTAAAGCTGATTTGGTGGTGCTGAATTCTCTTAGCTTTTGCTTGTCTGTAAAGCTTTTGATTTCTCCATCGAATCTGAATGAGATCCTTGCTGTGTTCAGTAACCTTGGTTGTAGGTTCTTCCCTTTCATCACTTTAAGTATATCATGCCACTCCCTTCTCGCTTGTAGAGTTTCTGCTAAGTCAGCTGTTAACCTTATGGGAGTTCCCTTGTGTGTTGTCGTTTTTCCCTTGTTGCTTTTAATAATTTTTCTTTGTCTTTAATTTCTGTCAATTTGATTACTATGTGCCTCGGCATGTTTCTCCTTGGGTTTATCCTGCCTGCCTGGGACTCTGTGCTTCCTGGACTTGGGTGGCTATTTCCTTTCCCATGTGAGGGAAGTTTTCGACTATAATCTCTTCAAATATTTTGTTAGGTCCTTTCTCTCTCTCTTCTCCTTCTGTGGCCCCTATAATGCGAATGTTGGTGTGTTTAATGTTGTCCCAGAGGTCTCAGGCTGTCTTCATTTCTTTTCATTCTTTTTTCTTTATTCTGTTCTGTGGCAGCGAATTCTACCATTCTGTCTTCCAGGTCACTTATCCATTCTTCTGCCTCAGTTATTCTGCTATTGATTCCTTCTAGTGTATTTTTCATTGCAGTTATTGTGTTGTTCATCTCTGTTTGTTCATTTTTTAATTCTTCTAGGTCTTTGTTAAACATTTCTTGCATCTTCGTGATCTTTGCCTCCATTCTTTTTCCAAGGTCCTGGATCATCTTCACTGTCACTATTCTGAATTCTTTTTCTGGAAGGTTGCCTATCTCCACTTCATTTAATTGTTTTTCTGGGGTTTTATCTTGTTCCTTCATCAGGTACATAGTCCTCTGCCTTTTCATTTTGTCTATCTTTCTGTGAATGTAGTTTTTGTTCCACAGGCTGCAGGATTGTAGTTCTTCTTGCTTCTGCTGTCTGCCCTCTAGTCGTTTTTTCTTTTTTCTATGACATCATTTACATTTGATTCCAATTTCCCTTCCCGAAAAAATGTTATTGCTTATCATTTCTTTGCTGCACTTTCATCTTTGTTAGCCAATTTCCTTTCCCAGTTATCCATTTTTGTAAAAATTGCACATGGGTTTATCACGGGATACTAGGAGTCAACAATATGTACTAATAACTACATATAATCTGTGCATAAACTGAATAACACACAGTGACCGCTTATTAACATACCTGAAAGAAGTTATTTTATTGGCCAATGATCATGAATCACAGCCGTTATTTATGTAAGAATTTATAGACTGAAGAGCTATCAAAGAATTCACTTTTTGCAATTACTTGGTTAATACCTTATGGTAAATGAAATTTGAATTGTGTTGTTTGGAAATGGTATTATTTAACTAAAACATGGTGATGAAAATTCTTGTATATTGGAACGTTGGAAAGGAAGGACTGTTTGGCTGGAGCCCTGTGATGGTGTGGGGAGTGAGAGTTGAAAAGAAAATGAAAACCAATGATAACTTTAAAAATTTAAAGAGGAAAAATGGTAACATAAGTAAATGACATAGAAATAAACAATAGAGAAATTGAGAAAAAATAAGGTTATTGACTTTGAACCGCTTATGTTTTAGGTACTGAGGTTAATCCATGTGGAAATGTCTAGCAGCTGTTAAAATTTCAGTCTCTACCTCAGGAAATTTAGGAACCAGAGATATAAATTTGAACACCATCCATATAGTGATGGTAAACGAAGTTAGGAGTTAAAATTTCTGAACTCAGACCTTTCTAAGAACTCACATGTATTTGATGTGTGTAATAACAAACCAAGAGAAGGGTAGGTAGTAGTATCTCGAGAGACATAAGGGAATCCAGAAAATGCAAAGTTATGTGAAAAAAGGAAGTGGGATTTTAGAACAAAAGTAACAGCAGCAATGACAAAAGGTAGGTAATGGTAAGAAATCTTGCTGAGGAGTAAGAAAAGACCTAAGTGAAAAGCCATGATTTGATCTCCCATTTAGATTGTCAATGGTGATTCTTTAAGGGAAAACTCAACAGAATGCTGGGAGGTAGGAGGAGAAGGAGACTGGGAAGATTTGGTGAGCGGGCAGAGGACAGCTAATGACTGGCAAATGTGGGTTTGTTAGAAAAACAAAGAAAAGCTTGATAATACACCTGGAGATAAAAAGCATAATCCCCTTTCTTAGTGAAACTGAGGGCAGTCATCAGTTAGATCCTTAAACTGTAACTTGCTTAATAAATAATATCCTACAACCTGCCCTTACTGACTAAGCCTGCTTTTTTGGGGGTGGTGAGGGGGAGGTGGAAGTGCAGAGTCTTAACCACTGGACCACCAGGGAAGTCCCTAAGCTTGCTTTAATTGTTCTTGCAAAATGCATATCCTCTAAGCTTCACAGAGCTTAGAGAATACATCACACGACTCCTTTAACCGCCCCCTATAGATTACACCTCTGATATATGGGTCACTATAGTAACAGTTGCGTAAGTAGTTTTTCAGGAACCTGGAGCTAGTCTTGCCCAGTTCAAACCAATGGAGACCACCGACCATTCAACTGGGCTTTCATGAGGGCCCAATGAATGACCTTTTGACTTCAGAGGGTCAAAACTCCACCCTTAGATCATACTAATGCCACCATTTTCTGAACATTCATCGCATGAAGAAGCATGTAACTCAGATATGCCTGCTCAGAACACTGATTACTTCATCATTTCCTTGCCTCCAATCATCTTTCTCCATGCCTCAGACCCTGTTTCTCTGTCCCATAAATATTCCAAGCCTCTTGTCTTTTTTTTTTTTTTTTTTTTTTTATTTTTTTTTGGCTGCATTGGGTCTTCATTGCTGCACGCGGGCTTTTCTCTGGGTGTGGCGAGCAGGGGGTACTCTTCGTTGTGGTGTGCAGTCTTCTCATTGAGGTGGCTTCTCTTGTTGCAGAGCACAGGCTCTAGGTCCGCGGGCTTCAGTAGTTGTGGCACGCAGGGTCAGTAGTTGTGGCTCATGGGCTCTAGAGCGCAGGCTCAGTAGTTGTGGCGCGTGGGCTTAGTTGCTCCACGGCATGTGGGATCTTCCTGGACCAGGGATCGAACCTGTGACCCCTGGGTTGGCAGGTGGATTCTTAACCACCGCGCCACCAGGGAAGCCCAAGCCTCTTGTCTTTGGGGAGGCAGATTTGAGACTTGTTCTCTAGTCTCCTTGCTTGGCTGCCTAAGGAACAAACCCTTTCTCTGCTGCAAACCTCTGCATCTCAGTGTTTGGCCTCCTGTGTGTCTGACACATGCGCCTGGTTTGGTAACGTTAGGAAAGGAGAGTGTATATTTACTGCCAGAGAAGGAGCCAGTAAGTAGAGGGATAAAAATTGAAGATGTCAGTTCAGAAGTGGAAAGGACTGGAGTCGAGAGAACAGGCTGAGTGTGATTTGGGCAATTCTTCCAGAGACAGGAAAGAGGAAGGAGATATCAAATAAGATTTTTAGGTGAAAAGGAAAGAAACTGGTGGACACGTTACTAGCATCTCTTTTCACCTTGAAGAGTAAGACTGCAGCATCAAGTTGAAAACTTGCAAAAGCTGAGAATGGTTTTTAATACTCATTACAGGAGCTGATTAAACATATCTAGGAGAATTGCCTAGTAGATGTTTAACTTCTTCTGGTAGGTTAGAGCACGTGAATTTGACCCATTGATAAGATGAATTTTTTATTATTTTTTTTCTGTTACAATTCTTATCGACCTGAAAGTTAGATGGGAGAAAAGGAATGATAGTATTTCTAGAAGGACAGTGATATAGCAGAAAGTTAAGCAAGAAAGTGATCTCTGAGTGTTAGAAAAAGCATTGTTAAAAAGGATGTCTGAGTGAGGAGAGTAAAACCAGGTTGAAACAATTGTGAATATACAGGGATTGGAGGACAGGATGATTGAAAAGTTCAAGTTTATTAAGGAGTGGCAAGCAATTCTTAAAAAATTGTCTTTACAGGTGTTCAGTGAATGTTCACCAATGTCAAATACTTTATCTTCAAGTTCAAATATGTAATTACATTCAAACTCTAGGGTGCCTCTTCAAGCCCTGCATGTTTATCTCTTTTTCAGAGAATTATGTCAGACTGTTGGATCTTTGGCTTTTTTTGCAGGAAGCTTTTTTTCTATGGGATTTATTTCTGACATTATTCAGTGTAACTCATTTTTGTTTCTTTTATATCAAATAGATTTTCCCACAGCTTTAAGAAAAAAACTTACTGTGTGAAAGGGAGATTTTTGCCCCCTCCCCTTTCTTTTAAAGAAATAAAACCTAATAACTTTGTGTCTTTTGGGGAATGAGCTGGAAGAAACAAGTTACAAGTATCTTTTCTTCTATATAATTATTTCCATTGGGGTATGGTGTTTGATAAACTATGAACTGGGAATGAGTGTAATCTGTTCATGTTGTGAGTTTGGTGTAGTTATACATACATCAGTTCTATCAAGTGCTTTGGAACCACCTAGAAAAAGAAAATACTTGCTCAAAAGGGGAAACCTAACATGGATTAAGTTTTGAGCTAATGTGCATAAAGAGAAATTAATTCTTTTACAAATAGGATCACCTCCTAAACTGGAGATTGGTCGAAGAGCTTTCCTTAACTTATATCAGAATTAAATGTTCAAATCAAGAACTAGAATCTTGATATGTTCAAGAAAGGTGTAAATATAGTCACAATCAACCTGAAGACTCTGTATACTTGCTAAAGTTGTTATAACAGTAATTTTTTGGATTTAACAACTCTATCCACCAATATGACTTTTGGCCTAGGAAATGAAGAAATCTGTCCATAGCACTCTGAGGAGGCAGTGGAAGAAGAAAAGATATGCATGCTGATGTAGCCAGCCAAGAGAGCTTGGCATAAGCAAGCTATGGCTAACAAGTGAATCTATATGTGAATATGTACATGCAACATATTTGTTTAAGTGCAGGCTCTAAACTTCTGAGTTCATCACAGTGAAGCACAGCAGTTCATACTTAGTCAAAAGTTTGGTTCAAAAGTGCTTCTGACATCACAATTGCTAGTTATGTGCTGACTCAAACCACAAGGAACTGGTCCTCACTGTAAGATGCTTTTGAAATCCAAAAAGGTGTCTTTAAACAGCAAAGCTTTAATTTCCTGATTTTAATGGCTTTATTGTGGTTTACAGGATAATGTTCTTGTTTGTAGGAAACATACACTCGTTTATTTAGGGGTGATGGGGCATCAGATCAAATCTTCAGGGGAAAAAAATTTATCTTTATTGTACTTGCAACTTTTCTGTGTGTTATTATTTTAAAATTTAAAAATATAAAAAATAAATGCATTAATGCAGTTTTAAGTAAAAACAAACAAAAACAAAACAAATAAACAAACAAAAAACCCCTGCAAAGCTGATGAGCTGGTGAAGGGGTCTCGGGAGGACAATACTTTGTCAGTACTGAGGGGATTGAGAGTGCTTAAATTTGTGTGTACACCCCCAGATTGATTTCCCATCCACCTGATTTCCAAACTTCAGTTTGCTCCTGCTAGCCGGTCCATGCTTCTGTCATCCTGCCTTCAGACTTCTGATTTCCATCCCTTCTTTTGTACCCAAAGTCTGCCGGTTCAAAATCCACTTTGAATTTCCCTAAAGGAGACAATGTAAGAAAAGCATCTAGCATGTAGGTGTGTATTGGTTTTTAATGCAACAGCTGAAATGAACTTTATTTCTTGACCCTCTGATTTCCCATTCTTCTGAACTCATAGCTTTTAACATTTCCCAGTGACTTATCTTTTTCAGGTGTTGTATTTCATTGCTATGAGCATTTTATATATGTCTGTTTTGTCTCCCTAACCATATTATTATACAACCTTGAAGCTCAATTCCTTATATGCTATGGCTCTTTTTTTAATTCACAATGTAGTGTATCATATAGTGACACAGAGAGTATGTTCAATTAATTTTTGTGTGAACAAACAGTTTTTGCCAAAAAGAGAATTTTCTCCTAAACGTATCATTTATCCCCTTGATATTTTGCCTACAAAAGGCTCATGCAATGTAGTTCACCAACTCTGATGTACTGAAATGATAATCTAATTTTAATTATGCAGTGTTTCAAACTGGGAGGGCTGAGAAGATTTGGCTATTTTATTTTGCAGGTGAGGAAACAAGAATGTTTACTCATGACTTTAACTTCTGAAGACAATAGAGGAAAACAGTAGCAAAAACCAGGACAAAAGCCATGTAACATTTACGCAGGGTTGTCATCTACCCCAAAATATGTTGTTGTCTGACTTTCCCTCCCCTGACTGCAGAAATTTAGTTTATCTGAATTTTCTACAATACAAATTCGAGGCATAGGAATAATTTCATTACTTTTAAACCTAAGTCACTTTCACACTTATTTCTTCATAAAAATGTTTTCTGGGTTATGAAAAGAATTAGAATTTCTTATGTTTGGTCTGTCTTACGGTAAAGAGGTAGAAAATAGAATTAACTGAAACAAAATGGTGTGCTATGCGTCACTTTAAATTATTCATTTTCTTTTTTTATTGAGCTTGAGTTTTTCCTCATGACTGACCTTCAGATGCTTCTAAATATCTTTCTGCCACAGAACTGAGTAGACTAGCATCTGGCCTTCCTAGGTTATGAAGTACAAATTGAATTGGCTCTCTTGGGGCTTAAGCCTAAGGTCACTGAGTGTCTTTTAATGGAGATTTATGAATTGAATAGTCACAGCTTACTCTTTGAAAGTTAACATCCACTTATAATCAAAGTCCATTTATGCTCTGGCCTTGATAATTTTAGTGATGACTTTGTTACAAGCTGATTCTAGCAGTACTTTTGGCAAATTCTGATGTGAAACAGAACTGAGCAATGTAAAAAATAGCATACTAAATAGTCAACATTTGGTGACATTCTTTTAAAAATGCCAAGGCAATCATTCAAGAAACATACTGTGTTCTAATAGTGTACTGACAGCACAATGCCAGCTGTGTGTGATTCATCGTAGATTCCCAATATCGTGTTTCTGAGCACTATGGCGGTGGGCAAGAAATATATAATATGACACTTTCCCTCAAATAGCTTCGAATCTATTTGGAAAAACAAAACAAGAGAATGGCTATATGTTTAAAATTGAGAGAGGGGAAAAGTCGTGGTACGATGGAATATTTAAAATGATAATTTTTCTTTTTGGAAAATGGATTATAATTTGCCCACAATACAGGGCAGAATTCAGACCCATTGATGGAAAAAGCACAGTCAATTGAAGCAGATGAAATAGCATTAGTGAAGACAAAAATGTGAGCATGAATATTATGTGTCAGAGGACACAGGAGGGCAACAGCCAGAAGAGAATAAACCATTCTTAGTGGGGTGTGGTGGGGAGCAAGGCTGAAGATGTAGATTAACAAAGGACTTAATACAACTGAATAGTGCACCTAACGGAGAATCAATACAGTGTATGTTCTTGAGCAGTGGAATTAGATACTGACATCATTCTTCTGCAAAGATTAATCTGATTGATGCATTAAGATGATTGAAACAGGAGAGAGGCGAGAGTTAGAGAAAATAGAGATTTCCAACTCAGAACTACTGCTGAGAAAAAGGGAATGGAGAAGAATTTATAAATATAAAAGACATTTTCAGGAAGAAACAATTGAGCACTATGACTTAGCTGAAGAAAATGGAAGTGAAAATACAGTCAGCAATACGCCAACCTTACAAATGACCAAATATCTATGAGTAATAAAAACGTTCAGTGTGTTTACTTAGCTCTGCCACCTTGACTGTTCAATGAATTTATTCATTAAAAGGTAATGTATCAATGTCCAGCCAGTATGTAGGAGGCTAGCAAATAACAGGAAAGTGGCCTCACCTGATGCTGCTCTCAGCCAAGGGAATGAGTACCCATTATGTTTTACAGAATGCCCTTAATGACTGTTAAACAGGGATCAAATCTTTTTCATCTATGACATAAAGCACTGCAGTTTCCCAATGTTGATTCTTTTACCCTTGTGCAAAACCCCTTCTTTCTTTGAGTTTCCTGCCACACTCTATCCCTCTATCCCACAGCTGTCATTCTCCAGTCATCTATTACTCTCGAAAAATGTGGAAGCATTGATACCTTAGACACTTCCCTTACACTAAGATCTGACATGAGGGTCTGCTGCTTCTCTGAAATTTTGAACTCCAGCATACCTTTGTATGAGAGACCACAATCTCTCATTCTTTCAGTCTCTCTCACACCTGCATTACTAAGGCCAGTAATTTCCTAATGATCATCAGCTACTTTTGCTTTCACCAGAAATACATAACATATCCTCAACTCCCTTGCAAACCTCCCATGATACCACAAAGCGAAACTCCAATCCTGAATTTATGCCATAATCTACCACCTCCCCTTACCTACTTGAGATACAATATAAAAATGGCCATGCTCTTGTTGGCTCTTACTAAGACTAGATTTAAGAACAGAAAAGCTAGTTCCGTGACCTCCCCTGATGGGCCCCCCTCCCCCTCCCACTGCAGGCAACCCAGTTGCCCTGGGCCCGTGCAGTATTTCACTTGTTAACTGTTTCGGACCTAGACTGAGTTTCAGTGACTAGGTGGTCGTGATTTCAGCCAGTGGACTTAACAGGAGGCGGCAGAGTGGAGAAGAGTCTCCCCGAGGATGGCAACGCCCAGGGAAGCAACTGTGGCAGGCCTGCCCCTTTGCCGAGGCGCGCTGTATTGAGGCCATCACTCCCCGGGGTGTGGGATTGCAGGAGGGAGAACACCGAGCGCGCTGACTCCCCAGGGGCAACTCGCGACGCACAACCTTCATTTTCCGCCATCTCGGAGGGTTGCCCTCCCAAAGAGGCCCCGCCGCAGAGCCTGGATTTGCCCCGCCCACCGGCTGCGTGTAGGCGTGGCTGATGAGGAAGCTTGCGAGACCTCAGTAGCCCTAGGCCTCTCTACGCGCAGGAAGCTTAGACGGAGGTTTCGGGAGGAGCCCTTGGGGGCCTGGCCTGCCCGCTGCCAGAACGCGGAGTCTCTGCCTCAGCTAGGGACCAGCAGTCTGCGTGGGAGAGACGCTCCGCCGCCAAGGGCTCGGTGGCAGAGCAGTTCTGCGGCTGTCTTCCTCCCTGTCTCCGGGCCTGGCGCGGGGTGCCAGTCACCCCGAGCTTTTCCCGCACTGGCGTGCCTC